>NC_068365.1:22802290-23127290 GCF_020536995.1 Dreissena polymorpha | reverse complement strand
AGAACATCCCCCGGTGTAGAAATGTAAAATGAGGGACATTTGGACATGTTTAACGTGAACGTGAAGAACATCCTCCGGTGTTGAAATGTATATGGATGGGCATATGGACGTGCAGTTGGCTTTGTACACGTGTACAATTACGTTCTTTTACTAGTGTGCATGCATGATGAAAGGCAGTACGTTGAACTGTTTCGCTATCCTTATGGTATGTTTGTTTTTTTAAGTTTGTTTAAATGTACTTGTTTTCTTTAATAATGCAATTCTATATTGCATTAGATCTGCGGTTGGAAATGTTTGTATTGCACCGCAAATACAAGTCATTTATAATAACGTTATATAACGTAATGAGGAGCCGTTATGTAAAAGCAAAGGACCGACTTTGTAATAGCTCATGCTGGGCAAATATTTTTCAAAACATTATTCAAAATAACAAGGGAAAACTATAAATCATGTCTTCAAGTAAGAGTTATTTACAGTAGTCTAAGAACAAACTCGTTAATGTACACAATAACATTGTTACAAAATGGCATGTGCACTTAATGTAAACTATTGGTAGCCGATTACAGTTGAATTCACATAACACTTCTCAATGCATTTCATATCATTCAACATTGAAATGCATATTAATATATTGAATTTGTATTTAATGTTGCAGTCTAATATTGTATTGTCCTTGTATATGCCATTCATCTTTAAAATAAAAGTTTATATAATGAAAAATGAACATATGTACAAGTTCACATTGTATTCTTCTTTCATAAATCATTCTACGTTGAAATAAAAGTGTACACATGGATTTTTTAAATTAAAATTTACTGTCCCATATTGTATTATCGTAGTATATATGTCAAAAAGTTATAAAAAAAACAACATTGCAGTTTCATAGTAATTCACCCTTTAATTTTGCAGTTCCATATTGTATTCTCCTAAAATATATGAAAAAAAAACACTAAACAAATGCAGTTTCATATAGAATTTTCCTGGTACATGTTATTCTTCTTTGTAATCCAAGTTTTTATATTGAACAATATATATGCATGTGCAAGTTGATATTGTATTATTATTATTGTATAAGTCATTCTACGTTGAAATAAAAGTTAACACATAGATTTTTTTAAAGTTTGATGTTCTATATTATATTATCCTAGTAGATATATCAAAAGGTAAAAACAGTGCAATTTATAGTTATTCTTTCGTTATTTAACTTTCAAATAAAAGTGTATATATTGATTTATGTTTAATTGTGCGGTTTCATATTGTAATCTCCTGCAGCAGAAGAGTATTTCAGACCACACAATTAGTAGATCACTTTCTTAATCTAGTTCGTAATAACTATTCCGACAGCCAAACACTTTAAGAATACCATTCGAATCGACTATCACATGGTTTGTAATTACGGCATGGAAATGATAAGAACTTTGCTCGGAAACAAGCCACATCTCAGGCAGCATGGCTATGTATAACTTTTCTTGGACAGCCGACAAACCTCTTGCGGCACGGATATGATTAGAAGTTTCTCGGACAGCCGTCAAATCTCATCTCGACATGGATATGATAAGAACTTTCCTCGGAAACCAGCCACATCTTAGGCGGCATGGCTATAATTAGAACTTTCTCGGACAGCCGGCAAATCTCATCTCGACATGGATATTATAACAACTTTCTCGGACAGCCGAGTCTCTGCGCGGCACGGATATGATAATAACCTTTGGTCGGAAACCAGACAAATCTCTATTCGGCATGGCTATGATAAGGACTTTTGTCGAAAATTATACAAATCTCTACTCGTCATGGATATGATTAGGACTTTTGTCGGAAACCAGACAAATCTCTACTCGGCATGGATAAAATTATGAACGTTGGTCGGGAACCAGACAAATCTCTACTCGGCATGGATATGATTATGAACGTTGCTCGGAAACCAGACAAATCTCTACTCCGCATGGATATGATTATGAACGTTGGTCGGAAACCAGACAAATCTCTACTCGGCATGGATATGATTATGAACGTTGGTCGGAAACCAGACAAATCTCTACTCCGCATGGATATGATTATGAACGTTAGTCGGAAACCAGACAAATCTCTACTCCGCATGGATATGATTATGAACGTTAGTCGGAAATCATGCAAATCTCTACTCGGCATGGATATGATTATGGACGTTAGTCGGAAACCAGACAAATCTCTACTCGGCATGGATATGATTATGAACGTTAGTCGGAAACCAGACAAATCTCTACTCGGCATGGATATGATTATGAACGTTAGTCGGAAATCATACAAATCTCTACTCGGCATGGATATGATTATGAACGTTAGTCGGAAACCAGACAAATCTCTACTCGGCATGGATATGATTATGAACGTTAGTCGGAAACCAGACAAATCTCTACTCGGCATGGATATGATTATGAACGTTAGTCGGAAATCATACAAATCTCTACTCGGCATGGATATGATTATGAACGTTAGTCGGAAACCAGACAAATCTCTACTCCGCATGGATATGATTATGAACGTTGCTCGGAAACCAGACAAATCTCTACTCCGCATGGATATTATTATGAACGTTGTTCGGAAACCAGGCAAATCTCTACTTGGCATGGGTATGATGGTGAACTTTCGTTGGAAACCAGACAAATCAATGCGCGGAATGGACATTATAAGACTTTTTATCGGAATTGCTTCTTAAGAACTTATTAAACGTGAAAATGGTTAAATGTAAATCGATGTATATGTTAAGTAAGGCAAAAGTCCGAACTAAAAATTCTGATTGTGACAAGCACACATTACAGAACTGTTTAACACTCATATCAATTTGTAAATATGAAACTTTTGTAAAAATTCACCGTACAAATATTTAATTATGAAACTATTGTAAAAATTTACCTCACAAAATATGAAAGCAATTTATTAGTTTGCCAGGCCTAGCTAACAAATCATCTGCGGAGAGGAAAATCGGAATCAGTTATTGTCTCAACAGTCACTTAAAATGTCACCGCAACTTTGGAGTAGCTTTACATGTATTGAAATTTCAAGTGGACACTTTCAATTGTGTTACCTTACCGTGAAGTGCATTGCAAGCGCTTCGTCTAAAAAGCATACCGACTCAGTCAGCTAGTTTCGTTTTACATTTCGAAATTTTGTGAAGCATTTATTTCCCCTAAAACTGTATTCCTTTCAAAAAAATCTTGATTACAGGGCTGAACACGCTCTGTGAGATCATCAATTTCCTTGTCAACAATTTTTCTCGTTTAAAACAATTATACTTATAAATGTTCAAAACATATCGGATAAATTATTTAGCGTTGTTTTCAAGTGGATACTATCAAAGCAAATATAAGCTGCGCTCTGAAAAAACTGGGCTTAATGCACATGCATAATGCCTCATCCCAGATTAGCCTGTGTAGTCCGCTTTTAAGGTATTTTTCGTTTATAGGAATTCTCTTTCTAGCGGAAAACCAGTTAAGGTGGAAAGTGTTGTATCTGATAAGACTGTGCGGACTGCACATGCCTATCATGGACGACACTTTACGATCATGAATTAAGACCACTTTACGATCATGAATTAAGACCACTTTACGATCATGAATTAAGACCCATTTTTCAAAGGCTCGGCTCAAATATCGTACATGTACGATTCACTTATATCGAGCTTAGACTTATTTCGATCACTTTGTTTACATTAAGAACGCAGCTCTCGTGATGACGTCACGCGTGCGCTCCGAATAATTTGTCTAACTAATATTATCACGCTTGCAAATAAATACAGACACGACTAAAATGAGTAAAAACAAATATAATTACGTTTGAAAACCTTACTTCAACTGAAATAATCAAAATTTGGCACTATTTCATTCAATTTTTTCGGTACCCTTTCATTAAACTTGCACATACATTGCAGACGACTGCGATAGTGTAAAGTTTGTAAACACAACACTTTCATGTATTTGATTTATTTTAAAGAGAATTCTTTTACTTTTTCACGATTTTCAGAAAATGTGGCATGGAACAATCTGTTCGTGCACATCGCGAAAATAGTGACTTGACGATATACACATGTTCAGTGAGTATACTTTGTCCCGATGGAATGCTAATTTTATCAAACCTTTTTAAAGTAACATATATGCCGAAATTTGCGAACGTTTGTGTTTTTTGCAATTCTTGATAACTTTTACGTGTCAATTTTGCTCAAAAGAGATTGATCGATAAACAGAAACTTCTTAAATTGTAAATAGTAGTAATAAAATAGGTAAAATTACTGTTTCCGTTTTTTAAATGTGTTCAGTGAATCGAAGTTTCGAAGCTTTGTTGGCCAAATGCCTATCCCAATGGAGCACTCTTGCTTTTCAGGATGTGACGTCTCGATACCAGGTAAACAACGCGCGTAGTGAATGTAATTGGCGGAGGTGTGAGGAAATATCGGCTTTGCGTCGTTAAACACGCTGTAAATATACTTTGTGCCAAGGGGCTAATTTGGCCTGTCTGACTTCGCACAAAACCCCAACACAAAACACAAAAATACGCATCGAAAAATGAAAACGCAGCAAAATGCTTTTAAGCGAAAAAAGACCCCTATTATTAGAGCATATCAATAGCGTTAAAACTCGTACGTAAATAATCTTTACAATATTTAAATAGCGCCTCTTCATTTTTAGCTAGGTTGCCTAGTCTTCACTCTACATTTCTCTGCAAAAAATGTTACTTTTTTAACAGCTACGGTAAATTTCGTCGCTAAAACCTTCATAGTGCGTATCCTTGATCAAACCCGATTAGACTGATACGATATCGTTAAGTAGTCACCAACTACCAGTGAACCGCTTGAAAAGTGTCATATATTACTTCCGTTTGCAGTAGTTGTAACAGATGTTAATCGAAGATCAATGCGCCTATGATATATATCTGTGTTCATTTTTGTTAAACACTGAGCTGAGAGTGAGTGTATTGACCTACGATAAACAACTGTAAAAATATGGTATAATTTGCTCCTAAAAAGTTGTCGTAATTGCGATGTCAATGCTGGTCATTACGTTTTTTTTTGTTTCATTTTAATATTGAACAGGGATCTTAAAGGGGCATTTTCACAGATTTTGGCATGTTTTGAAGTTTGTCGTTAAATGCTTTATATTGATAAATGTAAACATTGGGTCTAAAAATCTTCAGTAAAAACAAGAATACAATTAAAGAATTTAAAAAAGTAACCCTCATCGGGGCTCGAACCACTGACCCCTGGAGCCATGGAGCAAAAGTTTACAGCTCTATCCACTAGACCATCCGCTCTTATAGCAATTTCAATGTATTTTTAACCTCATATATGCAATCCTCGTAACATCAAAAAATACAACGACAACAACAGAATTCTCCAAACTATTCAATCGTTTCGCGTTGCAACGCTTTATAATTTTCAGGTTTTAAAATCGTCAAAAGATTCACATAATGGATATTTTAGAGCATGGTTCAGTATTACTGTTTCCTCACAAATATCATAACTTCAAGCAACATTTGCGAACCTGAAACAATTTTTTTCAATTTTTTCAATTTACCAAAGCGTGAAAAGGCCCCTTTAAGTAATTAATTGAAGTGAACTTTACATGGGTCAAATTTTATTTTACATGCAAACCTTGCCAATTTAGAAAACTTGTCTCATCATGTGCTCCTTATATCGGGGTAAATTCGTAAAATTCGTAAACGTCCGTAGTATTCCGTTCGCGTTCAAATTGCATTGCGTATCATCTATCAGGATTAATATTATTTAATCCCCGCCTTATAACAAAATTTCGTATGATCGATATAAGAATCTCATTTCAGAAAACAAACTACGAAAATATTACTTATCTTCGTAAAACTATAAAAACTTGGTATAAATCAATTAGAGATATTAATCATAAAGCGAAACGAAACTATTTGTAGGACTCTTTTTTGCTATAAGTATTTACGAATATTCCAAATATAATAGGGTTGTTAATAAATACATAAAATGACCGTAAACAAAATACGAAAGGATTGAGCAAGTCCATTAAAAAATACGAAAGGAGTGAACAAGTCCATTTATTTCCCGAGCCAAAATATCGCCTCTTGTAGATTGTGAAAAAACGTACTTTGAATTCCAAAATAAAGGCGAGTAATTATTTCCTATTCTGTGTAGGAACATGTACATATTTGCTTTCAATCTGAGTTGATTATGCACGATCCATCATGTAAGCATAATTGTTTCGCACATTTAATGAAGTTTAAAGCCCTTCATTGAAATCAGATTATTTCTTTAACATCTGGAATACAAATTCTTAAATGGGATATTGAATGGTTAATCTTGTACACTTTTATGCATCTGATTTCCTTGATTACCTACTATGTGTCTTACATGAAGGTATTGTGGGGTATATCTTAAATAAATAATTAAAAAAATCTATTTAAAAAATAAAAATTACATTTTTGCGAAAGAAACATATTTTGTTTTATAGGGGTGGGCGTGGGAGGGGGGGGGGGGGGTTATTAATGTCTACACATATTCATTGAAGAAAAAATGAAGGCCATTATTTTCATAATATTCCAGTTATTCATTTTCATAAATCTATATTATCGACAGTTTAAGAACTATTTTAAATAATTTAGCAGGTCAAGATCTATGTATAATTTGACGGTTTTATGTCTTTAGCAACAAGCTATACCTGGGAACACAACGATGAAATCTCGTAAACCTTTGCGCCCTATAGGAATTACTAAAGGTTTTAAACACTGAATGTTATGGGTGGCTTACCTTATTTATATTATTAAAGCAATTCTAGCGAACCAAAATAAACACTTGCAGCTAGCATTCTTAATTTTTAACATCACTAGCTGGCATAAAAGGCTCGCACAGAAATTTAATTAAACGTTACGTGTACCTTGGAACACAGTGGTGATGTTAATACGGAAATAACAAAGTGTATAACACTTCTGTTAAAATAACCACAATCATGAGTGGACAATGTCGTGTTTCGATGTCGTATTTGTTTATGAGATTCTTCCGTGTCTGCATTATGTGAGGTCTCAAGTGTGTCCCAGCTCTCCTACCTAATCAACTGACTAGACACCTGGAGCACACTTGATTTATGCTGCAATATCAAGCGATTTAGTTTGAAATGAAAAACTCTCCAATATCGGTATTGTCATGAGCTGTGGAAACGGGGTATATAAATGATGCTGTCATAAAAAGGCATTAACTCAATGTCAGATATTCGCTTAAAACCGTTTCAACTAACAACTTAAGTCATTCGCAGGTTTTTCGTTGTTGCCCATGTTTTCTCATAGCTGTGGTATGTGGTTGGAACGTATTATGTAATGGAAAGTTTTATGCGCGTATTTTATTGCGCTATATTGGCAAATGGTAAAATGCATTAACATGGCCTTAATATATCTAATTAAAAAAGGATGTATATCACGGCCTTTAATCACGGGCGCCACCTCTTTTTAGAGATGCATCAATAAATGAGCCAAAATGCTACTTCCGAGGTGGCGTTCAGGCCCGGGTGTTTTGAAATTTAACGGATAATTGTACATGGTGATCAGGTTTTATGTGTTATTTCAATATTGTTCGCATTATTTTCGGCCAATGTAGTGCGATTCAGAAAATATAAATTCATAACAAATGTACAGAAACATACAATCACAACCCATTTGGAAACGTGAGAACCATTATAAGTTGTTGCATGGTAGGATTCGTAAAAGCAAATCGATATATTTTCTGTGTGACGAGCACATTCACCGCCAATTAAATCGCTCATTACATAAAACGATTGCTTTGAACCTGTAAGTAAATGCATGCACAAAAAACATCGGCCTCAAGCCGATCTTATAGATAAATTTGCATTTTTCAAAAAGGGATGGAACTAATGCCAAGGAGGTGGCGCCAATCCACATTTATAGCTATTTTAAAGTGATGTGGTTATGTAATGGTTTCTATTATGTTTACAGGACTTACATTATTTTTTGTATGTTGTCTTGTCTTCATTTTTTGGAGTGCATAGTGGTAAAAACAGCATATAAAAGCCCAATTAAGATTCATTGACATGGGCCTTTTAGTAACGTTAGCAGTTGGATTAAGGGACACAAATCGTCGTTTCAAGAAGAAGTATTATCTTTTATTTAAGTTATTGGTTTTATTGAGAATTACACATTTTTGGTAAATTTCTTACACTATGTTTTATTCATGCTGGTGACTTCGTAAAGGAGTTAATAACTTATATTTTTAAAATATCTACATCGTATTTATTATAGAATGTGTTTATATTCTTTAACGATTTGGGTCTTCGTATGTACGTTGAAAAATAAAGTAAATATAACCAATAACATTACATATCAAATGTACGTCATGTGATGATGTCACTGCGATTCGACTGTTAATTGATACATCCTGCATTGGCGCCACCTCCTATCATTAGCGCCATCTCCTTACCATTGGCTCCATCTCTTGTGGAAAAATGCACAATTATCTGTTACGTCGGCAAGATCGGTTGAGAGTCTGAGTGTATGTTTCTGTACATTTTTGGATGAAATAACATTCGCTGTCTCGCTAAAGTGCCAGCTTTTACAAATAATGCCATATATGCTGGAAAAAAAACAACATAAAAACCTAATCATCCTGTTCAATTATCCATAAAATTTCAAAACATCCGGGCCTGAGCGCCACCTTGGAAGTTGCATAAGCTCATTTATTAAAGCATCTCAAAAAAGATGTGGGCCCGTGATTAACGGTCGTGTACATCTGATTTTTTAAAGCAAGAACAACGACTAACGCAAAGCGGAAAATACTTACTTAAATTGCACAACGAAATTTTTTATGAAAACGACAACTTCCTTAAAGCCATTGACGTTATCTTTTAATTCATCAGCATATGTCAATTTTGATTGCATCATAAAATATGTGGGCTCGTAAATGTTCATACATGAGCCTACAAGTTTCAAAGTACAGTGGTAAAAACGTATAAAAAGCGTCATTGAAAGCCAAGGTACACGTATCATATGAGTCGTGTTCTGAGAAAACTGGGCAAAATGCATGTGCGTAAAGTGTCGTCCCAGATTAGCCTGTGCAGTCCGCACAGGCTAATCAGGGACGACACTTTACGCCTAAACTTGATTTTCAGTAAGGAGGGACTTCCTTGAAACTAAAAATACCATAAAAGCGGAAATTGTCGTCCCCGATTAGCCTGTGCGGACTGCACAGGCTAATCTTGGACGAAACTTGACGCACATGCATTAAGCCCAGTTTTCTCAGAACGCGACTCATATTATCAACGAATGCCTACTAGGCTCGTATTCGCAACACACCGTAAGGGAAAACTGTATTACATACCTTTCGTTAAAAATCATGAAGTCTCGAGCTTTTTCGTGTTAAGTTCTTTTTACACAAGCATGGCTTAAACATGTTAATATTTTGAAAATATTTGACGTTGCATCACGTTTAAAGTAGAAAACACGGGCTTTCACATAGGAATGTTGATTTTGAAATTTCACTTCGTAGAACTTAAATCAAGAATTTCCTTGTGATCTTTGTTAATAGCAGTCCAGGTTACAACGGGATAGCACGTATTGTATTACCTGATTCATAAATCGTCAGATACACAGCCATTAAATACCGAATTATTCTCTGTACAGCCAAAAATGGCACGAGTGTCGTTTTAGTATTCACTATTAATGTTACTAGTTATATGGTCCTGTATCAAGCTTAGTGCCATCTTAAACTGGTCCAAATGTATGCCAATTAACTAAACAATAAACAAACACGCAAAGTGTTGACAATTAAGAAAATACGTATTTCATGTATGATTCATGTCTGTTCATTGGTATTAACTGTTTAACTAGATGCATGAAGGCGACAGCGGACAGTAGCGACATAAAATCCGCCATTTAATACGAGTGTGGGTGTCTGCACAACCAGTGTTATCATAAAATCTTATCATACATTCTGTTGCAAAAAACCCCAATAATTATATCTCATAGCCATATTGTTAGACAAGTGGCAATGTTAACACAAGCGCATGGATGATTTTAAAATTATTCAGTGGGAAAATATAAAAATGTATTAAAGTGGATAATAATTCATACACATGTATGACACGCAAAAAAACTTTTGTAAAAGGTGACTAATAAACTTTTTATAAATATTGCAAAGAAGCTATCGGTAAGCATAAAAAACAAAATGTTATAATAACGGATAGCAAATCTGAGCATCGGCAAATATTAAAGGGGCCTTTTCACGTTTTGGTAAATTGACAAAATAAAAGAAAATGTTTCAGGTTCGCAAATTTTCGTTGTAGTTATGATATTTGTTTGGAAACCGTAATACTGAACATTTACCATGCTCTAAAATTAATATCCATTATATCAATCTTTTGACGATTTGAAAACCTGAAAATTATGAATTTTTGCAACGCGAAACGATTGAATAATTTGGTGAGTTATGTTGCTGTCGTTATATTTTGTGAAACTACGAGGATTGCCTATGTATAACATACATCACTCATTGTATAAGCACGGACTGCCGAGTGGTCTAAGCGATAGACTTTTACTCCAGGGGTCAGTGATTCGAGCCCAGTGAAGGGTTACCTTTTTCTTTCTTTAATATTTTTCTTGATTTTTTTTACTGAAGCTTTTTAGATCCAATGTTCACATTTATCAATATCAAAGCATTTAATAACAAACTTCAATACATGAACAAATCTGTGAAAAGGCCCCTTTAAATACTGTTTGTATAACTCTCATGTTCCTTGATTAAAAAGGAATGTCACAATGCAAGATCAAAGGTCAATATTTTTGTTTCCGCTCATTTAAATTCGTATGATGCTATTTTTATATTTCTTTTGATTATTGTCTGCTAAAATACATCACAAGACGATGTTTTGCATACAAATCCCATGCTCCTTGCACGGATTTCCGCGCAGCTTAAGTTTCAGTTAATAAAGGTATTGCCCCTATAACACGCTTCACGTTTCCAACACATGTCATATCATTAGACACGCCCTTTTTTAAATCTACATAGCCGTTTCTACATAAGTACTCAATAGCTATCTCATTGTAAATCCCGCGCACAATACAAATATTAAACCCATTGTATGTATACCCCACATGGGAAGACGTATAGTCACGCACATAGCAAGACACAGCTTACAATTGCTACTGTCTCTAAATATACATCACGCGGACAAAAAAAACCTGCGGATATTTCAGACATTGATCAACAAAATACCGGTCACATTATGTATTTAATACTGTTGATGTTTTTTCAACACGGGTTAGCCAGGACAACAGATCTGATGCACGCGCAGTGCGTATCCGTCGTAATGTTAGCGTTGCATGAAATACTAAGTAAGAAAACAATAAAGATTTAAATGTATGCAAAAAGAGACCATTACATTCATACGAGTATTACCCGTTGTATAACCGGAGCAATTTTTAACAGATAGTGTAATATATATTTATTATACAGATCCATGTACCATGCACTGTTACAAGCAATGCCAAATAGGACTTGGGTTCTGAGCAGTTACACGGGCAACTAATTACATATTCAAGCCAGGACTGCGATGTTTTTCCGTCTTTATAAAGAACCGGAATACGATAAGTTCCTAATAACGAAACAACTACAAATTTCCCAATTGCTGTAAAAAAAATCCCAATAAAGATTTCTTTTTTTAAAATTCTTTTAGTTTCCCTATTCAGCTTTATGGCTTGAACCTAAGTAAATATTATAATGACATATTGACAACACTTTGTTATCAAATATAAAGTATTTGGGAGCTAAAATTCAAAAACACCAATTTCCATATGTGAACACTTCACGACGCGAATTTTCACAATGTCAGTGTTTTTCGCAAACATTGTTTCAAATTGGCGTTGGTGATTGATGTATGTTGATGTTTGTTTAGCTGTTCATTTTATTTTTCAGCTGATTCAGTTCATTACAATTCTGCAAAGTCATCGGTTTCATAAACACACAAATATTGAATTACAGTCCAACTACAATGTTGCACATTTTTTATTTCAGATATATTATACGCTTATGGCTGGCAGATGTTATTTCCCTGCAACGCATTAGTGCAACCGCGCTATTTGCACGAAAAATACATTTGATGTCAAGGAAAACGCTTCCGTTTAGATAATTCAAGTGTTGTATGCGAGATCCTCTATTGTTTAAGTGTTTCAACACTTATTTATATGGTATGAGTTGATTTTAATATGACAACAAGTGTGCTTGCTCTTGACAAAGTTGCAATTCCAAGCAGCTTAACCCATTTATGCCTAGCGTCTAGAAAAAAAGACTTGGCAAACAGCGTAGACCCAGATGAGACGAAGCATAATGCGGCGTCTCATCAGGGTCTGCGCTGATTGCTTAAAGGAATTCCTGTAAGAAATATTCTAACTATAAAAATAAATATACTAGACATCCCTTATTTTGGAAATAAATTGATCCAATTTAGAAGGATGGGAGAGTCCACTAGGCATAAATGGGTTAATCCGGAAAAGGGTAAAATTCCGTATGAGACCAATCAAGTTCCAGTCAAAACCGCGCATTTGAGCAGTCTGGTCAAGGCTGTCCCCATGCGTTGGCTGGTCTGGTCCTGTATGGTCATATGACCCGTTTTCGCATGACGCGGGTCTTCTAAGACGTCAATACCATAGTGCATCTTTAAATATTGAGTTTGATTCAATTGATGTTCATTCTCTTCACACTCAAAATATGATAAAACGACGGCAAGTGCCTCTATCTCTTATTTATGTAGGTACATATAAGTCATAAAACTACAAATACCAGAATTGAGTATATGGTAAAAAAACCTACGTATACTAAATTCTGGATTCTTTGACACTTGCACATATGCATTGTTATTGTTTAAAAGCTGGATCTATACTACAATGTACAGCTAATCGAGACTCATTTGATTGAAATGTAAAAAAAACATGTATTAATGTGTAAATGTGCGTTTACCATAAAAATATGCACATTTACATATTTAATAGTACTCACTTGAAGTCTATTGAAGATTGGAATATGCATTTGAAAATATTTCGTAAAATTTAAACTCTGAGAATTTCTTTTTCCAATTTAAACTTCTATGTAAAAAGTGCAATTATGAATGCGCTATCTGATAATTGACAATTGTAACCACACACTGGCACACTTAATAGTTAGTTTTTTTCCAATCAATTAAACAAGAACAAACACTAGGTCAGATTACGATTGTATCAAGAGGACATTTTTGACAATATATACAACTTTGGATATGTTGGGCAAACATTTTCAATAAATATGGGCAACTTTGGACAAATATGTATTTGACGTTCTGCGTTCCCGATCGCCTGTGATTATATCGAAATAGGAAATACAATATTTTTTATCTTCTTTTGCATTTACGCTCATATTGTTTGGTCGAAGAGCTGATCAATAGGTTGCGAAATTATCGGTGTTAATAGGTATAGAAACCACTTGAAAAAAATATTCATAAGTAAATAACTGATAAAGATGTAGTTAACATACAGGGTATCATATACTTTATGATCGGAGAGTATTTGAAGACTGTTTATAAAACACAACATTATTTGCTTTTTACAAAGCATATTCGTGGTTGGTGTTATGTTTAATGTAAAGAATCAGGTGTAACTCAAACCGGCTTTGAATATGGTATTCATATAAATTTTATGAATTTCCCGTATGCGCATTCAATTTTAAATATTGCAACATTAAAAAATCAAGATTTATTGCTTCAAAACATTAATAATATAATGTTCATGGCGCTTTATAATTCAGTTGTCAATCGAAGTCTCTTCGCCTGTTTTAAAGCCGCTGTTTTTAATTGCCGCGATGGGAGCCCTTTATCTCCGCTTCATATAAATAAGGAATAAGTTTAATCTTTACGGCAGGTCTTTTTATAGCGTATTTACACTAAATAATGTATTGTATACATTATCTCAAATGAATTTGCTTTCATACTTATTTGAACAATATAGGGTCCGAGAGTAACGAAGCCGATCATTTGGCGATCATAATATTGTGACATAACTTACATTTTTCTCAATATTTATTTCACCGCCGAACGTCTTTCTTAAGGTATTTCCTGCTTAGAAAATGTGAAATGTTTTTCTGAAAATATCCCATGTAGAGTATTAAGATGAGTGCATCACGTTTTGGTGACAGTGTTAACAGTGTGTCGGAACTTAAACACTGTAATTAGTACTGTCGTGCTGAACGAAGAGCCACACTTCACGTGAAGTGTTTTCCTTTTAGTGCCTCTGTTTAAATCATCTTGGTCTCTGGTATTAGAACGCACAGCTCTTTAATTATTAATAATAAAATTATAAATACACGATCCATCGATTTTCATTTTACTGTAACGCTGGCCCTTTTGTTTGTTATAATAAATATATATTTGAAATATGTAACTTTTTAGCAAGTTTCAAGTGATGTCATTGCAGTAACATTGCAGTAAAAGATGCGGTGCAAATGTCTAAAATAAAGTATAAGGCAAGGGGTTGGCTTTAGGTAACAAGAGCTTTACACAAACGTCACTAATACCATCGCACCGTGCGCTTTGTAACCTACCGAATAAATATGGGCCGTGCTCTGTGAAAAGGGGGTTTAATGCATGTGCAAAAAGTGTCGTCCCAGATTAGTCTGTGCAGTCCGCACAGGCTAATCAGAGACGACACTTTACTCCTAAACTAGATTTTTGCTAAGAAGAAACTTTCTTTAAACGAAAAATACCATAAAAGCGGAAAGTGTCGTACCTGAATAGCTTCTGTGACGGCACTTAACGCACATGCATTAAGCCCCTTTTTCACATAGCACGGCCCATATAGACAATGAACAACATAAAATATACCACTTGAAACTTCGTTTTCTGGTGAGAGGTGTGTGAGTGGGCGATACAAAATAAACCTGACTAAATATATATGCATAATGTGCGTACCGTGGCTTACTTTTCGAAGTGCTATATTTACTATACCATTGAACTGCGTATTCCATTGTTTATAATGTGTTTGTATTCCCGTAGCAAGGTTCTGATTTTTCAAGTGATTTAAAAATTTGTATTTACTTCTCTTTTAGTAAAACATACGCAATATATTTTTAATTATGAGGTTATCGTATATTAATGAACGTAAAGAAAACCCATGCCTTTAAATTGAAATGTGTATAAACTTTAAAAGAAATAGTTAAAACATATTGAATTTAATCAATTTAAATCCTCTTCTTGGAATTCAAACAACATATGAATGCACTTAGTATTAAAACATTGACATATACATAATTCCATTTGACAAAATATATATTACTTAAGTTATTACTTAAGGAGCTTTAGCTAAACGACCCCAGCACATTATATTACTATACAAGTGTTAACAAAATGGCATACATTTAGTGCCTGATTAGCACCGTGAAGACCTATAGGCAGTGAAACTTTTGAAGCCCATACCAGAGGCCTATTGCCTACTAGAACACCAGTGCCCTGTCGATTTAACTCGTTTAAATTAGCAGACTAGTGCCAATGCTGGAAAGATATAAAATACAATTTTTGTATGACAATTTCCTTGTATAGCTATACAACCTCATTTTAATACCGTAATGCCAATACCACATTTTAATTATTAAATGAACATTTCAGAAAAGAAGACGGGTAAGTAAATAAGAAATGATTGTCACTTGGTAAGAGAATGTTTTACCATAAATCGGAACATAGCATTGTTATCAAATAAGTGGCATCGACAAGGCATTATATTAGTCTAAGTAAGTACGAACACAAATGCTTTCGTACGGTTTCATGGGGCCCCTAAAAATCGCGGGGCCCATAGGCAGCTGCCTACGCCGCCTACTGGGTATTCCTGGACAACCGACATGATACATTCTTTTTTGTCCCTTTCTTTTCAAATGAGTATGCGGTTGAACGGCGCACAAGATTATCACTTCTATTCATCCTTATCAGCGCATTTCTTTGTCGAATGTGTAAGAAATATTATGTTCTTCATAAGGCTCTATTCATTATGCATGGCGGTGGTCTGAGTTGAAGCGGTAGTGGGAATATACAAAAAAGTTGCAATGACAGGAGCGGTGGTTGAGGTGGTAGTAGTAATAGATCTAGTGGTAGAATATCTTGTAGTAGTTTAAGTACTAGTAGAAGTAGGAGTAGTAGCTGTTGTTGTTGTAGAAGTAGTAGCAAAAGTGGTAGCAGCAGCAGCAGTAGCAGTAGTAGTAGCATTAGAAGTAGTAGTAGGAGTAGACGTTATAGTAGTTGTCGCAGTGGGCGCAGTGGCTGTATGAATAACCCAGTGGTATTAAGTGACAACTTTACAAATCTTTTGTTACGCTTGTAACGTGTGCTACGCTTAAAAGCAAGGACAAGTTCATGAAACCAATCTACTGTTCTCAAACTACCTAAATACATATATCATATTTACTATCGATTACCATAAAGGAGTATAGGCAATAACAAGCTTACATGAAATACCTGTATTGTTTTAACATCCACAAAATATGCTCCACACAAAAGTTAAACCGAAAACAACGATTACAACTGTCCTAAATATTTAGGACAAGTTTAACTTCTGTTCATCGTATCGTATCTGAATGGTTGGAAATATAATACATGTGTCGCATTTTCCGATACACCAACTCACACTGCAAACATGGGTTTATCAAGTTCTATTTATAGATCAGCCAATGAACTGGATTGTTTCAAAAAGGAAGTGTAAAACTTTGCAGTTAAAGGAGTGTTGGTCAGGCAAAATAAACGATAAGTCTCTCTGCCGACCGAAGGCGACTCCACTTTGGACCAGCAGACGATTAATTGCATGCATCAATCTATCTTACGCAGGGTTAGTTTAAACCTATTTTGTTTAGCTCGATTGCATCGAAAGCCTCAGGCTCTCGAGTCCGTTTCCTGGGCTTTTAACAGTACTTGGTGTCTTTTTAGAAGATCTAGAGAACGCTACCCCAGTGGGGATCAAATCCATGACCTCCCGATCGCAAGGCGGACACCTTATCAATTACCCCACGACGAACTTAAGAGGGATTATGGGTAAAGGCGTTGTAGAACGATTGAGGTCGATCTAATATTTGTGATGGCGTGCATCATTTACCACACTATGTTTCGAAATCAGTTTATATCGGATCATTCTCCGAAACTTAATGGGCGGGACGTGTTATTCCTTTTTCCTTTTCAAGATTTAATGACATTTCTTACCTCAAAATAATATGGTCGATGGAAAAAAATCTAAAGAACAGCTAATACGTCATATACGCGCGTCTTAGTTTTTGGCAGCAATTACATGTGCGCTTGCTACCACTTTTAATTGTAAGAGATCATTAAACTCAGTGATCTGTTAAGAAAACACGCTTCATTGCTATGACTATTTTTGGTCACTTCGCTCCCGTTGGAAAACAAGCTTTGCGACACCAATGATGTGCATTTTGATAATTAATGCACAGTCGATTCCTACCGGTTACACTTCCCCTTCTGCTCTGCTGAATTCCCAACGACCGAAAATAAGGTTCCTGATACCGTCTTTTAAACTTAAATTTAAAAAATATATTAATAAGCCTTTTATAAAAACGTGACCTATTTGTCGATCAACCATTAAATAAGAGCGTTGTGAACGATAATCTAATTTTTGAAAATGGTTCATCATATAAGACGACGACATGTACCGAATCAGTTACAACAGTCTTTATCCCTAACATGAACTTTCTTCACTTGTTTGATTGAGTCGAGTTCAGAGAAAACTGCGCATAATGCATGTGCGTAAAGTGTCGTCCCAGATTAGCCTGTGAAGTCCACACAGGCTAATAAGGGACGACACTTTCCGCTTTTATGACATTTTTCGTTTACACGAAGTCTCTTAATAGCAAAAATCCAATTTAGGCGGAAATTGTCGTCCCTGTGTCGACACTTTACGCACATGTATTATGCCCAGTTTTCTCAGAACACGACCAAATTGTGTTCCTGAATATGTGTAGTCAGCGTTCTTCATTATTAAATTTAGTTTACAATAAAATCATCTGACTCCAGGCTATATATTATAAATATTTTCATGCCGGATTCAAAACATTTATAAAATTTGCTTCAATTTCCACGAAAACTACGACGATTAAGCAGACCCGCCCAACGTTGAATGACGTTGACTCGTGTTTACCTAAGCGAATTATTGGAAGTGGAAATTTAAACCTAAGGGTGACCGAGTTATCGTAAAACTGCAAATATTGCATTGAAATGATCTTGCTTAAAGGGACAGGATCTTACGTTTGGGCTTGTGGAAAACATATCCAAATTTTACATGAGCCTCAATTTCGGAAAATGGGGCTAACTGTATGTGCGTCTAGTTTTGTCTCAGATTAGCCTGTGTAATCCGCTAAGGCTAACGAAGAGCACTTTCCGCTTTTATTGAATTTTTATTTTAAAGGAGTCCTTTCTTTAAAAATGACACTTTAGGAAGAAAGGATCGTTCCTGATTACATGTGTAGCTTGTGCGGACTGCACAGGCTTTAGTGAGACGATACTTTACGCACATGCATTAAACCCGGTTATCTCAGAGCGCGGCTCGTATATACCGGTACTTGTAATACAGGTATCATAGGTGGATTTATGAATGCGTTGAACATATGGACTCTTTTTGCGTGTCATTATTCTTTTGTCGAAACATTTTCTTTTGAAACTTGTATTGCCTTTTTCAGTGTAAAACTAAACATACGACAGTGTCGACCATTCACAAAAGCAACGACCTTCCTAAAAACGAGGTGACATTGCAGATGGTATTTCGCAATCCACAGGTATTGACTGAAAGCGAACCTCACGAAAGGATGAACGGGAGGATGGCGGGATGATGGCGGGATGATGGACCTTTAGTTGTGTACTTTATTGACAGATACGTCGATATGTTTAAGCCACCCAAGCATTTTTTCTTCAATTCTTTATGAACAACCTTTGATGCTCATAGCTTTTCAATGCTGATTATAAGCAACTGAAAGTGTCATACAAAATATTATGTTAATGAAACATATTCTCGTATCATAATTATTGTGATGTACGCACATTTTAGTTTGTATATCTCTACCAGGTATTTTTTTACAAATACAACACCGGTTTTTGTTTAAACGTTTTAATTTTGGGCCAATACTGTGTTACCTAATCGTTTAACTATGGAAAACAAAGATGTACAGATTTTCTTTTTGTATTTTCACATTTCCCAAATTCATGAATTCTGCAAATGTCCCTTAAAGTAAAGTCTCTATCATATTTCAAAATTAAACTGCAAAAGCAACCAAAAATTCATGCACGCATTACATCTGCTTGACATGATATAAATTTGAGTCTTCTTGGGTAATGTATTTGATATTGACGAAGCATCACGCAGATAAACATGAGTATTGCTCAGGGAAAACCGGTCTTAATGCATGTGCGTAAAGTGTCTTCCAAGCTTAGGCTGAGCAGGGCATACAAGCCTATCAGGGAAGACACTGTGCGCTTTTATTGTAAAACTTCGTTTCAAATGAAGTCTCGTCTAAGCGAAAACCAAGTTTAGGCCGAAAGTGTCGTCCTAGCTTGTGCTGAATTAGCACAGGCTAATATGGAACGACACTTAACACGCATGCATTATGTCCCGTTTTCCCAGAGCGCTGCTTATCTGTAGTGTTATATAGAGCTGTGTCTACTTGAAATGAATAAATAGTCCCAGCGTTGTGTTTTAAGTTTCAAAGTCGTCCTATCTATCTATATATACTGCTGGTCGTCAACAATTAGCATTACAAGCAGGCGCGTGTCAGTGCTAGGAAATTAAGGAAGAAGTGTATAGGAGATAAAAAGTAATACATAATGTATTTGTGAGACATAGAAACAAAGGTGATAGTGTTAATTAAAAGAAGAAATATACAGATAAAAGGTTAAAAACAGCCAACCTGCTCAGAAACTGTGGTCTAGTTTGGTCACCCCCTGCCTAAACTGGTCCAGGGTAGGTGCCTGTACAATTTTTGCTGGTAGAGAGTTCCATAGGAAAATAGTGGCTGGATAGAAGGAAAATTTATAGTAGTTGCTTGGAGTGGGGATTTGTCTGAATGAAAGAGGGTGCAGATGTCTAGTGAGCCGGGTCGGAGGAGTGACGTAGGGAGGCATTGGTACAGCAACCAGTCCGTGGACAATTTTATAGAACATCAGTAGCCGGGAGTCATACCTTCTGTTCTCAAGTGAACGCCACCCTAATTTGTCTAGCATGTGTGTGACACTGTTGTGATATGAGCAGTCATTTGTAACCCATCGAGCGGCCCTGCGTTGGACCATCTCGATCTTGTTGGTGTTGTGTTGTGTGTTTGGGCTCCACACTGAGCTACTATACTCAAGTTGTGGGCGGACAAGGGTTTTGAAGGCAAATTCTCTAAAGCGTGGGTGTTTTATGGGAATGTTGCGTTTGATGAAGTTAAGTGTTTGACTGGCTGTTGCAGTAACCTGGTTTATGTGTTTATTCCAGCTGGGGTCAGATGTGATGCTAACACCCAAGTATTTAGCATCACTAACTGTTTCAAGGGTATGACCGTGGAGTGTGTAAGTGGACTTGTAGGGATGTTTTGCCCTGGTGATGTTCATAACCGTACACTTGGAAGGATTAAATTCCATATCCCAAGAGTGTAGCCGATTTAGATCTTCTTGCAGGGTATTTTGTTCAGTGGGATTGTTGACCGTGATATAGACAGCAGTGTCATCAGCAAATAACCGGATATGTGACACTATGTTTTCTGGCAGATCGTTTATGTTAAGCAAGAAGAGGAGAGGGTCGAGAACAGGTCCTTTCTCAATCATAACAATATATTAACTGGAACAACAGTAACAAGCTAACGTGCATGTATATGACGTTATTTGGCGGCGTCACACGACGGCGCGCCAACGGCGACGTCACACGACGGCGCGCCAACGGCGGCCTCACACGACGGTGCGCCAAATTCCCAACAAGCTGATTAAGGGCTTAAACAGTGTTTTATCCCACTTAAACAGCGAATTTGGTTGATTAAAGCCCCGTCTATTAAATTTCTGCTATAAACCGGGGCACGAAATGACGTCATTTTTTCGACAAATTGACGTCATACATCCAGCGTAATTATCCAGTTAAACTAATTGTGTTTGAATAAAAAGTTTACTCAATAAAAAGTAGGATAAATAGAATAATAGATTAGTGTTGATTATAGATCAGGCAGGTTTATCATGCTTGGCACGAAAAAGAAAAAGCACTCGCCAAGGCTCGTGCTTTTTGTTTTCTAAGCCTCGCATTATAAACCTGATCTATAATCAGCACTAACATATTGTTCTCTATATTTAAATGCTCGATAAGTTAATGTTGCGTTATAATATAAATATATTCGTGTATGAATTAAATAAGCCGACTGCAGTTAGAATTGTTTTTCAATACTATTATATGTGTACTTCTGTAACAAATGCGAGTTTAACAAAGTGAAGGCCTGCTTTAGAATAAGAAAAAACGGTAATAACAAAATTAATATTTGCAGCAGAAGACGCAAGAGCACAACTGTCAGCAGTAGAAGTTAATGTTTCAGTTACATCGGAATAAGTTGAATAGTTGTAGGGAAGTGATTCACGAAATCGGTGAATATAAGTGTACACGCGATTTTATATCGACAGGAAAACCGTATTAAATAAATATTCCGACCGCAGTAAGAAACCCTTCTTATTTACGTAAACGATACTTCTCTCCATTGCGCACGTCAGGTCGTAAATAACGTTACCTCCGCTACGGCTAGACGTGTCGAGCGTCGACAATCAAACGTTTGCTATTGATCAATTTGACGAACTGGGTAATTAAGACATGCCAATTGTAAATCGAACCTATCATCGATGACAATACACCCTGACGTGTCAATATTTACACGTTTACGTAATGAACGTTGCCTTTTGACGTGCGGAGAAATGTAGAACCCGTTGTAAACAGCCTAAGAAAAGGACATTCTTCGCAATATCGTAAAAGCATTTAATTTGTGGAAATAAACGACTAATAGAAATCATGAAAGGAAATGTGGAGCTACTCGTAATATTTCTTGCTGCGCTTGCAAATGTGTCAGGTGAGAAACGTGAATTTGCTTGTTCGTTTAGCAATAATGCGAATACTTTTACAACGATATAATTGTTTATGAATATGAGGTATATCAGTAAGAGAAAGAGTTTTTTCATTTTTTCTTCTTCTCCTTCATTTTGTGCTTCGTTTTATTATTATTATTTTTTTTATTTTATTATTATTATTATTATTATTATTATTATTATTATTATTATTATTATTGTTATTATTATTATTATTATTATTATTATTATTAATATTATTATTATTATTGTACATTATAATTATAATATAATTATAATAGTTGTTTATAAGCCCGTTGAAAAAGACGGGGCGTATTATGTGACACTCATTGCGGACGGAGTGCAGCGTACAAAAAAACGGTTTCCGTTCATTTTCTCGAACAGTTTGCATAGGGTCGTTATGAAATGTGGTAATCATGTTTAATTACAAGTAAGATTGCTTAATTTTTTTCTGAATTAAGGCGGCAGATGCATTGATTGTTTTGTCAAATTAATCTGTCCAACCCTTTTACTCAACTAGTTTTAATCGTATCATACTTTGTCAAAATGATTGTGGGCATGAATTGCAGCAAAGCACGACTACAAGACATATCACAGCAAGCAAGTCTGAGTTATTGCTCTTGAATTGCCTTACATTTACCAACTTAATGGTGTCTACTCTCTATCTGAAATAGTCAAATTGTATACTCCTATAATCATCAAACCTGATCGATGTAGCCCAGACTTTTAAACTGGCACATAATGTTACAAATTGGCAGTATTGCTTGTTAAAGAATTACGTTGTTTTCATTAAAACGCCTTTTTACTGTTAATCTATCAAGCTACATTTGAACCACAAAGTCAGTAAAAACCTACTTTGGTAATCCGTCTTATAATGTAACATTCATTACACCTAGTGCTTGTCTTAAGGCAATATCGCTGTATTTACTTATGGACCACCCTCAGATTGCCCTGAAAACAATCAAATACCTTTTTGAAAATGTTTCCCCGTTGTGCTTCACACAATCTCTTAAACATCAGCTTTTCAATGATGAATTTTAAATGCACGTACAAGCGCCGTGTAATCTTTGTAAGTGTATATTTCATGTTAATTCATCATGTAGCTCATGCCATTTCTATTTAACCTATTTATGCCTAGCGTGTAGAAAAAAGGACCTGACAAACAGTGTAGACCCAGATGAGACGCCGCATAATGCGGCGTCTCATCTGGGTCTGCGATGTTTGCTTAAAGGAATTTATGTAAGTAATATTCTTAATATAGAAATATACTAGACAACTCTAATTTTGGAAATAAATTGATCCAATTTAGAAGGATGGGAGAGTCCACTAGGCATAAATGGGTTAAAGTCTAACACTTTACAGATGATACACGTCTTGTGCTGTTAAAAACTCGTTAATCAAGTAAATTACGTGATATCCAATAACAATGATTACATCGAACACTTCATTATTCTGCCGTTTATAACATATTCAACACCGTCACATTTTGACATCTCACGTGACCGCGAAGTTGAATTACCCTGCCGTAAGCGTTTTTAACGCTCACAGCCTGTGATGACGTCATAATTCAACGTATGTCCCTTGGTAGGGTTCACGTGGTCAACTATGTGGAGAAATGTTTGAAATAAGGTTACAGGATGAATATTCATCGTATGTAATTTCGTCAAAAGAGATCGTTCAATGTAAGAGAGCAGCGGAATTGGCGAGCGTCACCGTTTAGCGGGCCTTCATTCGATGGTTTTAATAAGACGTTAATCTATAAAAAAAAAACAATTATGTCAATTAACACCATAATTGTTTTGCAGAACTGTGTCATTGCGAAAAGCTATACGACAAATCAACCAACAATTGTACCGTGTACTTGTTTATAGACTACGTACGTTTTTTCCCGCCACTAGAACATGACATATTAAATAGTAGATTTGACTATTAAAATAATTAAGCTATCGCTTTTAAAAAAACTTAAGCAATATTGATTTACATGTATAATCTTAATATTAAGTGGAAAACCGTATCAATGAGATAAAATACAAATTGCATGAATTGATTTACAACATTGATCGCTGTCATAATGAACAAAGTCGAGCCGGTCGCTAGGGGAATCGCGCTTAATATTTGTGCGTTAAGTTTCGTCCAAGATTAGCGTAATCGTAGTCGACACTTTTCGCCCATTTCTCGAATTTCGTACAGAAGTGACTTCCTGAAACGAAAAATTCCATAGGTTCATCTGGGACGCTCATTTCGTCGCACGTTGTTAAGCCAGTATTTCCATAGCGCGGCTCATTTAATGTTAATTGTTTTTACCATGATTTGTTTTATGACATGTTTGGCAACCTCATTTGATCTTCGTATTCATCGTTTATCCGGTTTTCTGTGACCAAATTTGCAAGGGTGCTGTGGAGATCTGACAAATTTACAAAGGTAACTGCAAGAGTAGCAATAAACAATGCACGCTTAGTTTGATGTATCATAGTGTCATCAAACACCTCACCTTTCTTCTTTACTCATTCGTTTTCTTATTTGAACACTTAATATTCGAGCATGTGCAGCACCATTTTAATAGGAATCACAATAATAATATACAATACCATACGCAATAGTTTGGTTGCACGCTTTATTAGCCTTCACTTCACGTGCTGTCCCCCTACTAATAACATGCGATGCACGACACAGTATAGTTGCTTTGTTACACGCGGACCACTTCCGTTTCCGTGGGTACATAATGCATACCAGGTTATCAGCAAGCACCCATTCAACTACCAATATGCTTTTGTACGTAAGATGCTAAGCACTTTCTATAGAAGAAACCGAAGTAGTCAAGTTCCCCATACCTTTATTGGGCTTTCTACTCTTCCCCAGCCACTCGCTCATCAGAAGGAGACGGTGACATTAAATGGACCGCTTGTCAGTCAATGCTTGTTAACAATCACGCGAAAATGTAATTTAGAAAAACTTGCGCTTTTTGTTAACAGTCCGTTTTGGTTGTCTCTGTGTTACTCGCACTGTTTGCACAATAAACGTTACTGTGTATAAAATAAAGTATATAATGTTCAATAAATGTGTAATATTATTTAACGCTATATATTTATCCTAGATATTTTATGTTGCACGAAATTGAAATGTATTGTTTAAAATTAATAATACTGTGTATGGTATAACTGTTTACTAATAATTTAATTTGTACATGTAAGCTATATATTTGATTAAATAGAAAATGACGCTGTACTTAGAAAACTATGTGGTGGTGTCGTTATAATTAAAATACATACATCACTCAAATTTCTGAATTCATTGTCACATAATACAATGTTCAAACATTGTATACATGTTTTAAGTCGACCTATTTATTTCAGTTGCTGACACGCGCTATGAATGCATCACCGGTTTCGGAGGGGGAGGGGGGATCGGCGGCGAAGGAATCGGGGATGGACTCTTGGGGGAGGGTATGGCAGGGGAAATGTTTGGCATGGAAGCAGACGAAATGGAGGAATTCGGTGAAAACGAAGAAATGGGTGCATTTGGTGATTTTGATGGCTTCGGCGGGAAGTTCGGGATGGGAGGCGTGCAGATTGCCTTTGGTCAACTCTCGTGTCCCGCGGGGAACAGAGGAAGCATCCTCGTGAAGCGTGTCTCTTACGGCGTTAGTATGTTTCCCGGAAGTTGCCAGACTTCCGATTTTTGTAGCGTGCAGCACGAGACCGGCGATAGTGTCGCTGAGAAGTGTAACGGAAAGAACCAGTGCACCGTGAACACGTTACAACCGAAGATATTGAATTGCGGACAGATGAGTAACTACATACATGTTGAGTATGAGTGCGTCGATAGTAAGTACTCATAGTTTTTCATTGAACCGTTCACCTACAATCGTTATAATCATAAGCAGCAGCAACAGCTGAAACAGCTGCAACAGCAGCAGAAGCATCAGCAATCGCGTCAGAGGCATTAAAACAGACATCAACATCATTATTATCGTCATCATGATAATCATGATTGTCATTAATAACAATAAGAAAAATAAAATAAAATAATAATAAATAAAATTGAAAATGATGCTTATAAGAAAATAAGGAAAATTATCATGTATATAATAATGATTATAATGATAATATCGATAACAATAATAATAACAACAATAATGATAATAATAATAATAATAATAATAATAATAATAATAATAATAATAATAATAATAATAATAATAATAATAATAATAATAATAATGATAATAATAATAATAATAATAATAATAATAATAATAATAATACTAATAATAATTATGTTAATAATAATAATAATAATAATAATAATAATAATAATAATAATAATAATAATGATAACAACAACAACAACAACAACAACAGCAAAAACAACAACAACAACAATAATTATTATAATAATAATCATAATTATAATAATGATAATAATGACTATTATTATTGTTGCAAAATACGACACAACTTAAGAGTATAAATGATTTGATTTGATAATTAAGACCGATTTTTGTCGCAAGATCCTTGATAAGCCAGGCCTATGTTTTCTGTTTTATACGTCAGCTTGGGCTACGTTCGAGATATGCGAGACCGTGAACACGATAGCGCGCGGCGCCTCTGTCATCATTACCTCTCCTGGCTACTTGGGCACGTCTAATGCTACCGGAAGTGGCCCACAGATGTGCGAGTGCATCCTACAGTCGCATGACCGCGCGGACGTGTATATGGACTACTTACAGACGGAACTAGCAAGGTAACTCGATCTCTTTGTATGTTTTATTTAAAAGCGGTAATAATATACAATACATACTTTTGTTAGTTGTATTACAGAATGTGTTGTAAATTATATTAGAACAGAAATAATTTCCACAAAATTATCATGTATTTATATTCTCGCTTAAAATCGTTGTTGATTTTCATAATTGTTAATGAATATTGAAATAAACTATTTCAATATCTAGCACGATTAAATACTATCGTGATATTGTGCAATTACATGGAATACATTATAAGGTTTATTTCATGTAAACACATTTCACCAATGTAATTTTTTAATTCATTCATAGTTAGTTGTAATGTCATTTGCAGTAACACGGTAAAATGCTTAGGAACTAATTCACGCGGGTAAAATACGAATGACTTTTACAGACGCATGCAAGCTCCTTCCCAGTGATTCAGAACTAACTTTACATTCTATATGTTTTATTTCGTATCGAACTTCCCTTTTCAGTCTCGTATACATTTTTTAATTTAACTGCCCTTGATCTATTTCAGCCATGTTTATCTAATTTGTTGTGGTATATTTTTGTCATTGAGACACGCGCGAGTGTGGGTCTGCTCGTTTTCGTTGTTGCGCATGTCATCAAAATCACCTATAAATGTGCTCACTTTGGGGGAAATGGGGATTAATCGGCGTACTTTAAGTGTCGTCCAACAGGCTAATCAGGGACACATCCTTCCGCTTGAATGGTAATGACAGTAAGTCTCGTTTACCTTAGTTTAGGCGAAATGTGGCGACTGCACAGGCTGATTTGGGACGACTCTAAACTCAAATGCATCAAGTCCCGTTTTCAAAGAAGCGGCTAAAAAGTTTCAATTTTATGTACTGTTACAGTCAATGCGACACATGTCCTTTATGTACTATTACAGTCTAGGCGACACATGTCCTTTATGTACTGTTACAGTCTAGGCGACACATGTCCTTTATGTACTGTTACAGTCTAGGCGACACATGTCCTTTATGTACTGTTACAGTCTAGGCGACACATGTCCTTTATGTACTGTTACAGTCTAGGCGACACATGTCCTTTATGTACTGTTACAGTCTAGGCGACACATGTCCTTACGAGTTCGTGCTGCTTGAGAGTAAACGGAATTTAACCCAGAGCTCCATCGACAAAGTTATGGAGGTATTCTTCTAGTTTCTAAAAGGTTATGGTCATTGTTTCCACAATGATTACTGGTATCATGATTTCACTTACAAGTATCACCGGTAGCTGACAAGCAGAATTATAATCATCAAACAGATTTTTATCGGATCGGCATATTTGTCGCTTACATAATGTTTAAATAAGTCTTTCTCTGCGATACTCAGACAAAAGGCGTACAAGTTAAGTACCATCCCATATTAGCATGTTAAATCCTCACAGGCTTATCCGTGACGATACTTTCAACCTTGATGCAATTCATCGTTTGCAAGAAGTCTCTTCTAAACTAAAATCACGTCTAGGCAGAAAGTGTCGGACTCCACAGCATAATTTGGCACGATATTAAAGGCACATTCATTAAGCCCGATTTTTTCCAGGGGCCGACTCAAATATAAACTATTAAATACAATTAATCAACTCATCCGTAATAACAACAGCTTAAATATCATACGATCATGTAAAATCCTCAATATAAAATAACATGTCACTTAATCCACCCAATTTTTTATAAAGCTTGCTTATTCTATTGGTCATATTTTTACTTACTTTGTTTTTCCCGTAGGTGTGCGGAAAGAAACAAACCGACGGTCGGTGGTTCGAGGGCGCCATCCGTCTCACGTACGCTTCCGGTGGCCCCATGCAGAAGCGGGGAATGCTCGCCAAGTTTACAGGTGTGACTCGACAAACATATATGTGTATACGATATTAGTTGTATCATACCAATATATATATATGATGCATATTTACTTTTTAGCTACAAAACCCAAGGCGAATATACTCTGTTTCCATTATATTTTATGAATGCCACGTGTTTCATTATTGCCTATTCGTCGAAGGCTTCACAACTGTTTTTCCGAAACTCATTCTTAATTCGATTAATTGGGATGTTGTTCTATGCGTCTTCATATGTGGCATACACGAATATTTTATATATATCATGTGTGATTCTTTGGAATACAACAAAAACGTACGTCTCAAGCGGTTGGGCACATTGTCTGTTAATAGAAAGGAAAGCATGTACCAAATTTTCCACTGTACATTTTCTTTTTATGGAAACTCAACTTCCCAGTTGACAACATTGGTAATCAGCCCATGATGGAGTTGGAATGTGGGAAGGTGGACAGTGCCAGTCTGCAGCTCCAGACGCGACCAGTCACGGCACCGGCCACCGGGGGTGCGGGATTCGGATTCTTCGGTACTTCAGTTTTGTAAAGTAATTACGGTAGTTAAGCTAGATTGGCTATTTGATGCAATCCGGGATTAATGTGCTTGAATCCCAGTTCGTTCACGCTATTAATAAGGTTAGGAATTTGCGACGTCTTTCTACATACATGTTTCTACCCACGATTCAAGTATACATATAAACGCAATCTCGATAAACGCAATCGATTATTTCAATACCTTTTGGGTCAATCAATCAAAATGTGTTATCCATTTTTGTATGACGTTATTATAAAGCATAGCTGTATTCAGGAATGCCGTTCCCGATGATGCCGCCGATGGTACCGTCGCTTCCGGTCATGCCCAACATGCCTCTCGGATTCCCAGGATTATCGATGAGCCAGCCGACACTTCCGACACATGTAGCGCCGGCAACGGGTATTCAGTTGCTTGGTCGATCACCGCCGGTACACACAGACTTCAGCAACTGGAACTTCCGGGTCGCAGGGGAAAAAACTCCGTCGCTGACGGATTTGCAGACGGCGAAAGTTCAAATTCCGTCGAATATTTTTAACCAACCTACTGCCGAGAAGCCGAGTGCACCCGCCCCGAACAAACAGGCTGTGGCCTCGAAATTGATCCCAGCGCAGGCCGTAAACAATAATCAGAGAGCCGGGATGAACGTAAGACAGTGGTCTAACGGGGAGGAAAGCCCCAGCATACATAATGGCAAGGGGCGCGTTGTTAATGATAAAGACGTTGCTACATCAGAAGCGCCTAAGCCCGAGTCAGGAAATGACTCTGGTAACATTTATGTTTGGAATCCCCTGTATATGCACAAACAACACTATAGATGGTTCCGTAACATATCAACAAAATATTTAAACTCATCTTCCTTGATGTTCGCTTTACGTCGCATAAATGTTTAGAATCATTTCGCTTTTATTTTCTAGTGATTATAATCCAATATTTATTTACTTTACATATTTATTGAGATATTTGGCATAATGCGCGTTTATTATAAGTTGATTAGTAAACATATATTCTGTGAGATTTTTTTTAATGAAACAAACAATGCAGATTCAAATTAAAACACAACTTTTACAAATTAACAATACTAGGTATGATGATTATTGAAGTTATTTTACAGTTTGTTGTAATTGTAAATAGATATGAAATATGTGCCTCGTTCTGAGAAAACATGGCTTAATGCATGTGCGTAAAGTGTCGTCCCAGATTAGCCTGTTCAGTCAGCACAGGTTAATCAAAGACGTCATTTTTCGCCAAAACTGGATTTTCGTTAAGGAGAGACTTTTTTTAAAATGATATATCCATAAAAGCGAAAAGTGCCGTCACTGATTAGCTTTTCTGACTGAACAGGTTAATGTGCAACGACACTTTACGAACTTGCATTAAGCTTCTTTTTCCAAGAACGAGGTATATGTTGTGGGCGTCATTGTTTCAGGCGGAATGGTGGCCCTGATTTTCGCCGTAGTGGGATCCGTTATGATCCTGGGCTCGGTCGGGATCCTAGCCGTAAATAACTACCGGAAGTAAGTTACCAGGTTGCAAATATTTTTAATACTTTCATAGTCAATCATTCGGGTATTTTTCAAACGTTTTAAAGTCACAAATGCGAGCAATTTAAAGGTTGAATTTTTACATGTTGTTTATTTTTATATGAATTCGCTTGTATGAGTATTTCTGCAAATGCAAACTAGGAGTTGTTTAACTTTTAAATTGAATATTGTATTATAATCAGACGACGACAGACTTTGACATTTTGTTTTCATTCTTTCAAACGAATAATGTTTGTGTGTTTCACTACTATCTGTAGACGGCAGCGAATCAAACGAAAGGAGGCCGAATATGCGTACGGCGGAAGCGGAAGTTACACGTATGGCAAGGGTTGGGAGACAACTTCCGTTGGAGAGAACAATCCGGCGTTCCAAGACGACGAAGAAGTGTACGCTACGGTAGCGGAAGTTGAAGTATACCGATCGGGTGGTTGCGACGGGGGTATAAACCCGTCGATAGGTATACCTGCTCCGGCGTTTCCGGCAAAGTCAAGGTCAAATACTGACGCATCGTCGCAAGGGCGCCCGAATCCACGCATCCTTGACGATGACTACGACAGTCTGTCTCTGAGCACGACGTCGTTGTCTAGCACCGAGGATGAGAAGCCGGCAACGGAGTTTGGTCGGCAGACGCAGGTGTCTGTCGTCGACTTCCATCGGAACTTCAATGACGGCATCACTCCTGACGTCTCCTCTACGTCGCTGACAAAATCGTCATTAACCAATCCAAAGTGCACGTCTGCATGCCTGTATGCTTCCGCCAATAAGCTGTCTGCGACCGGATGTACCGAATGCAGCCTCACTAGGCCGCCCCGCCGCTCGGACGCCTCTCGCGGATACGACAACAACGCTGGCGTTAACAGCAAAAAGAGATATTAAGATGGCATGCTAGATGTCAGTTGATATATTCCTTGTGACGAAGTCAAACATCTGATAATAATTATAATATAGTATAAAAATACCGGAATATGTAAATAAGCGCATGCTATTTTGCAAACCCCTCACCTTTAAATTTTCAAACGAAGTATGGGTAAAATGATTTGAAAATAATAAGTCCTGCAAGTGAACATATTGGTTTACAACTAAATTATGAGAGATCATGGTGGCTAGATAGTTACATGTATTTAAATGCGCAGTCGCTGTTTATATTAAAAACAGAATAATGTTGATATAAAGTGTATAGTTTATGACAATTAAAAATTGATATGTGCTTAAAAGTTATTTTTTGAAGATTATAACGGAAAAGTGAAAGAAAAATAATTACTTTTCTGCGCCTGCTTATATAATTTTATATGCAATGTTTCCTTTAATTCGTTCAATAATTTATTATAGATGATAAAGCTTTGATTATTCATTGATAATTGATTTTAGTTACTCTATGGTTTGCTCTTGTGTTAGGTTTATGTGACGATGAATGCTTCTTATTTGACGGTGTATTATAAACTTACAAGTTATTGATTCAACGTATTACAGCCCCTTAAGTGGTATGAAATGAATATAAATGTATATACAAAACTGTTTTTTTTTTGTTAAGGGCAGCTTTACGTTTTCAATCGTACAAGTGTAATAAACACAGTTGCTCTCTGGGAAATCATGAATGTTGGTAAAGTAAGTGTCGTCTTTGCACAGGCTAATATTGGACGACACATTATTTTCGTTTAGAAGAGACTTTCTTTAAACGAAAAATTCCATAAATGCGGAAAGCGTCGTACCTGAATATCCGGTGTTGACTGGACAGGGTAATCCTGGACGACAATTTTTCGCACATGCATTTAGCCCCATTTTCACAGAACGCGTTTCAATTAGATAGTGCATTCTGGACCCTATTGGAATGCGATCATTGTAAAATACACGCATTGTTTTGTTGAATGATAGGAGTTGATCGGGCGTTTAAAACAAATCTTTCAATCTCCGTTAATGTATATAGACGCAATGTGGTAAGATAAATCGATCCTTTTTGTATAGTTTCTGTCTCAGATAATATTAAATGTCCATGAAAATGTGTTTATTAAATATATCGGTGAAAGTTTTGAGATCTTACGTTTTCCCTCATTAATTATTATAGACAACATGTTCCTTTCGTTTCGATTCAATATCGATAGCGGAATTGTGCATTGAATTTTAAAGTAGAAATCGACTGGATTTTGTTATAGCCGATAATAAAAACAACACAGAAGATACATGTACATATTTTTATTCTCAGTTCAATGTTAGAGGTTTTAAATAGAATAAAAACCATGCCGAATCATAGGGTAGTCATAATTAACACGTAATCATACGTGAGTATCAAAGGTTCAAATCAACGCGACAGAGATAAAGGTTCAATGTACATTGTGAGAATAATTCATTCAGTAAATATTTGAGACATTTTGATGGATATAAACGACTTTATAAGAAGTTTATATTTTATGTAAATATTTTTATGAAGTGTGTACTATGTAAATAAATCAATTCACCCGAAACTGGAACATATTAAATAATGACAGTTAATATATCTTAGCTTGACTGTGTACGGATTTTGATGTAAATAATAAGTATAATATCATTTGCTTCTTACAAATGCATTCATGTTTGGAATACGTTATCGCTCTCGTCGCCACGTGCTTTGGAATGTCACGTGGTGTACCGCCTCCACCCACGTGGCCTGAATTGTACAAGGTAACTGAAGAGTTGCGAAATATCGTCTGATAAACAGCGTTTTGGTGTTCTTATGCGAATGATTTCAATCAAAGAGTATCAGATTAAAGAAAACAAACATTTTGACATCAATATATATAATATAATATATATATATATATATATATATATATATATATATATATATATATATATATATATATATATATATATATATATATATATATATATATGACACAAAAGGCAGAAGAAAACCAGCAAAACGTAATGGTTAACTGGTCAAACTTCAAAAGTTTTATTTTCCGCATAAAAAGGCAGCGTGGAAGCGATTATATTTATTTATTTCAAATAGGGATGTACAGGTATGTACAGGTATGAATGACAGAAACACAGGTTACTGTCCTTTCGTTGTGTAATATATCAGACACGGCACGAATAAAATTCCTGTATTCTAGGCTTTACCTGATATACTACACATCGATATGGCAGGATCCTGTTAGTCTCTATATATGGACTGCGCATGTTCAAACACATATATAACTACATATTTACCATATATAAACTCATTCGCAAACATAGAAATAATACGATAACTAATCAACTAATCATTCACACATTTTTTGAAGACAGCAACACATTTAAAATAAGGACGAGGCATTTCTTTGTTCCTGCTTCTTAAACCCATTTATGCCTAGTGGACTCTCCGATCCTTCTTAATTGGATCAATTTATTTCCAAAATTAGGGATGTCTAGTATATATTTTTTCTATATTTAGATAATTTCTGACAGAAATTCCTTCATGCGGCGTCTCACCTGGGTCTACGCTGTTTGCCAAGGCATTTTTTCTAGACGTAAGGCATAAATGGGTTAAGTAACTAAAGCAATATCCTCGGTAATAAAATAAATTACATACACATTTCTTTTTCAGTCATGTGTTAATGTAGCTACCTCACGCGAGTTTATCAAGGCGGGCTGGTACGTGGATACGGAGAACCGCAGAATGAGACTGGACAGCTATGGCATCCCACAGGGTACGCTGTGATCCAGAGTCGGTATGACAAAGAGCATGTATGCGTCGATGTGACAGTGTGTGCGAAGACGTGCGTGTGCATGAGTCTGTTTGTCATAAAGTTCACAATTGACGGTGTAAACTTATGTGTGAAATTATATGCGTACGCGTCGGGTAGACAGTTTTTGCACAGGCGTCATTGTGACAGTGTTTGCGTTTGCTAGGGTGTGTCATTTAATGCGTATGCGTCGATATGACAATTCTTGGGTAGGCGTCGGAGCAACACTGATTGCGTCGACGTTGCACTTTGCGTTCAAGCATCGATATGCAGGTGTGTCTTAAGTCGTCTATATGCCAGTAAGTACAAATGCGTGTGTGTGCCAGTCTTATGCGTAGTCGTCCATGCTGCAGTTTGCGCTCATGCCTCGATATGACATATTCGAGGACATTATCCGCTCATTTGTTGTAATGATTGTGCGTGCATACACGTTGGTGGGACAGTGTGTGTGTGTGTGTGGCCGTCGCTATGGCAGTGCGTGTTCGTTGACGTCGCTACGGCAATGTGTAAACGTAAGCGTCGCAACGCCAGTGCGTGGGCGTCGGCGTCGCTATGGCAGTGTGCGAGCCTAGGCGTCACTATGGAAGAGTGTGTCCGTAAGCATCGCTATGGCAGTGTGAGTGTGCAAGCGTCTCTTTGGCTGTGTGTCTGCGTAAGCGTTGCTATGGCAGTGTGTGTACGCTAGCATCGCTATGGAGGTTAGTGTGTGTTAGTGTCGCTATAGCAGTGCGTAGGCGTATGTGTCGCTATGGCAGTGTGTGTGCGTATGTGTCGCTTTGACAGTGTGTGTGTGCGTATGTGTCGCTATGGCAGTGTGTGTGCGTAGGTGTGGCTATGGCAGTGCGTGTGCGTAGGCGTCGCTATGGCAGTTAGTGAGCGTTGACATTGCTATGGCAGTGTGGATGCGTATACCACGCTTTGGCAGTGTGTGCTAGCGTCGCTATTACAGAACGTGGAAATCGGCTTTCCTATGGCGGATTGGGTGCGATGGCGTCGCTATGGCAGTGTGTGTACGCTAGCGTCGCAATGGCAGTGAATGTGCGTAGGCGTCACTATGGCATTACGTTGGCGTATGTGTCGCTATGGCAGTGTGTTTGTGTAAGCGTCGCTATGACACCGCGTGTGCGTTTGCATCGCTATTACAGCGCGTGGGAGTCGGCTACGCTATGACAGTGTGTGTACGTATGCCTCACTATTGCAGTGTGTGTACGCTAACGTCGCTATGGCAGTGAGTGTGAGTAGGCGTCACTATGGCATAACGTTGGCGTAAGCATCGCTATGGTAGTGTGTGTACATACGCGTCACTATGCGAGTAAGTGTGCGTTGGATTCAATTAAGCAATGTGTAGGCGCATTTGTCGCTATGACAGTATATGTGTATAAGCGTCGCTATGGCTGTGTATGCGTAGGTGTCGCTTTGGCAATGTGCGAGTCTAAGCGTCGCTTTGACAGTGTGTGTACGTAAGCGTTGCTATGGCAGTGTTGGAGTCGCTATAACAGTGCGTGTACGTATGTGTCGCTATGGCAGTGTTTGTCTGTAAGCGTCGCGATGGCTGTGTGTATGCGTAGGCGTCGCTATGATTGAACGTGGGTGTTGACATTGCTATGAAAATGTGGGTGCATATGCGTCGCTATGGCAGTGTGTATTAGCGTCGCTATGGCAGCGCGTGGGCGTTTGTATCGCTATAACAGCGCATTGAAGTCGGCTTCGTTATGCAGAATGTGTGCGAAGGCGTCGCTATGGCAGTGTGTGTGTGTGTGCGTATGTGTTGCAATTGCAGTGTGTGTGTGCGTATATATGACGGTGAGGTTATGTTTGCGTCGCTATAGCAGTGGGCAAGCGTATGTGTCTCTATGGCAGTGTGTGTGCGTATTTTTCGCTATGGCATTGTGTGTGTGTGTGCGTATGTGTCTCTATGGCAGTGTGCGTGCGTATGAGTCGCTATGGCAGTGTGTGTGCGTAGGTGTCTCTATGGCAGTGTGTGTGCGTATGTGTCTGTGTGGCAGTGTGTGTGTGTATGTGTCTCTATGGCAGTGTGTGTGCGTATGTGTCTGTGTGGCAGTGTGCGTGTGTATGTGTCGTTATGGTAGTATCTGTGCATAGGAGTCGCTATGGCAGTGTGTGTGCGTAGGTGTCTCTTTGGCAGTGTGTTTGCGTAGGTGTCTCTTTGGCAGTGTGTTTGCGTATGTGTCTCTATGGCAGTGTGTGTGCGTATGTGTCTCTATGGCAGTGTGTGTGCGTAGGTGTCTCTTTGGCAGTGTGAGTGAGTATGTGTCGTTATGGCAGTGTGTGTGCGTATGTGTCTCTATGGCAGTGTGCGTGCGTAGGTGTCTGTGTGGCAGTGTGTGTGCGTAGGTGTCTCTATGGCAGTGTGTGTGAGTATGTGTCGCTATGGCAGTGTGTGTGCGTATGTGTATCTATGGCAGTGTATGTGCGTAGGTGTCTCTTTGGCAGTGTGTGTGCGTAGGTTTCCTATGGCAGTGTGTGTGCGTATGTGTCTCTATGGCAGTCTGTGTGCGTAGGTGTCGCTATTGCAGTGCCCGTGCGGAGGCGTCGATACGGAGGTTGTATCTATATGGCAATGTGTATGCCAATGCGTTGCTATGGCAGTGCGTGTGTGTAAGAGTTGCTATCGCAGTGTTTGTGCGTTTGTGTCGCTAAGCAAGTGTGTGTACGTAAGCGATGCTATGGTAGTGTGTTTTCTTTTGCGTGGCTAAAGAAATGCGTAGGCGTAAGTATCGATATGGCAGTGTATGTAAGTGTCGCTATGGCAATATGTTTGCGTAGGCGGCTCTATGGCAGTGCATGGGAGTCGGTATCGTAATGATAAAGTGTGGCGTAGGCATCGCTAACGCAGTTTGTGTGCGTTGGAGTTCACAGGGGTGGCTATGGCAGTACATGGGCGATGGTTTCGTTATTCCAGTGTGTGAGCGTAGACGCGCTATGGCAATGCATGAGTATATGCTTCGCTATGACAGTACTTGTGTGTGAGCTCGCTATGACAGTGCGTTTGCATAGGCTTCGCTATTGCAAGATATGAGAATAGGCGTCACTATGACAGTGAGTGCGCGTAAGCGTCGCTATTGCAGTTCATGTGCGTAGGCGTCATTTGTCATTGCATATTACTAAGCGTCATTCAGGCAGTTTGTGTGCGTAGGCCTCTCTATAACAGTGCGTATTAGTAGGAGTGGCTTTGGCAGTGTGTGTGCGCAGGCGTCACTATTGCAGTGCGTAGGCATATGCGTTATTATGTCAGTGCATGTGAGTAAGCATCACTAAGGAAATAAGTGTGCGTTGGCCTCGCTATGGGCGTTTTAGTCTCTTTGACAGTGTGTGTGCGTAGGCGTCGCTTTGGTAGTGTGTGGCAGTGTGTGTGTGTATGTGTCTCTATGGCAGTGTGTGTGCGTATGTGTCTGTGTGGCAGTGTGCGTGTGTATGTGTCGTTATGGTAGTATCTGTGCATAGGAGTCGCTATGGCAGTGTGTGTGCGTAGGTGTCTCTTTGGCAGTGTGTTTGCGTAGGTGTCTCTTTGGCAGTGTGTTTGCGTATGTGTCTCTATGGCAGTGCGTAATCGTCGTTATTGCAGTGTTAGTGCGTATGCGCCATTAAGGCAGTGTGTGTGCGTATGCGTCGCTTTGGCAGTACGTGGACGTTGGCATTGCTTAGGCAGTGTGTGTGTGAGTTTGCGTCGCTATTGTAGTGTCTGTGTGTGTGTGTCTAAGCGTCGCAAGGGCAGTGCGTGTGTGTAGGCCTCAATATGAAACGGTTGTGCGTAGGTGTCACTTTGGCAGTGCTTGATTGTAGTCGTCACTATAGCAGTCCTTTTGTGTATGCGTCGCTTTGCAACGCGTGTTCGTAAGCGTCACTATGGTAGAATGAGGGCGTTGACATAGCTTTGGCAGTTCGTGGGTAGTGAATTGCGATGGCGATGTTTGTACGTATGCGTCGCAATGGCAGTGTATGTGCGCATGCGTCGCTATGAAACAGAACAGAACATAACAGCGTGTGTGCTTGCGCGTCGCTATGGCAGGGTGTGTGAAGCGTTGCCATCGCAGTGTGTGTGTGAATTCGTCGCTATGGCAGTGTGTGCACGTAAGCGTCGCATGACAGTGTGTGTCCGTTTGGCGACGCTATTGCAGTTCATTGGCGTAGGTGTCGTTATGATTGTGTGTATAAGCGTCGCCATGCCAGTGCGTAGGTGTTTGCTGTCCTTTGGTAATTTGTGTGGGGAGTCGCTATGGCAGTGTGTGTGTTTAAGCGACGCTATGGTAGTGCGTGTGTGTATTCGTCACTCATGCAGTGTGTGTGCGTATGCCTCGCTATGGCAGTAAATAGGCGTTGACATCGTTATGGCATAGTGTGTGCATAGACGTCGCTATGGAAGTACGTATGCGTAGGCGTCGCTATAATGGCAGCGCGAGTTCATTAGCGTCACTAAGACAGTGTGTATGCGAAAGCGTTACTATGTCATTGTATATGCTTAAGCGTCGCCATGGCATTGTGTGTGCGTAAGCGTCACTTAGGCACTTTGTATGCGAAGGCTTCGCTAGGGCATTGCTTGTTCGCAATCGACGCTAGGACAGTATGTATTCGTAGGTATCACAAAGCATTGTGTGTTTGTTTATATCAACATTTCATTGCGTGTACGGCGGCATCGTTATGGCATAGTGTAAGCGTCACGATGCAGTGTGGATGCATAGGCTTCACTTTGGCAGTGCGTGATGGTAAGCGTCAATATGGTAGCGCGTTTGTGTAGGCGTCGCTATGCAGTGCGGGTTCGTAAGCGTCCCTATGGCAGTGTGAGGGCTTGACATCGCTTTGGCAGTACGTGAATTGCAAGCGTCGCTATGACAGTGCGTGTGCGTTGTATTGCGAGGGCTATGTATGTACGTATGCGTCTCTATGGCAGTTTGAGTGTGTAAAAGTTGCTATGGCATTGTGCATATGCGTCGCTATGGCCGTGTGTGTACTCTAACGTCGCTATGGCAGTGAGTGTGCGTAGGCGTCGCAATGACAGTGTGTAAGCGTCGATATGGAAGCGGGTATGCGTAGGCGTCGCTATGACAGTGTGTGTGCTTAAGCGTCGCTATAACAGTGCGTGGACGTTGGCTTCCTTATGGCAGTGTGTCTGTGTAGGCGTAGTTATATAAGTGTATGTGTGAGCGACTCTATGGCAGTGCGTGGGCGTTGGCATATCTATGGGGATGCGTGTGTGGAGGCGTCACTAAGGCAGTGTGTGTGTGTGTAGGCGTCGCTATGACCGTGTGTGTGAGTAGGCGTCGAAGTGACAGAGTGTGTTTGTGGGCTTAATTATTGCATGGTGTGTGTGTAAGCGTCGCTCTGGAAGTGTGTATGCTAGGCGTCGCTATGTAAGTGTGTATTCGTAGGCGTCGCAATGGCAGTGTGTGGGGGAAGGCGTCGCTATGGAAGTGTTTATTTATTGGCTTCGCTACGGCTGTACGTTGGCGTTGGCATTGTTAGGGAAGTTCATGTGCGTAGACGTCGCAATGGCAGTGTGATTAGGGATCGAAATGTCAGTGCGTGCGCGTAGGTATCGTTATGGCAGCGTGTGAGTGTGTAGATGTCTCCATGACACTGTGCGTGCGTAAGCGTCGCTGTGTCAGTGATTGTGCCTATGAAACGCTATTGCAGTGTGTGTGCGTATACATCTTTATGTCAGTGTGTTTGAATAGACGTCGCTACGGCAGTGTGTGTGCTAAGAAATCGCTCTGTAAGTGTGCGGAGGCGTCGCTCTGGCACGGTGTTTGCGAAGGCGTTTCTGCGGCATGTATGTGTGTGTGTGTATTTGTAGAAGTCGTTATTGCAGTGTGTGCGCGTAGACGTCTTTTTGACAGTCATGTGCGTAGGCGTCACTATAGCAGCGTGTTTAAACGTAGGCTTCTTAATGGCAGTGTGTATGTGTAGAAGTCGCTATTGCAGAATGTGTGCGTTGACGTCTTTATGACAGTGTGTTTGCGTAGGCGTCGCTAGGGCAGTAGGTGTGCGTAGGCATCGCTCAGGCGGTGTGTGTGCCTAGGCGTCGAAATGTCAGTGCGTGTGCATTGACATCGTGATGGCAGAGTGTGAGCGTTGGTGTCGCTACGAAAGTAGGAGTGCGTAGGCGTCGCTCAGGCGGTGGGTGTGCCAAGCGTCGAAATGTCAGTGCGTGTGCATTGGCATCGTTATGGCAGAGTGTGAGCTTTGGTGTCGTTACGGAAGTAGGTGTGCGTAGGCGTCGCTCAGGCGGTGTGTGTGCCTGGCGTCGAAATGTCGGTGCGTGTGAATTGGTATCGTTATGGCAGAGTGTGAGCGTTGGGGTCGCTATGGCAGTGCGTTAACGTAGATGTCGAAAATGTCAGTGTGTTTGCATAGGCATCGCTATGGCAACGTTTGAGCGAATGTGCCACTATGGCAGTGCGTTTGTGCATGCGTCGCTATGCAGTGTGTTTGCGTGGATGTCGCCATGGCAGTGTTTGTGTGTCGGCGTTTGACTGACATAGTATGTTCGTATGCTTCACTATTTCAGTGTGCCTGCGTTAGCGTTGCTTTGGCAGTGTGTATGCGTAGGCGTAGGCGTCGCTATGACAGTGTGCATGCGTTTGGGTCGCTATGGCAGAGTATGGGCGTACGCGTCGCCATGGCAGTGTGTATGCGTATGCGACGCTACCGCAATACGTTGGCATTGGCATCGCTATGGCAGATTGTGTGCGTAGACGTAGCAATGGCATTGTGTGAGCATACGAGTCAAAATGTATGTGGTTGTGTATAGGCATCGTTATGGCAGGTGTCGCAAAGGCAATGTGTGTGCGTAAGCGTTGCTCTGGCTGTGTGTGTGTGCGTAGATATCGCTACGGAAGTTTGCTTTAGCATCGCTATGGCAGTGGGTTTACGTTAATGAAGACAAGTATAAACGGAAAGTGGCGTCCGTGACTAGCATGTGCAAACTGCACAGGCTAATCTGTGTCAACACTTTACGCACATGCATTGTAACCGGGTTTTCCAGAACGCTGCTAAAATATTTGGATGTGTGACCAATTTCAGGTATGAACGCCTCGACGGCGGAATTGCTACAATACTACCTTAGTCAGGTAGAGGACGACGATTACGCCTGTGAGCAGTACGGCCCACCGATCTACATATTCATATACCGTTACGACCTCGGCAAAATGCTCAGCATATTTCCGGCACCTGACCCGCCATATCGCTCCTGTAGAATAAGGTTTACTTTCGAAATGAAATATTTACTAAATGATACCCATTCATAAAAAAATATTTGCTTATTACGAGGCGGCTTTGCACAAGGTTTTGTCATCTCCAATATGAAAACGCGACTTCGACACATTGAGTTTAATATGCATATTTTTGTTTTTTTCTTCAGAGTTTTTTTTTTCTTCAGAGTTTTGTTTCTTATGCAAATATGATAGCACGATCATGGGTCTCATTGTATCCAAGTCATACGTACCGGACTTTTTAAGTGAGCGCAAAGTACAGCCTAACCTTTACATATAATCATTATATTGCAAGTAAACCCTTAAGCGTCATGTACATACATGCCGTTGTTAAATCGCAAAAAATAGGTCAAACAAATCCCAAACTATAAAATAATAAATAGTTCACATTGAAAATTTTGTCGTTTTTTATGTAATATCGGAATATTGGTTTTGGTTTGTCATTATTTATCTGTAAAAAAACCCAGATTTTCCCTTTTTATAAGCCTACTGCATAAAACATATGAGCCGTGCTGTGCGTAGTTGGGCCTTATGCCATTGCTCCAGAAATGCCTTTGCATTCGTTAACTCTAATGCGGAGTCATTATTTCCGCTATGAGACCACACACAATTTCGTGAATTTATTCCGTACAAGGTAGCTCCTGATCAGACAGCGCGAATGCGCAAGCTGGTCTTTTACTACGCTGGTCGCATATGGCAAAATACCAAGCGGACATTTTTATAATGTTGATCGTACTATGTGTATTTAATTTTAGTGACTACCAAGTCAGTTTTCTTACGCATTTTTTCTTATGCATTTTCCAGTGCATTAATTTCCATCGTAAACCATTGGTCTGTAGTAAAAACATTGGACTTTAGTTAAGACATTGTGTAGATCGAATACATTTGTTAACGTTTTAAAAAAGTTGTTGTATAATACTTATGTCAAGGCGATAAAAGAACAAGACTTTTATTTCAAACCATTTTCGTCACTGTGAGAAAATTACCACCAAACAATCGTTTGCAAGACAATACACAATAATACCGTTCAATACACGTGTTTGTATTCCTTGCAGCACACTATATAACAAGTTTCCCAGCAGCCCTCTCGCACCGGAAGTAGAATTCGTGGAGGAGTCACGTGACAATATCACCAGTTTCTACCACTGGAGGTCGGAGTTCTTTCTGTTCACCATCGATTATTTATTCCACGTGTCCAATGGACTGCCGTATAAGTGAGTTGCGGGGCTTTTTGGCTGTTGCCCTCATCGGCCTATAATTGCGAAGGCGTAAAAAATGCCATTGTTTTGTTGTTTGTGCAAATTGTTTTGTTCTAGATGATTGGACTAATGATGATGGATGGTTCTTATCTTAAAGTACGCGCTTATTAGTATTGCCGGTTTCTAGCGACTACAACATTATCCATTTATTTCTCACTTTTACCGTTACCGTAATTTATATGACCTAATACATGTTACTGACGTACTACGTTATTAAATAGATTTTGGAATGAAAAGCAAACAAAAGAACGCAAACAATTATCCGGATATGCAAACCAAGAGGATGCATTTACAATCTTTTCAAAATCACTTATCGTGTAAAGTATAATCTGAAAACTATCATCTTAACATAGCTAAGGTCATCGGAGTTTTGTTCCTACAAAATATATATGTAATACAAAATGTTTCCAAGATGTATGTACAATTTTTAAACTATCGTTTGTTTTTGAAGGTTAATCGTCAACGAAGACGAAAATCTGTTCCTGTCCATTTCTCAACATGACGTCACAGCCGACACGTTTCAACCTCCTGCACACGTCGTCTGCACGTAGCGTGTGAATGAATGACATCTATAAAGACAGCGCACATTTATATTCATCGAGCTGTGATGTTGTCACTAAACAACTTTCAAGACTGCAAACTCGATTTACCTTATTGTAATATTGAGATAACGTCTATGTCTTAACAAACAAATCAATCGACACATATATATGTTTTTTGAAAGCATTCAGTGCGTAATGTTTAATTAAAGGATTTATATGGTGTCGCTTTATTGTAACACATGATTTTATTTCCATAATAATTCGTAAAGATTACGGGTACATCATTTGCGTAAATGTGATTTTTTAGCTCACCGGAGTAAAACGTGCTTATTGTGAGCCTAAGGGAAGTTTTACGGCGTCTACATTTACTTTGATAACACCCTAGAGGTCACTTTTATTGTCAAATTTTCATGAAACATATGTCCGAATGATATCTCGGTTTAGTTTGATACTGGACCACGTGAAGTTTAAAACTAGCTGACAAAGTAAATTAAAGAAAATAAAGAAGAAGCTTGTTCATTGGTTTTAACTTTTAAGCAATGGCTGGCTGTTCAGAATTAACAGCGCCATTTAAATCATATACTTTGTACATATTTTGACCTTTGATTTGTGAATATAACATTATTGATAATAAACTCGGTTCATTTGTTAACCCACAGCCATTATTTGCATTGATGGTATAAACATATAAGAGCGCTAAATTTGGTAATTCTATTTAAAGGTGGTAAATCACATTTGAGTATCATTTCAACATGACCAAACTTTATTATCTCATAAAAATTATATATCAGTGGTTATATTCTATATATCTATTCTCTTCTATTGAAAAAAATATAAGAATTTAGCTTAATTTTTATGCCTCACAAAATGGCATGATTCAAACAAATATTGCTACCTTTGACAATATCTCATAGTGAGGGAGATAGTGCTCTTATTGACATCTGAGCTAACCTTTCTGGTAAAGAACATTCTAAATTAATTATTTGATAATAACTACAAATAGTGCAATGTGTATAGATACTATAAAATGTGATTGATTCAAGCAATCAAAAGATGTGATCAAATGTGATTAACCATATTTAAAACATAAATTCAAATAATATATAAATAACTTTGAGGTGGGTGACGTGACAGTCGCTACCTTTAGTACGGTAACTGACTTGACAGTCTCCACCTTGAGTACGGTGGGTGACGTGATAGTCGCTACCTTGAGTACGTTGGGTGACGTGACAGTCGCTAACCAAAATGACTTTTAAACAGTAGTTAGCAATATACAAATTAATTTAATCCTATTATTTTGGTACTTAAAAAATCTATACTTACAAGTGTTAAATTATCAAAGTGTTATATCAATGGTATTAAATAACATGTTTCGGTGGGTGACATAATAATCGCTGACCTACCTTGCATTTATTCCTCAATAATGGTAATTTGAAATTACTTTGACTTTAAATGCTCAAAAAGGAAAATAAAACAAATATGCTGCCTGACCCTTGTGAAATCTTAGTACAGTATGCAACATGGAGTAACCATTGCTGATGCCAGTGAAAATTATAATTGAGAAGGTAGCAACAGTTGGCTGTTCTAAATTTGTACATTGTACTTTCTAGTTGATTGTTTAGTAATATAAGGAGATAATTACATGGACATACATACTAGATTGATATATATGTCCTTGGTATATACAAATCTTTGTTTGCTGCACAATTTGTTTATAGTTTCATGTGTTACGCAACTTTCACCTTCGATATATCTTCTCTTCAGGTATACATACTTATCGAAGTAAAGGTCACTTTATAGTTAGATAATTACTTAGTAAAATATTAGAGTTATTTAGTTACAAGGACTGTTCTGGTGCTCTTATCCGCAGTTGGTATTCGAACCATATATATTTTACCAGATTTGTGCAAAATAAGGTGATTTTATCTCAACTATACACAGTCGGCAAATTAATTAGCACCATTTTACAAACAGAAGATTTTGTGGGCTTTTCAAACATTAACTCATGTGAGCTTTTGAACTGACAGTATACTGTTCTAAATCAAAACAGAATATCAATTAAATGGAATTCTTTGTAAAATTTTACTAAGCAAGGTAATCATGCTATTTACCTATATATTTTTCAAAAGGTCAGATAGCTTAATTGATTTATCCATTGCAATTTATAAGATATGACATACTTACTATTTAACAACATTAAAACAACATTATTCACCAAAAAAGCATGTTCCTGATGTTTCCACAATTGTTTACTGTTATCTCTGATTCTCATATTAAAGTAACATAAATGCTCAAAATCAACGAAAATTTCAAAAAATATTTCGTAAAATAAATTAAACCCATAAAAAAATCAGTTTTCCTTATATTTTTGCCAATATTTCAACGCTAGATGTGGTATGGTAACATAGATTTAACGAGATACAAAATGCTGGTGTTTATTTTTGTGTAACATAAATATTCCATTTTATTTTCCCGCAACAATATATATTCATACTACACACCAATACTAATATGGTACATGAACATGCGTTGAATATATTGTTCCACAAAAAGAGCATTTGGTATCTGACATAGCACACACACACACACACGCACGAACGCACGAACGCACGCACACACGCGCATTTTGGTGGAGCATGTAGTTGCCAGTTTGTTCTTCCTTCGTTACTTCCTTCATTCCGTCACACTTTCCGTCACACTTTTGTTACACTTTCTCATAGCGCCTTCAATTTTTTACCGATCTCTTACATATTTGGCATGTGGGTACCTTGTATGGACCTCTATCTTTTGATGAGGTTTGAGGTCACTGGGATCAAGGTCAAGATCACCGAGGCTAATTATAGATTTTCTCAAGATCACACTTTGGTTACAGTTTCTCATAGCGCCTTCTATCTACTTCTCAGTAACAATTGCATGGAATTACATGAAACTTTGCAAGTGTAGATTTGTAAATTGTGTTTGGATCTTCCTGGTAACTCCACAGTAATGCCCCTTATTTGTCTGAATTGTATCATCTGTTTTTCCGTCAGGAACTGTTTCTCAGTAACTATTGCATGGACTTTCATGAAACTTAAAATAAATGTATAATGGTTTACGTGTAAATTTGGTTTGTATAGCTTTGGTAACTCCAGATTTTTTCCATCCGTAGCTATTTCTCAGTAGCTAGTGCATGCAAGTTCATGAAATTAAAATAAATATGCATCATCATACTGCGACAGTGCACACATAAATTATGTTTGGACAACTCCAGAGTTATTCTCCTTTAGGTTATGGACATTCAAGAAACGTAAAATAAATTCCCAAATTCTGTTTCAAAAGACATTGCTATTCCAGAGTTATGCCCCCTTAATAAATGTCAAGACATGCAGAAACACCATGAAGCTAACAGCACAGAGCATGTGGTCATATCAGTTCCAGTATTGAAAATGCACGATGAAGGTATAGACTATGTCTCACACATGGTTAATGGCAGTGAAACCTTTTATCAAACAGATGAGAACATTATCCCTGCATTAGATCTGCAAAATGAACATGTGGTAATCCAATCAGAAGACAACAACTCATCAGCATTAGATCTCCGAACATGGAGTATAAATTCCATTGTTACATTTGCTGTTGAGGAACTAGTCAGTAAGAAGATGTATAACCCAGTAGAAATGCTAAGGTATCTTCAGTCAGTAAGTGTTTTTTTTTTTTTTTTTTTTATTCAATATTATACATACAATGTATACATGTATATGATCATACAACATAGTATAGTGATTGTACAAAGCAATAAATTCAGACATGTTATACAAGATATGCTAATATGTATATATTTTTTTCAAAGAGAAAAGGAAAGAACAACAGAAGAATAGTTATGAAAAATGATGAGTTGTATAGAGTCGGAAGAAAGCATACTGGACTTGTGTGTTTTGTTGTACATTCACAATGATCTTATAAGATTGAAATATCTATATATATATATATATATATTTCAGAAAGATAAACTAACATAAGAGTGAAATGTATATAAGTGTACAAACATTATGAGAATTTAATCCGATTCCATTTTTGTTCAAAGATTTGTAATCTGTCATTACTGAGGGCTATTTCTTTCTCAATCTGGATTTTTAGTTTAAGACTATGGACAAAACAATTAAAATTTGGTACTTGTTTTTTGTACTTCATAATAAAGATAAAATATTTCATCATTATAAGAATAAAATTAACAATATTATTACAGTCTATTGATTTCAATGAGGTAATTCCGAAACTTACATTTAAGAAAGATAGTTTAACGTTTAGTTTTTGTTGTTCAAGAAAAATTGCTAATTGATTCCAAATAGGCTGGATGTGTTTGCACTCCCAAAAAAGATGTTCTATAGTTTCGATGTTTTCACTGCAGAAGTCACACAGATTTGAATTAGATAATTTGCATTTAAAGAGATATTTATTTGTAGCTATAATTCTATGGATGTATTTATATTGAAAATTTCTCAGTGTGCTTTCAACAGTTGCTTTATATGGCATGGTAAATATGTGTTTCCAATTAAGTTCATGTTCTCCGAAAAGGACTTGCCATTTATTTTGGGTTTTGGAGTTTTCTGTAGGGTTTTTAATTTGTAGTGTGTAAAATATTTTATTTTTGTTTTTTCTTCCAAGTATGTTTTCTACGAATTTTGTTTGGGTACATGGTGTATTATTTGTATTGATTTCAGATTTAATATGTATGGGTATGCTTTTGATTAGTGTGTAATACTTCAGGAAATTATTTGAAGGTATTCCGTATATGTAGCATATATCATCAAATGAGTAAAAATCCTTAATTCTGAAGTCATATAATTGGTCGACATATTTAATGCTTCGTTCAAACCAATATTTATAGAAAAACGTCTTATTGTTTGAAGTTATGTCTTTATTGTTCCATAAAATAGTTTTACTGCTGGTTTTGGTTTCTAGGTTATGAGTGACATCACTCCATGCTGATAGAACATCAGACAGAAATATGTTTTCGTTTGCAATTTCATGTAAGATAGTATTGCTGATGTTACATTCAAAGAGTAAGGAGTCACCATATTTTTTTAGGATTTTCTGGTAGAATAATTTCCATTTACTCGTATTGGTATTATCTAGGTATCTTTTGACCCAGCTGCATTTGATTGCCTTCAAGAATGAGTCAATGTTCGTTAATTGGATACCTCCATTTTCTACGGACTGAATTAACTGAGTTCGTTTTATTTTGTCAGGCTTACCGTCCCATATGAAATTAAATATTGCTGATTTTATATCGTTAATAACCTCATTTGGTGGATTTGGGAGAACTGCTAATGCATAAATTAATTTAGGAAGTGCAAACGTTTTTAATACTGTGTTTTTTCCGATTAGTGTAAGTTTACGGTGATGCCATGATTTTAAGCAGTTTTTAAAATTCTGTAATTTAGGAAGTATATTTTTAAGAACTGTATCCTTTTCATTATTTGTGAAAGTAATTCCTAACGTTGTGGCTTCATCGGATGTCCAATTAAATTTCATTTCTTTTTTATATTGGACATTACTTTGTTTTAATTTACCTACTCGTAGCACAGTACATTTACTTTTGTTTAGTTTAAGACCTGATGTCATTCCGTAAAGGGTTAGCGACTCTATTAGTTTATGGAAAGAATCGTAATTGTCGTTTAAAAAATAAGTTGCATCGTCAGCAAATAGGGACTGTTTGATTTCTTCGTCAGGTTCTAGTGATATGCCTTTTATGTTTTTATTTGATTGAATGTGATGTGATAGATACTCGATGCAAATAATAAATAGCGATGATGAGAGTGGACATCCTTGTCGAACCCCTCGTTCGATGTTAAAACTGTTTGAAAAGAAGCCATTGTTAATGATTATACTGTTAATATCGGTATAGAATAGTTTGACCCATTGAATGAGACTTTCACCAAAGTTCATATTTTCTAAGCAAGAGAACATAAATGAGTGATCAAGCGAATCGAATGCCTTTTCAAAGTCTGCAAAGAATATTAGACCAGGATTATTTGAATTGTTGAAATAGTTTATGCATTCTTGGATAAGACGAACGTTTTCACCAATGTAACGTCCTTTTATGAAACCAGATTGAGATTTTGAAATGATTGATGGTAATATTTTTTTAACTCTGTTTGCTATACTTTTAGTTGCAATTTTATAATCATTGTTTAGTAAACTAATTGGGCGCCAGTTCGATAAGGATTCTAAGTTTTTTCCAGGTTTTGGAATGAGTGATATTATACCTTGTTTTTGAATCGTAGTTAAGTTTTCATTATTATATGAATAGTTTAGTGAATTAATTAAATGTGTTTTGATATCATTCCAAAATATTTTATAAAACTCAATGGTGATACCATCAGAACCTGGACTTTTGTTATTTTGCATTTCTCTTAGTGCTAATCCACATTCATATTCATTTAGTAATCCGTCACACAATAGTTTTTCTTCTTGATTTAAAGCGTGTTGTGTATTTTTAAAAAGGGTGTTATTTTCAACATTTTTTCGTTTATAGAGGGTTTCGAAAAATAAACGCTGTTCTTCTAGTATTTCAGTTTTGTTTGTTATATCTTTGCCATTGACTACTAATTTGTGTACAGTTTTTTGTTCACTTCTACGTTTTTCAATGTTTGCGAAGTATTTTGTGTTTTTTTCATTGTGTTCAACATGCTGTGCACGCGCTCTTAGTAGTATTCCATTGAGTTGTGTATGATAGATTCCATCTAATATTTGTTTTTTTAAAGTTATTTCATTTTCAATGTCGGTGGTATCATTTGTGTTTGTTTGATGCAATTGTTTTTCAAGTGTTTCAATGGTTTTGATGGTTTCAGTTTCAAGTTTATGTGTTTCTTTTTGTTTAAATGATGTGTATCGAATTGTTGTATTACGTATATTTCCTTTAATTACTTCCCATAAGGTGTTTGGGTTTGCATCTTTATTATTTTGAACTGTATTCAATATTTCCTGTTTTATTTGTGTTTGATATTGTGTATCTAATAAGATGCTGTTGTTAATTTTAAAGTATCCTGGGCCTCTTTCAGGTTGTATATTGTGCAGTTTAAGTTCAACTAGAGAGTGGTCAGTCATAAATCCTGGTTTTATGTTACATGTGTCAAAAATGTTGCAAATAGACTCAGAAATTAAAAAATAGTCTAATCTACAAAATATTGTTGGTTTTGTGTTTGAGTGCCAGGTGAATTTGCTTTCATTTGGATATACTGTGCGCCAGATGTCTATCATATTGTAGTTTTCAATTATGTTATTTAAAATGATTCTATTTTTAGGATGGGTATAAAGGTTTCCTTTCTTTTTATCTATTAATGGGTTCAGGACAGTATTGAAATCACCACCGATTATAATGTTTTTATCTTGGTTATTAATTATAAAGGATTGTAATGTTTCGTAAAATGTGGAATCATCTATGTTAGGACCATAGATGTTGATTAATGTTAATTGTGTTTCATGTATTTTGATATCTATACTTGCTAGTCTGCCAATTATTATTTCGTTAAAAGATTCGACTGTGATCCCTATATTGTTTTTAATTAGAACGGCAATGCCTTGTTTATTATTATGTTGTCCACTGAGATAGATGTCTCCGTCCCATTCATCTTTTAAGGTTTGTGCTAGAGTATGTGTCAAGTGACATTCTTGTAGTAGGCATACACTATATTTTTTTTCGTCTAACCATTTCAATATTTTTATTCGTTTATTTGTGTTATTAAGCCCTTTTACATTCAAAGTACATATTTTAATCATTTAAAGAGGTGGAGGGTGATCTAAATGATAGTTTGTGTGCGATTGGTTTGTGTGTGATTGTCCAGTTAGTTTCTATTTTTAAATATGTCCAGTTGCTTTCCATTATAAGACATAAGATGTACATACATACAAGCAGAAAAAGAAAACAAAAAATATGTAAACATGAAGATAAATGTTCCATAGAAATGAAGAAGTATGAAAAATAATGACAAAAGTGAGAGAGAAAAAAACAATAAACAACTAGTCTCAAATAGAGACACAAAAAGCGCACTTCCGTACACTGTAAATACACAAAAATGAAATAGATATAATTAATAATAAAGAATAAAACAGAACATATGCGATTCAGTGTAAAGTTAACATAGGACATTTCATATCCGAATATTAATGTTTTATTGCTTAGCTATTGTATAATTTCTTAAAATATTTAGAAGTAGATGTTAAAAGTTAATCAGTTAACATTTGAATTATTTTATTTTTTTTAAAGGGTACTTGAATAATATTTAAGAGTTTATAAGCGAGGTCGTTTTACATGTCATGTGCACACAACAATTACATAGTAATACTCATATGTTGTAACAATATATTTTTATAATATGATAAATGAATCTGGTTAAACAAAAGTTGGTTATATGCATTGGACAATGACATATACGACATCAAGGATTATAGTCATATTCAACAGCAGTTTTTATCAAGAAGCTGGTAAATAGTTTTTAGAGAAACAATTAAAATCAGGCAAACATAGGATAAACATAATCATAAGCACACAACAATTACATAGTAATACTCATATGTTGTAACAATATATTTTTATAATATGATAAATGAATCTGGTTAAACACAAGTTGGTTATATGCATTGGACAATGACATATACGACATCAAGGATTATAGTCATATTCAACAGCAGTTTTTATCAAGAAGCTGGTAAATGGTTTTTAGAGAAACAATTAAAATCAGGCAAACATAGGATAAACATAATCATAAGCATAAATTTTATAATAAAATAGGTTTTTGCTTTCTATAGAGATGGTTGTTTACATGTGGATTAAGGTCTTATACTGAAAGCGTTAAATTGCAAGTAAACAATGTAGATACTATTGATTATTTTGCATAAATTTATTTTTATAAATGCCTGAATTAGTTTTTGTGAGAAACATAATGATATACATTCTCCTGACAAAGCCTAAGTGTGACAACCATGCTACTTTTATTTCCTATATGAATTTTATAAGCCATTTATTATTTCTGGTGTTTGATGTAAATTTTATTAATATAAACTTTCAGTGGAAATCAATAATTTCACAAGAAAAGACGTTTCTTTACTAAATGTGTAGCTAGTATACTTTAGAAAAAGGATTGAATACTCTGGCCAATAATGTTGAATCATACAGTGAAATTTAATATAGCATCTCACTTTCATAGAACACTTTAAAAAAGCTTCATGTGAAAAACGAAAATGAAGCAATTGTATAGAAAAATGATGACAGAAGTTGAATAGTGTTAAATGAAAATATAAGAGATGATCTTAGCTTTACCACTTCCAATACCTTCAAACTTTAGTATTTATCACAGTAAACCCTTAAATGAAATCTTTTTGTGTGTGAAGGTATCTAAGTGCATACATTATTTTTCAAAGGGGACACTGAATGACTTGGTATTGAAATAAGGATTTACAATAAACAGTTTTATATTAATAAATATTGTTATTTTACACACACACATACACATAAAGACCTTAAAATAGCACTTTCATTATGGGAAACTTATTGTCTAATTACATGAGTAACAAATGATATAATCCTGACTTCAAACAGTAACTGCTTTGATGAAAATCTGATCATCAACTTTGTTTGCATATTCATTTAGAGCAAATAATTACATGAGCAAGTGTGTATACATAAACAGAGAGTTTGAAATAAACAAAACACAATTGTGCATAAAGGTTTCTGTAAGGAAATCAATGAAAATAAGATCATTAAATGTGTTTGTATACTCAGTTTCAGCAAACAGACACACAAACGCATGCATATAAATAAACATAAAGTTTGCACAAAAAATACATCATGTGCATAAAGGATTTTTTTGGATATCAATTAAGATCATAATGTCAAATTCGTTTGCATATTCAATTTCAGAAAAAAACAAGATGTGTTTGTGAAACGCAATGTCTCCCTATATGACGTTTGACCTTAAAGGATGGCCTTGACCTTGACCCTTCACCACTCAAAATGTGCAGCTCCTTGAGATACACACGCATTTCAAATATAAAATTGCTAGCTTCAATATTGCAGAAGTTTTCATAAAATAAGCAATTTGGGCCACATAAATTTGACTTCTGACCTTGAAGGATGACCTTGGCCTTGACCTTTCACCACTCGAAATGTGCAGCTCCATGAGATACACATGCATGCCAAATATCAAGTTGCTCTCTTCAATATTGCATAAGTATTCATAAAATAAGCGTTTTGGGCCACATATATTTGACCTCTGACCATGAAGGATGACCTTAGCCTTGACCTTTCACCACTCAAAAAGTGCAGCTTCATAAGATACACATGCATGCCAAATACGAAGTTGCTATCTTCAATATAGCAAAAGTTATTGCAAAATGTTAAAGTTGGCGCAAACCAACCAACAGATCAACCAACCAACCAACAGGCCAACCAACAGACTGGGCAAAAACAATATGTCAGTCAGTAAGTGTTACTGGTAGAAAAGTTGATATACATTCTACAACTGACAGCATGCATGTGTGGCGCAGTAAGGGGAAGAGTCACTCCAAAAACCTAGGTCCCTAGCTCAAAGGTCAAGGTCTCATTTAGCCTTTCAATGTCATATTTCAAGATTATGCATTGATAGACATGTCCGGTCCATATCTTTGTCATTAAGAGATGGATGAAAAAACAACAACGTGTAGCACACTAAGACAAAATTTCACGCACAAGACTCAGGTTCCTATCTCAAATGTCACACATAAAGACTTGAAAAGATTGTGCACAAATAGGTGTATCCGGTCTGTATGTTTGTCATACATCAATGGAATTTGCAATAACTTGGATCACATGTGAAGCACAGAAAGATAAAGGGTTGTGCTTATGACCAGGTCCCTATCTCAAATGTCAGTACATCATGTGCCACCCTCTGAAGTTTTTGTTTTAACTTTGAATTATAAAGATATGTGTATACATATAGACAAAAATGATTGGCTTAAGTACTTATATTGATCTTATATATGCAAGAGGTAGACGTTGGATAGTGTCCTTGGGAAAGGTTCTCAGATTCGCTACTGGTTCTGAGGAAGAACCTATGATGGGATTCGTCCTCCATCCAACCATAAAGTTCACAGTTGCAGGTAGCTTTGTTCCAACAGCCAGCATATGTGCGAATACATTGAATTTACCACGACCTTCGCCAGCTATACCTTTGCCACAAGACCAGTAACTGTTTGACTTTTATGATTTGACATAAGTTCAATAGGTCAGTGCCACTGCCATATATTGTTTAAAGGGTTGGTTATCAGAACTGTTATTTTTAGCTCAACTTAGCACAATGTGCTAATGATGAGCTTTTGTGATCGCCTTTAGCCATCGTTCATGGTGCGTTGTGCAGCGTCAACATTTGCCTTGTTATACTCTAGAGGCTGCATTAATTGTCTGATCTTCATGAAATTTGGTCAGTAGATTTATGCCAATTGTATCTTGCACGAGTTCGAAAATGGTTCCAGTTGGTTGAAAAACATGGCCACCAGGGGCGATGCATGTTTCCTTATATGGCTATAGTAAAACCTCGTTTATACTCTAGCGGCAATATTTATTGTCTGATCATTATGAAGCTTGGTCAGAAAATGTGTCCCAATGATACATTGGACGAGTTTGAAATGGTTCCAGTTGCTTGAAAAACATGGCCGCCAGGGGGAGGCCATTTTCCTTATATGGCTAAAGTAAAACCTTGTTAACACTTTAGAGACCACATTTATTGTCCAATCTTCATGAAACTTGGTAAGAAGATCTGTCCTTATGATATCTAGGACGAGTTTGAAAAATGGTTCCGGTTCCTTAAAAACATGTCCTCCAGGGGGCGGCGCATTTTTCCTTATATGGCTATATATGACTTAAGTACAACCTTGTTAACACTCTAGCGGCTACATTTATTTTCTGATCTGAAAATCTGATGAGCTTGGTCAGTAGATTATTTTGCAATAATATATTGTACTAGTTTGAGAATGGTTTTGGTTGGATGAAAAACATGGCCACCAGAGGGCGGGGCATTTTTCCTTATATGGCTAAATAAATAACTTGTTAACACGTCTCTTTAAGTCACATTTATAGTCCAATCTTTATGAAACTTGGTCAGAACATTTGTTTTATGATATCTTGGCTGAGTTTAAAAATGGTTCTGGTGTGTTGAAAAACATGGCCGCCAGGGGCAGGAAATTTATCCTTATAAGGCTATAGTAAAACCTTGTTAGCACTCTGAAAGTTACATTTATAGTTAACTCTACACGAAACTTGGTCATAACATTTGTTCGTATAACATCTTAGGCTGCACAGAACAGATCCTTTGTATCACAGGTGAGAGACTTTGGGCCTTTTAGGCCCTCTTGTTTAACAAAGTGCTCAGAGTGAGGTATTGTAACATATTTTTTTATTTTCATTTATATTTTAAACAACAAGTTGTGTGTTTTAAGGAATCATTTGATAAGTACTTTTTTATGTTTAAATATATTTCAGAAAATAAAATACTGTTTTAGCCATCAAAATTTCTCTTTCATATAGTCGAATTTCATAAATCTATGAAACCACAATTCATAGATATTTGGCATGAATCATGTTCCAATCATACCCCTAAAGAATGTGAAATAGTTTCAGCCTGTAGAAAAACAATGTTTGAGGTAATCAAGTTATAGTCATCATGGCCATCTTGTTTCAAGTACCTTTTGTTATTTGTTAATGGTTGCCTAAAAACCCTACGTCTTGTCAAAATGTTATTACTAGTACAATGTTTTTGAAGTAACTTGATTGATTTACAAACATGTTCGGATATAGTTATATTTAAAATTGCCTCTTCATTTAACTATAAATTCTGGAGTCTGACTGGGCATTAACAAGAATCATTATATATAAATTAGAATAATATTTAATAATTGACAGTTTAAGCAATACCCATAAAGTTAATGAGATAAAATAACGCGCGATCTAATGTTTATTTTTATGCCCCCAAAGGGAGGCATATAGTTTTTGAACCGTCTGTTGATCTGAATGTCTGTCCACACTGGTGTTTCTGGTCCATATCATTGTTATTTATGTATGGATTTTAAGATAACTTGGCACAAATGTGTAGCACGGTAAGACGCATTGTCCCGCGCAAGACCCAGGTCCCTATCTCAAAGGTAAATGTGACAATTTTGTTCATCAGGCAAATCTCTTCGGAGGCACCTGATGGGATCAGGCTCCTCTTTACAGGCAACTAATCACGAGGCTCTGTAGGTGTTTGATCACTTTGCTCTAAAATTATTTATAAAATGTGGTGAAAACTAAACTTGAGCATTGTGTCATGCGATCCAGAACACATGTTTTTAGTCATCAAATTTCTCATTTGCAAATACTGGCTAGTCTGAGTAGTTACCAATACAAACAATTAGCTTATGTTATCACATGTTTGTTCACCTGATTAAAAAAAAAAAATTCACTCACCCCTGGCTAGTGCCTGAGTGAGAAATTGGATAACTGTGAACATTGTGTCCATGTTTCATTCATACCAGTTCAAAATTGTCATTTATTTATAGGCAGTGTTAATACAAACAATAAGTGTCAAGCATGTGATTTATTTATAGGCAGTATAATTTTAGATTCACCTGGTAAAACATACTTTAAATACTTAAAATAACACTTATTAAATGGAGTTTCGTGAGTCTCACTCAAGTGTCCAACTCACATTCATTAATATTAAGGCCTGTAATTTTGGACTGCCTGTCTGTCACTGAGCATGCCTAGCAAGCAATACCTACCTTGAGTTGTTTTTCGTATCTTTAGATGCCTCGAAAGCATGATTAGGCGGTACATGTAGCTTTGCTTGCTTTAAGAGATACTTCCAATCATCTGTAATTCACGGTATATAAAAAATAAATATAATTACTGCACAAGAAATCTTATTTCTGGAGTTTGTTGATTAATGAAAACTACTTTCAAAACCATGCTGAAGGTCAAATGTAAATTTTATGCTAAACATATAAAGTTGTGAAAGTAATTAAGCTTGTTAATTAACTGGTAACTTATAAAATTCAAAATAATAAATATTATTACTTTTATACTTTTAATCAGAAAAGGTAAAAAAAAACAAGCATGATTATTTACAAAAAAAACTGTTAACATTCGTTATCCGAACATATGGATGTCCAAACCTGTACTACACTGTTTTTACCGGTACAACACATTTTTTAACGAAGATCAGGAAGAACCCTTACATGTAGATGAATATTGAATTATTTCAATATTTTGAGCTTTTGATCAATGTACATCGTTCTAAACAATAAGAAAAATAGACTTGCTCTACGGCGATTGAAATATAGACATTGTTAACCGCGACACCGCCTCGTCAAATAGGTCCGCGTTGCGCGAACTGAGCGGTATTCTCCAGCAGGAATTTATTAACACTTGTGAAGAGGCCGACTTAACGCTTTTATTCATAAAAAAGTACACCCGATACAAGAACCTTTAGACAGGAACGAAAATGTTTGGGTATCAAACGAATTCTCTTACGATGGATCTCTGACCACCGCATCGTATGTTTGTTTTGGGTAAGTGGCTTTGATGAGTTCTCCCTACTGGTAGTGAGCAACATCTGTTTTGGGAGCGACTACATTTTCTGGTTCGAAAACGCTCATAAAGCGATCCTTCCATTGAACAAGAAAATAACTTGGTACGTCTGCCATTTTCAAACAAAGCGCTCTTAAATACACTCGACTGGTTATCGAGTAATGGTGTACCCATGCCTGTCTATATAAACAACATTGAAAACCAGTCAGCTCGTTTCGAGACTTTTGGCCAATGAAATTATCTCTTACATCTGGGGTTAGGCTGGGTCGATTTTTAGAGACCCGTATAGGTTACAATATACTAAATACGTTTGGTGTTCAATGCTATACCCTCTAAAAACAAAATCTTCATTCTCTGTTCGGGCACTTGCCATGACTTTATTTTTTAATATTTCTGTGATCATGTGGTAGGGAAAACATTGTTGTATACCATAGATTCACTGTTTTGCTTTTAGGTTGGAGACTACATGAGACTCTGACAGTTGGCGGGAAACCATCATCAACTGGAGAGATGCCGGTAAAAAGATGGCCATAAAACAGTGACCGCTGATTCGCATTGAGTTCTTTCTTACAAACTGGATGACCTATCTTTTTTATTGTTTAAATCATGGCGGCTTGGAATGCTCTTTAAGAAAAGGTATGGTTATGGGCGCAAAAGTTTGACTTTATTTTTTGTTCAAGTTTGCTTTTACATTGAATTTGTGTAGGGAATCTTTTGGTATATTGTGACCTATATTGCGTTGCTGAAATAAACTTTGGAATTTAATTTTCCAATTTAAATTTAATCCCGCATTAGTAAATTATATTCGTGTTAAGTTAAACTAGAGCTTTGTCACAGACGTGACGAATACCCCCAAATGTCGCATTGACACATAATATTTTGTATGTCGTCTTCACAAGAAACAGCAGGCACCATGCTCAATTTTTAAAACGCACTCATTGACCCCTTGACCTAGTTCTTGATCCAAAAAGGCCGATATTCTAACTTGGCCTTAAGGTCATCTCCATAAAACTTCTGACCAAATTTGGTGAAAATCGGATGTAAACTACTTGAATAAGAGAGCGGACACCATGCTGAATGTTAAAAAACGCACTAAGTGACCCCGTAACCTAGTTTTAGGCCCGGAATGGCCCATGTTCAAACTTGTCCTAGAGATCATTTAGATAAAACTTGTGACCAATTTTGGTGAGGATTGGTTGAACATTACTTGAATAAGAGAGCGGACAACATGGTGAGGTTTGAAACGCACTAAGATACCCCGTGACCTAGTTTTTGACCCGGGCATGACCCATATTCAAACGTGACCTAGACATCATATAAATACAACTTCTGACCAAGTTTGGTGAGGATTGGATGAAAACTACTTGAAGTAGAGAGCGGACAACATGGCCCATGTTCGAACTTGACCTACACATCATCTGGTTACAACTTCTGACCAATTGTGGTGAAGATCGGATTTAAACTACTTGAAATAGAGAGCGGACACCATGTTCAATGTGTAAAACGTACTAAGTGACCCTGTGACCTAGTTTTTGATCTGGCATGGTCCATGTTTGAACTTGGCCTTCAGATCATCTAGATAAAACTTCCGACCAAGTTTAGAGAAGATCGGATGCAAACTACTTGAATAAGAGAGGAAACCATGCTGAATGTTAAAAAAACGCACTAAGTTACCCCGTGACCTAGTTTTTGACCCGGCAAGGCCCATGTTCGAACTTGGCCTTAAGATCATCTAGATACAACTTCTGACCAAGTTTGGTGAAGATCGGATGAAAACTACTTGAATTAGAGAGCAGACAACACGCTGAATGATTAAAACGCACTAAGTCACCCCGTGACCTAGTTTTTGACCCAAAAAGCCCATGTTCGAACTTGGCCTTAAGATCATCTAGATACAACTTCTGACCAAGTTTGGTGAAGATCTGATGAAAACAACTTGAGTTAGAGAGCGGACAACATGCTGAATTTGAAAACGCACTAAGTGACTTCGTGACCTAGTGTTTGACCCGGCAAGGCCCATGTTCGAACTTGTCCTAGACATCATGTATATACAACTTCTGACCAAGTTTGGTGAAATTCGGATGAAATCTACTTGAATTAGATAGCGGACACTTAATACGGACCGACAAACCGACCGACCGACAGACAAGTTCACTCCTATATACCCCCCTAAACTTCGAAAGTAAAACCAGCTTCGTGTATCGGAAAATGGAAAATACCATTGCTTGAAATGTGATAACCAGACAAAGAGTTCTTGCACTTCTACATTCGAAACACGGGTTAAATAAGTCAACGTGTTATTGTAGGTCGAGGACTTGTTTTAACACAGCTATTATTGCAATCAATAAATGTTCCATTTGCTTGTAAAGAAGAATATGGGTTGTTTCGCTCCCATCCAGTTTCGCCCTTACTGAAGGGCGAGTGTTAGTCGACCGGACGCAACTTTTTTATGTTTCATAATTGGAATATGTTATTTTTTACACCACATAAAAATCAAAGCTTATTTTTTGAAGATCACATCGCAAGTAAGGTATGTGATTTCAGTATTTAAAAATGCTCAATGTTTACACTGAAAGTCTCATTACGTGAAACTTCCGGCTGGGATTATAGACATGTGATGCTCACTTCAATAACTTCTTGAGGCCCTGGAATAGTTTATTATGAGACTTTAATCTATCTATGACTACACATGTACAAGAAGACAAGTCTTGGCAAAACATGACATAATCTGAAATTATGTGAAATTAACACTAATAACATGCAACAGTAAAATATTATTGGTCACCTTTACATCAAAGTATTATGGAATGCATGTATAACTAATAAGGTTAATTACTGAAATATTAAGAAAAGCATATAATAATTTCGAAAACATCATTACAGAAGAAAACACTTTGTTTATATAAAACATAGAAACAAGTGTATTTTTTTGTCTGAATTATGTTGCATTCCAGAAGTAGTTTCGCGTTTGGTTGTGTGGCTCCAACTTGAGGCAGTCGAATGACCATGGTAACAAATTGGGAGGCAAAACAACAAGGGGGGGGGGGAAACTCCTTGGGAGCGAAACAACCTGATACTGTACGGAAAATGAAGAATTAATTTTTTTTTGAACATGTTGATTTTTTGAAACCACAATCATTTGCATCCGAATTAAGTGTCTGTAATTATAAACCTGTTAATGAGTTAAAGAGTTTATATTTGTTTTTATTTTTCACTTCTAAAATATACATATATTTTTGTCTTTTTGCCCTGTCCACTTTAGCGTGTGAAGAAACTGTATTTTGATGATGAAACATTTCCAGTGCCACGTTCTACTCACTATTGGAGACAAATTAAATGTAGAGAAACTACACAGATATCTTACTCTAATACACATGGTAATTCGGGTTAGCTTTGACATTTTGTTATTGCATTAGTCTGTCCGTCTTCCACCTTCAACATTTACCTTTTAAGCACTGTACAGACCACATTTTTGGCCAAATCTTCAAAATCTTTAAATTTATCTTAAATGAGGCTTTTTTTATATGTTTGTTTTTCAATGATGGTAAATTGCATGATTCATATGCTATTTTTAATCAATTTTACTATACATAACTTCCAAAGATATGCATGTGAATTATGTAATAACCATAACAACAAGCTGATATAGTCACAATGTCTATACTTAACTCATAATTAAGCTTCTTTAAAAACTACATTGCAACCCATTGTTTATGCTTTTCAACCGAAAACTATTAATTTTTCGGCCTGAGCTTTGTGTTTAAAAGATTTGACACATTAGCCGTGCATAATGTAATTTATACAACAATTTAATACTAGTTCAGGCTGTTTATAATGCTAATCATGATGTTAAAAATTACAATTGTTTATAACTATGTAAAAACAAAATGCCAAATGCCGTCTGTTTTTTTTGTAGAAATGGATCTGCCATCAACATCAAGAGGTGATGAATATGATGAGCTAGACAGCAGCAACACAATGAGGGACTTGAAAGACAAAGTAGAGACATCTGAAAATATTCCAAACTTTCAGCACCACGAGCTGCAGGATGTTACTAACACTTTTGCAGCTACATCTAACATTGCAAATACTGCTGACAAAATTGATATGGTCTATGCCGTACAATTTTATACTTCAAAGGTACCCATAGAAGCAGAAAGCTGCCTCTCTTCTGCAATTTGACCGCAAATGACTCTTCTGAACTTTCTAACTGCTGTGAACATTCTAATAGTGAAACTCAAATACAATCTGATGTGTAACAGTTGTTGAATACACTGGTTTTCGTGAGTGTGGAGGGAAGTGAAGAAACAGCAATTGTTGGAACAATGCCTAACAGGCATGGACATGCTGTTTTCCAGTAACTGATGTTGTTCTTGTCTAGACATAGTCTTAGGACCTGTACAGTGTATTTGCAATTTGTTCCAATTAGAGTGGTAGAATTTGCTTGTGATGTTTAAATAGAATAAGATGTATAACATGTATGGTCAATATTACATATATGTATATAATTATAAAATGCAGGGTCAAGTTTGATTTTGGGCCCTGTACAATAATATTTTATTCCGAGTAATGGCGAAATAATTTCCTTAATTTTGACAAAAATACACGATCTGCCAATGACTTAAAACATTCATAAAATAATTGATGAATAGCTCATGGATTGTTTAAGAATTTTAAATTCAAAAAAATATTCATAAAACATTCATAAAATAATTTATGAATAGTTCATTGGTGGTTTAAAAATACTAAATTCCAAAAATATTCTTAATTTATTCTTAAAACATTTTATGAATAATTCATGGGTGGTTTATGAATATTAAATTAAAAAATATTCATAAAACATTCATAAAATAATTTATGAACAGTACATAGGTGGTTCAAGAATATTAAATTCAAAAAATATTCTTAATTTATTCTTAAAACATTTTATGAATAATTTATGAGTTTTGGGAATCCTTGATTTATTCTTGATATCTTCATCAATTGGAAAAACTTTATGAAGAAAACTTAATGAAGTGACGTTAAGAATTAATAAAGAAGAGTTCATGAACAATTCTTTAAAGTATGAAATATTCATGATTTCATGAATATCATTTCGCAGGTGTACTGTCGATTAAATACTCATTATCTACTACTAAATGGGAAGCAAATCGGATATCGACGTTACTGGTCATTACTGCATTAATGACAATGTTTGTACCTCCCGCGCGCGCTCAGAATTCGGTAAAACATACAGCGCGCGAGTTCGGAGTTAAATATATTGGTAACATCGTCGTTCAAGATCAAAGCGATGGCAGCATAAAAACCGGTCGCCAAGTGGGAAAAGTTGTGAGACTGTGTTTGGAATGTGTCAATTGTACTTAATCCTTAAAGTAGGCGAGATCAGCTTCTACGCACTAAATACGTGATCTATTTTAAGATTGTATTTGATCATTCAATAACTTGTGTAATATCCACTTTATATTGACCACATAGTTCATAGCGGTAAGACGTGTTTGTCAGGTATTTTCGTTTTTATTAAAGGTTCTTTTTTATCTTTCTATCTTCTTTCGTCTAAAGTTATGTTCAAGTATTTGTCTACTTGTCCGGATTATTTCTCACAGATTTCGTATTTCTTCGTATACGTTTACCTTTCTATTATTCCTCGATAGACAATTGTATTGTCCGAACTTCGTTGTAGTTGCTTTTTAACTGACAATCTGTCTATCTGTCTCTCTGCTATTTTAACATGTTATCACTATCATTTTTTCACACTGTAACACGTAATTTACTTACAATTCTCACCGACGGAAGAGCGTGACGAAGTGAAAGAATTCGTGACCAAATGGTGATAAGAGACTTGTGTGATTCATGTGCGTATTCATGTTATTGAACGCTGTTCAGTGCAAAATTAATCTGTTTTCTGCATTTCCGTACATGGTTATTTTATGTTACATGGTATGTATTGTTTATATTCATAGAATATGAATTTTTACGTGAAACATGTATTTTCCATTGTCTGCTATGTAAATGTAAAAATGGCAACAAGCTTGAACTAGTATTCATTACATACAGAGTCGTGTATATTTCATTCTATTAAATACTGCATTGTAATTATTTTCAGATTTCATCCTTCCTCCAAGATATTGCGATCTTGAGGTATAGTATGATACAATGAATTTAATTGAAAAGGTTATAGAATCACAATCTCTCCCCCCCCTGAACTCTAGGTAACATTTGGCACCAAACAGTTTTTGTACACTTTTGTAAATTTGCATACGGTAAGAATAATCATTGAAAGAAAGTTCATTGATAAAGTATATCAGTAACATTTGATATAATTTAATGCCTAAGACAGTTTATGAGTATCATTTATCTAGTTAACATCTAAGACGACTTTCGAAGTCGTCATTTAAGAATCTGGCATGACCAGTCCACATCAAGTATATACACCAACATTTTAGAGCCTTTATGTTGTCATTATTGCATACCGGTAATAACTTCAATGCCGGGCGTACATTACTACTGCTAGAAACAAGATTCCACTTCCTTTGAGAAGCATCGAATTATCGCACAACAACGTCTTCAGTTTCGTGCGAGAGGCTCGAATTCATTATCGGGACCACAGCGACATCTTCTGGCATTCAGCTTAACCTCGGACCACCATCAGAGTACGGGACTTTTATGACATTCCTGACGTAATCTCGGATCAGCGGATTTAGATGCTCATATTCCTTTAGCGTTGACCATTGTAACCTGTGTATTACCTATAATTGACAGTACATTTATGATTTCGCCAGTGGCCATCAAGTACCTTCCACTCATTCATGTCAACAGAGCGTGAGCACGAACGTTTATATGGCATATCTTAAAAGAGCAGTGACTCCTATTTTATTTTTTAAATTGTGCCATAACTGGCCTTTACTGCCGTATTAAGTATTCCAATCTTGAGCGATATTATTAGTAATTTACCAAGAGTGAATTCACTGCATTGTTAATTATAGCTTTTATAATTAATTGGTTTAGGATTCCCACTCTAGATCCTGTCTCTTTGGGGCACTGTGGTTATTGTTTGCTAACACTTTCATTATCCCTAGTGATTCTTGCATTTTGAAGTAGTCAAACTGTCTGATATTATCTATATTCTTTCTTGTTTTCTGAATTTTGAAATATGTCTGGGCCATGCCCTAATAGGGGTCTCCATGCAACCCCCCTGGGATTAATTTTCACCTATACCAAACTGTTTAGTAACTCATGTAAGTTAATTCTGGCACTTGTCCTCAAAGATAAACTCAATTGAAAGTGTACATATCAACCAGTTTCCATGGCAACTGCCACTCAAAATTGAAAAACGGACCAGGGCGACTATATCACATCATTATTATATTATATCATTTCGTGATACAAACAAATTAGTGTTTAAACAAAGGCTACACATTGTGTTTTATTTTAAAGACCAAATTTATATGTTTATCTTATTTGAATATTCATGAATATCAATGAAAAGCTAACTAAATTGTGAAAAATAGACAAATATCACTATATATACTGAAATATTTTAAGTACAGATTGTTTTCAGTAAATATGTGAATGTCAGCATAAGCCACTACATGCAGACATTCAAAAAGAGCAATATAAAGGACATTTCTTGAAGCTAAATAGATTTAGCACGCCCCGAAAAGTGGGTGGGGTAACCATAAAAAACAAGGAAAATAACATAATCTCTCCCTATTACATTTTAGTTATTTAGTTGCTAATTGCTGCCTTTACTTGCTCTTTTGATTTAAAAATACTGTTTAGCTGTCTTCATCGTCAACTCTTTCCGTTTCAATATCACTTTCATCAGTGTCATTATCTTCTTCAAGTTCATTTGTCATGTCCTCTAAAACATCAACAATTTGAGGCGCGAGTATATCTCCATCAATCCAAAGAGGTTCAAGCAGGCCTGTATCAGTGTTTTTGGTCCATTAATGTCCTTTCGTTGAACATGGTATATCTGGATCGGGTATGTGTGACCTTTTCCATATGCCAACTTGATTATTCACTCTACTGATGTGTTGTAGGAGATATTGCTTACAGGGAGGCAATACTGACAAGACTACATTCTTTGACGCATTTGGGCTATCATCACAGACATCCTTTATTTTAAGAAATCGAAATTTATCTACCGAGTCGGTTCTAGCATTGCCATACATGACACACGTGAATATATCGAATTCAACAACTACTTCGTCTGCTACTGTCCAGGTATTTCCTAAAGCAGCCATTAGAGCAACGGTTCGTTGCCTTTTTCCATCAACATGGAATAGTGTTGTAACTCTGTTCTTTCCCATACAGGGCATACATAATTACTTTAGTGTCGGTATCCTCTTTTGTAGATTTCAGGTCTTCAATTAGTGTCTTTTCAGTGGTTTCTACATCTCTTGCTGTGAACTGAAAGGCTGAGAGGAAACCGAAACTAGAGTAATTATGTATGCCCTGTATGGGAAAGAACAGGGTTGCAACACTATTCAAATTCGAACCCCTGACAATAACATATTCTTCATTTTGTACTACATTAAATTATTTGACGGTTGCAAGATACGTTTTGACACTGGTGCTGGCAATCATAGAAAACTATGTTTCATGAATGAAGTAGCTACGGGATTAACTGAAGAGTTCAGATCAAACCTTTAAGGTATACATGCGTACTGCGGTTGTGCAACAAGCGCTTTCAAGGTAAAGGGGCATATTAAACATATTAAGTTGATGGAAAAAAGGCCACGAACCGTTGCTACAATAGTCAGTGTTGCCTCTCTGTAAGCAATGTCTCCTGCAACACATCCTTATAGTGAATTATCAAGTTTCCACATATGGAAAAGGTCACACATACCTGATCCAGATATACGACTTGCAACGGAAGAACATGGATGGACCAAAACACTGATACAGGCCTGCATGAACCTCTTTGGATTGATGGAGATATACGTTCGCCTCATAGTGTTGATGTATTAAAGGACAAGGCAAATGAACTTGAACAAGATAATGACACTGATGAAAGTGATACTGAAACGGAAAGAGTTGGCGATGAAGACAGTTAAACAGTATATTTAAATTAAAAACAAGTAAAAGAAGCAATGAGCAATTAAATAACTAATAGAAAGAGATTATGTTATCCTTGTTTTTTTTTATGTTACCCCACCCACTTTTCGGGGTGTGTTAAATCTATTTAGCTTCAAGAAATGTTCTTTATATCGCTCTTTTTGAATGTCTGCAAGTAGTGGCTTATGTTGACATTCACATATTTACTGAAACAATATGTACTTAAAATAGTTCAGTCTATATAGTGATCTTTGTCTATTTTTTCCCGATTTGTTAGTTTCTCATTAAAGTCGGCCGAGATGATGTTGGTATATTTTCCCATTTTTGTTATTTGTCGCAAAAAATATATATATATATGCTATTGGACATTACCATAAAATATGAGCAATACAACTTGTTTTGAGCTCAAAATACGGTGTCCTCCAAGTCAATCGTGTTTACAAACAATCATTTTATTTACATCGCTGTTTATTCGGGAAAGTAGGTCTCTTCTAAATGGTTGAAACGTTTTGTAGTGATCTAATAAGTTACTTTCTGCTGGTAAAAAGTTGTTTCAAATAGAATTAAAATTGAATGTTCTTTCGGCTATTTTTAGCATACGTCACCGCTTTGGGGCTACACATCACGTCAGTTGCAAAGTTTGAAACATTTCTTCCAATTATGAAACGGGTATATCTTCCATTATTCTTGACCACGTTGCACCTAAGCTGAGTTATTAGCATTTCGTATGCAAGAGTAACTGAAATCCGGTAAAAGTTAGACCAGTTTATATGCATAATAATTGGATTTGTCACCTTTATATGGCCTTTAACCTCGTGTATAGTGTGTCGTGTATGTCCAGTTGTAATGTATTTTTTACACACGCAGCCATGTTTGTTTCGTATTGATATCGTATATGTAATAAAGGTAGATAACTTGCTAGTGTACAGGGAAACACATACAACATGTCTTTCAACGTACAAAGTATTAACATTAATGGATTTAGATCCAAACACAAACAAACTAATTGTGGTATTTAGTAGTTCTTCTTTTTTTGAAATGCGCGGAAGTGGACATCACGTGAAATTGGCGCTCACGTGACCCAAAGTGTGCATACGTCCCAGGTTAATAATAGTCTTAAGGGTTCCGTTATGTTCATGGTAAGATTTCAATTTTTGATGCTTTTGACATGTTTGGCACATTTTTTGCGAAAATCATTATGGAAGAGTTAAGCTTTAGAATGTATCTGACGAATACTGATCAATTCTGGACAGTTGAGATAACTGAATTGTTGTGAGAATTATCAACTCGGGCAGCTTTAATATTCATGAATATGCAAATGAGATAAATATATTATTTGGTCTTTAAAATAAAGCACAATGTGTAGCCTTTGTTGAAACCATTATTTGTTTGTATAAAGATAAGATATAATATAATAATGATGTGATATAATCGCCCTGGTCCGTTTTCCAATTTTGAGTGGCGGTTGCCATGGAAACTGGTTGATATAAACAATTTCAATTGAGTTTATCTTTGAAGACAAGTGCATTTTTTTTTACTTGAGTTACTGAACAACTTGGTATAGGTAAAATTATTCCCAGGGGGGAGGGGGTGCATGGAGACCCCTGTTAGGACATGGCCTAGTCGTAGTTCGGACGTATATTTCGCGCAAATGTTCAGTTCCTCAGCTTTTTAAGGTAAACTCTTATATAAGTTTCTGAGACACTGTTCATGGTGGAGTTGATAAATGGTATATGCTTTTGTGTTGTGAAGAAATAACTTCAAGAAAGAATGGAAGATATTTGCCGAAAAATCTAAAATTTAATTAGAACACAGCATAACCTGGATGATCCGTACAGATTCAACGAAATACAAATACACAAAATTATTGCGAACAAGTGTTTGGTATAACAGTATGTAGAGTTATGCATGTACTGTAAATATTGAAATTTGCAAACTAATTTATGAAATATGAACGAAGATAGAACATTGTTTAATTTGTTGTATTTATGATATTGCTGACATTTTAAGTCCCGTTAAAGGACACGTCGGACACTCAACAATTTGGGCACTTTGATTGCCGAGTTTTATCTTCTTCTTGAAATGTGTCTATTTATGTTGTGAATATTCTAGCCGCGGTGTTTGCTCTTCAATCATGTAGTGTAATAACTGTTTTTAAAATACTGAAAAGGAGCCTTTTAACACATTTGGCACTCTGGTATGTTAAAGCCGGCGATAGTTCCATTGCAGTAACAAAGATGCAGGCATCGAGAGGAATGTATATAAGCTTCAACGTTACAATCGATATAAAAATAAATTTAAACTTCATGCTTACATGGGCAGATGTTTATCCCCAAGATGTCGTGTCTTAAATGAATGTGCCATGAAAAAAAACGTATTCCAAAGAATAGGAACAATTAAGTAAACTTTCGGTGATTCGTTTTTAATTTACGTCAGGGATTTACTGGGATTTAATGTGTGTTCGTAAAATGTCGCGTGGACTTCACTCTCTTATAAGGGATGACACTTTACGTTTTTATTTTTATTTTTTGTTTGAAGGAGGACCAGTATAGGCGGAAAGTGTCGACGTGATTTCCATGTGAAATTTGCACAGGCTAATCTGGGACAACAGTTAACGCACATGCATTTAAACTAGTTGTTTTTCAGTACGCGGCTAAATGTTTTCCTATATCATGACCGATTTCAGGTATGAACGCCTCGACGGCGGAAGTGCTACAATACTACCTGAGTCAGGTAGAGGATGCCGATTATGCCTTAAAGCAGTACGGCCCACCGACCTACATATTCATAATTATACCGTTACGACCTCGGCAAAATGCTCGGCATATTCCCGGCACCTGACCCGCCCTACCGGTCCTGTAGAATCAGATTAACTTTTCAAATGAAATATTAAAGCATTATTTGGGGCGCATTCTGGGAAAAGTGGGCAAAATGAACGTTCTTAAAGTGTCGTCACAGATTAGCCAGTGAAGTCCACACAGGCTTATAAGGAATAACACTTTCCGCGTGCAATGCAGTTTAGTATGAAGGAAGACTCTTCTTGACGAAAATTTAGTTTGGGCGAAAAGAGTCATCTCTGTTTCAGAGCGCGACTCATATTCATCTACCGTTACGAACTCGGGAAAATGCTTAGCATATTTGCAACTAATGTTCAAATGAAATATTAGGCGCATTCAGAGAAAATTGGGCTAAATGCACGTTCTTCAAGTGTCGTCCCAGATCAGCGTTTTCAATCCGCACAGGCTAATAAACGACAACACTTTCCGCCTACACTGGATTTTCGTTTGAAAAAGAAATCATTTAAGTGAACAATGCCATAGAAACGGAAAGTGCCATCCCTGATTCGCCTATGCAGTCCAGTAGTATAACACCCTACGCACATGTTATTAGCACTAGTTTCCACAAAACGCGACAGATTTTATAATTTTGTTGATTAAATCTAATTTGCAAATGACAAGGCGGGTATTCATATTGGTGTGACATATCCATATCATATCAAGTTTTTTTAGAATTTCTTCGAACTCGTGTTTTGTTTGAATTTATGAAAGCATTAAACTACGCGCCAGCTCAAAGCCTGACCTTTACATAAAACAATTACTTTGCAAATTTATCCTTACGCGTCGTGTACACACATTCCGCTGTTTAATTAAAATTATAAAAGGTATGAAAATTACATGCTTAAAATATAAAAGAAATACTTCGCATCGTTTATTTAGGCAGGAGTCATTTTTAGGTGAAGCTCAAATCAATTTTTGTTTGGTTTTTTATCGTTTATCTTAAATATAGATTTTCCGTTTTGATGCGCGACTGAAAAAACAACATAGGGGCATCGTCGTGCGAAAATTTACTTATGGTATTTATCCAGACATGCCTCTGCATTCGTTATATCGAATGAGTAGTCACACTTATGAGATTATGAGAACACTAATACGTTCGTGACTTTATAGCGGACCGAGTAGCTCCTGGCTAGACTTTGCGAATGCGAATGCGGAGACTGGTAATTAACTAGGCCGGTCGCATATATCATACTATCAAGCGGCTATTTTGTTAAGTTGATCGTACTATTTGAGAAACTTTTAAGCAACTATCAAGTCAGTTATACTTATTACCTTTATTCGATATGACAGCTGCCTTTTTGTTAGTTTACAATTAATCGGAAACAATTTGCCTTTAATTGAAAAATTGTATAGATCGCATTGAAGCGAAAACATTTAAAAGAAAAATGTATAATTCTTATGTCCTTATCATTCAAGACAACATTTAAAAATATAAAAATACTTATTATCAACTTATATCTTTTACTGTAAGAAAATACCTGTAATAACTGTTTTGGAAAGAGTTGTCAATACAATTTAGTACACGTGGTTGTTTTAATCGCAGCACGTTATTCAACAAGTTTCCCAGCAGCCCCCTCGCACCGGAAGTAGAATTTGTGGAGGAGTCACGTGGCAATATAACCAGTTTCTACCACTGGAGGTCGGAGTTCTTCCTGTTCACCATCGAATATCTATTCCACGTGCCCAGTGGGCTGTCGTACAAGTGAGTGTATTTGTTGTTGTTCCCTTCCTCAGTTCAGAGTTTCAAAGACGTAGACGTAGCTGCATGGTTGTTTGTGCAATATTTTTTGTTCTTGACGATGGGATACATGTCGATGTTCATGCCCTCAAGTAAGCGCAAACCATTAATGCCAGTTTCTATAGCGACTAAACTGTTTGAATGACTTTTATCGAGCCTTCCACGTTAATAGTATCAGTTCCCTGTTACATACCTTAACAGGACATACATGTCAATTAGTTTGTGTTATCTTCACAGTACATGTACCTTATACTACCAAATACCTGCAATTTTCTTTCTACAGAATAAACTAGAGTTTGAAAATCAAAACAACAAAAAATGACGTCATCAATTCGGGTGTATAAACAAAACAAAAATCGATTAACTAAAATATTTTCATTTTTTCAAAATGACATATCTTGTAAAGTATAATCTGACCGAAACTATTCTTAAAATTGGTTAAGCGTTTTTTTGTTCCTACACACTATAAGGATTTTCCAAAATTGCAAGGATCTTAAACAGATAACTTTTCACAGATGTATGTAAATATTGTCCCAACCAGAGTATGTTGTGGTAGGGTAATCGTCAACGAAGACGAAAATCTGTTCCTGTCCATTTCTCAACATGACGTCACAGCCGACACGTTTCAACCTTCTGCACATGTCGTCTGCATGTAGCATAAACAGAAATGACCACTATGCAGGGTCTGTGTATATACCTCTTTTCGATTTTCGTTTTGCATTCGACAAATGAAACATGAACAGCAATTTATGTACGTACATATTGCGATTTTCTAATCACCGAAGCAAAAATTAAATACGTAAACTAAATTGTTTATATCGTTTTTCATTGCACAAAATTTAGAGTTGTAATTATTTGAAATAATGGAATAAAATTATCGTATAGTTCTGCTAAAATTCGAATGTAATGGTCTTGCTACGAGTTTCAAATAATTGTTATAAGCTTATTGTTTTAATTATTAAAATGAATGCTATGTATTAAATCTAATCAATCGATTTAAAACAAAAGCAGACGTGCAGTTTTTAAAAATAAGATAACGTTATTATTGATTATTCATTCTTCTATTATACTTGCTATCGATACCTGCCCTAAGATTCGACTATTCATCCACTAAAAGAGTGTACGTTTATGTATTCAAAAATAATAGTAGCAAAGGGAGAAAACTGCACAAGAAGATCAATCATGATTTATCTCCCAAAATACAGCAGCGCAGCGTCCGTCACTTTCCGTTTTTCGTTTCATCAAATCAAGAACGCTAAAAGGGAGCAGGCTGTTCGTTTGAATTTCAAATATTAATTTTGTCATTATCCCCACGTTTTTCGGAGAAAAAGTGGGGATATTGTGGTGATGTGCGTCTGTCCGTCCGTCCGTCCGTCCTGGCCACCTGCTCCTCCTACACTTTTAGCACAAGAACCTTGAAACTTACATACATGGTAGCTATGAGCATATGTGCGACGGTGACATTGACGGAATTTTGATCTGACCCCTGGGTCGAAAGTTATGGGGGTTGGGGTGGGGCCGGGTCAGAGATTTTTACTCATTTTTTTTTATGTTACTTTACATTAACTTCTTCATTTCTGCACCGATTTACTTCAAATTGATACTGAGCCTCTCTTATGACAATATGGTCAATCTCAACTATGCATGGACCCATTACCAACCCTGGGGCGCCCCGGTCACATAGGCCACGCCCACCCAAAATTGCCTTTTACTATAATGTCTTCATTTCTACACCGATTCACTTCAAATTGATACTGAACCGCTCTTATGACAATACGGTCAATCTCAGGTATGCATGGCCCCATTGCCAACCCTAGGGCACCCCGCCCACATAGGCAACGCCCACATAGGCCACGCCCACCCAAAATTGCCTTTTTCTATAATTTCTTCATTTCTACACCGATTCACATCAAATTGATACTGAACCTCTCTTATGACAATACGGTGAATCTCAGCTATGCATGACCCCATTACCAACCCTCGGGCGCCCCGCCCACATAGGCCACACCCACCCTAAAATTGCCTTTTACTATAATTTCTTTATTTCTACTCCGCTTCACTCCAAATTGATACTGAACCTCTTTTATGACTATACAGTCAATCTCAACTATGCATGGCGCCATTACCAACCCTGGGGCGCCCCGCCCACATAGGCCACGCCCACCCAAAATTGCCTTTTACTATAATTTCTTCAGTTCTACAGCGATTTACTTCAAATTGATACTGAACATCTCTTATGACAATACGGTCAATCTCAACTATGTATGGCCCCATTACCAACCCTGAGGCGCCCCGCCCATTATAGGCCACACCCACCCAAAATTGTCTTTTACTATAATTTCTTCATTTCTACACCAATTCACATTCACTTCAAATTGATACTGAACTTCTCTTATGACAATACGGTCAATCTCAACTATGCATGGTCCCATTACCAACCCTGGGGCGCCCCTGAGTCAAACATGCGGCGTGGGGATACGCGTCGGCCTCTGCCGCGCCATTTCTAGTATTACAATTGAAACACAATCTGAATAGGGAAACAGTTTCGTGTTTTGTTTTGATATTATTTAAACAAAAAACAATATAAAGAAGTCAATGCAGTTTTTCGTTTTTTGTTTTTGTTCCGGTTATGAGAACATTGGAATATGAACTAATATGCATTGATTTGTTTTAATTTCTTTTTGTCGAATGCAAACTGGAAAACGAAAAGACGGTGTTTAATGGACCATACATACAGGATACAGTTCAATAAATAAAGAGGTGACGACGTCACTAAACGACTTATAAGATTTCAAAATCACTTTAACTTTATTGTAATAGTGAAATACGGTCTGAATCAATATACAAATAAATCGACACATGTATGCTTGTCGGAAGCATTAAGTATGTGCTATTGAATTAATAAAAATACTTCCAGATAATTTCTATGATGCCACATTTTGATTTATTCAAACATATTATTTCCATAATAGCACGTTTCATAGTAAAGTCGGGTTCAATAATGGTAACGGTCCGTTGACAATTAATTACATGTGACTGGTATTACTTGATTGGCAACAGTTAAACCTCCAACCTCTAAAAAAATTTTTTTATGTCCAATCATTAAAAAACGTAAAAAAATATATAATTTAATTTACGACAATGACAGCTATAGTTTAATTGTTATTTTAGCATAATGACAAGATGCATGTCGAGGGGAATACCCAGTATTTTTTGCATATGTCGGATATGTATGTAACGCATGTTGAACAATTATATCATTTTAAAATTCGATTTGATTTGGTCCATTAATAAACATTGCCACATAGGAGGTTGGTAGTCTTTCTTACACGTTTTCATGAAACCTTGTAAACATCGCAAAAGTAAAACTGTTTGCCGATTTAACATGAAACTTGATCAGAACATTTATTTCGTTCTTATCAAATTTCAAAACTGTTTCTGGATTAAAATCAAGGTTGGAAGCCACATTGATTAAACAAACATAAAAAACTGCTCACAACAGTGCAGTTCTTTCGTGTCTCAGATAAGCGATATAGGTAATTTTACTCTCTTGTGTTTTATTTCGATAAAGAATAAGACGAAAAATAATCTCAACATAACTGTAAAACTAAGCATAATGTTTATGTGCTATACTCTTAAGAAAGGGGAGTAACCGTTGGTTATTAGCTGGCAATATTCTCCCTTTGAATGTGATGCATGCAGAGCAATCTTTTTATACGAGTGAGTTTGAAAGTTCAACCAGATGAGTTGTATGACTTGTGTTTCATTGCTTGATGTGACATCAAACATATGACTACAATTGTATTCACAAGCAACCTGTACCTGCTATCGACGGCTCCTCAAAGCGATTGTAATATTGCCTTATATTTTTTGTGAAATCAGAATATGCAGATCGATGCAGGTTTGCTCTCAACCTGGTTCTGGAAATGTGTATGCATTTTAAGATTTTATGCAAGACATGACGGTTCCTTATTGTATGGTTAACACGTGTGCCTTGAAAAAAAAATAGTACTTTTTTTAAATAAAAATTTGCCTCATTAATTGTATAGGCATACGTTTCGTTTAAGCACCGAGATGAGTTTATTTTTTTAATTTGTAAAATAGTATTCGATAAGTTGCTTTCCCTAATTGACTGTTGCTGAAATCCCTCTTTCAATTATACTTTGTGTCGTAGTCTGGTCTGACAATATTGTAATTGATCTTATGACGCCTGCATTTGTAAATAAACAAGTTCAACACAACATATTTGATATTTCTCAAACACCGAGTTTGTCTTTAATGCGATATATATATGTGCCGCCCTTTTATCCAATAAACCATTAAAAGATCGTATTCTTCAACTAAGAGATTCGAACATGCCATTAAAAGATTAGTCTTAATTAAGGGGAATATTTCATGGTTTGTAAGGAATCCTTTTTGGTTAGGAATATTACTATTTTCACACATCTCTTTCTTATCTGCTAAATTTCCTAAGTAACGGATGTTTTCCTCTAATATAAACTATTAAAACAGTTTATACCACAAAAACAAATGCAAACAATAATTATTTTCTGAACTACCTTATGTTAAGTTTTACCAAAAAGGCAATATTCACAAGATGCTGCAAGAATAGTTTTTTTACATGTAACTTATTATACAACAAAACAGTCGGAATGACAGCAGGTTTGCGTAAACTACAACAATATCATCTTAATACATTGCTTTTATCCGCATTTATTAAATTTTAGGTGTAGTCCTATTTTACAAGCCTAAAAACTTATTTGATTTAAATTAGATAAAAACACACACACACATTCGCGGTTTCTAAAGGAGTATGAATTGCAAAAATGAATGTGGCTGGATTTTTATCATTCAATAGTCTTGATGTAAAATTATATTAGTTATATATATTGAGTAGCTTACGAACAAAAACTTATACAGGTACAATTAAGTTTAATTACAACTTTTATATAGATTAAAATATCGTTTGCATGTAATTATACAATTTATAATGCATGAATGGTCTGACACATCTACTTTTAATTCAATTTTCATTTGAAATGCGTATGTTTTTACCTCGATTAACTGATCACGCAAGACAGGCCACTTTATGATGTTTATGACAATATGTTTGAAATAACATTTATTTTAAAGAACCTATGCTTTTGTTGACACCTGATTTTTAACATGAGCACATAAGGGTGCCCATATATCATTTATATATCTGTTGAAAGGTATGTTACTTGAAAAAAAATGTTGTGTAGACGATTCATGTTGCATTTGAAATAATCTAGTGTTTCGAAACAGCACACTAGTTCTTGATTGAGTGTGTGAGCCGTTATTGGCCACTGCTGTTTGGGTTAAGAAGATTCAAAACGTAATTTGTCTCTCAGCTTGTTTGATTTTGTCAGACACTCTAACCAATAATGCATACATACCAGTATCGTCTTGTTAACACCACTTTAAGCTAGAACGATGCTTAATACCATATTGTTCTAAAATGAAGATCCGAACATGTGTCAGTTTTAATTACACGAAGTGATAAGTCTCTGCACGAACCCATAATTGAAGCAAATGAACTTCGAGAGCACATTTCAGCTATGTACCTCTAACTGCAATGATTATCTGATAGATCTGGAAACATTTCGGGTTATCTATAATTTGCATATACAACATACCACGAAGCCGAGTGAGATAAGAAAAGTTGTAAATCATTCATTATTATTAAAAATGTGTGCATATATTGCTCATGACGATAGGTCAAAGGTTTACTCTTTTGTGTCTACCGAATCCAAGGGTTTTGAGCTGTTTCAGACTGGTTGGCATTTTGCCATTTGCACAAATTTAAGAAAGCGTGGTGTAATACGATTTCTCGTCGGGGTTGAGCAGCTCAGGTTAATTGTTGTTTTATTGGTGCCTTAGTATATTCTTTTACGTAAAGTATATAAATTGATAGGAATCATCGTTTATTGCAATTAACATATTCGAGCATTATACTATATTTATAATAAGCGATTATATAAAATGAGATTTTAGCACACAATGCTCTCAGATTTTATCGAAAGTTATCGTTTGAATATTAGGAGCCATCTATAGGCCGAATTGATTGAACTCATTAGTATTATTGTTTTTTGCTTTTCACAACGTAAGTGGAACATACGAGTTTAACAATTTATAAAACATAAATGATTCACGCTGAGTTGACATATGCGCTTGGAAATAAAAAGTCCCACATTCTGGTTACTCATCTATCACAAACGTCAATAAATGAATATTGTCGGAAAAATAAACAACACAAATAAACTATTTTGTAAAAGCATACATTTGTGTAATTTCCTTCATAGTTTCCTGACAGACACTTAAGTATTGAAACGACGTTTTTTCCGCTCATTGTTTAAAGGCTATACTTAATGTTTCCATCATGGATTCAGACGAACTATTGTTACCACGGAACACTAAAACTTCGCTGATTGAAGGTTTTTGAGAATTGTACACGGCAGAGATAACAGATTTTAACAACGATTTCGTCACCATCAGATATTTGTTTCTTGCGTTAAAGTAGAGAATCTCTTTTCTGAATTATAGAATTCGTAATTTAGCGTGACGTGTTTAATGACCCAGGAAACACATGTCTTCTTGTAATAAGTGCTTGTCACATGGATTCACTTGCCATTGTGTTTTCTCTGCCAAAAAGAGCCATGTATAAGGTTTGAAATAATTTTCGTCAAATGTTAGATACACAATATACACATTTATTTTGCTTATGAATAAACCAAATTTGATTAAAGCTATTATAATGAAGACAAAACAACAACACCACTGTTTTGCTACTTTCCTTACATATAAATATACTTTGATAATATATGTTTCATATTCACATGCATTTGATATGCTTTTAAGGTTGTCATTAATTAACATTACACTTTATATATTTAAACGATGTATTAGAAGTGCTTTGAAAGATCAATTAGACACACTTTCCGCCCTAAACAGATATAAACATAATTTTGGACAGACAAAAATCGTCCTAATTATTGGCTATTGCTTCAAAGTATCGACAATTATATTCCCGAATGCATTGTTTAGTTCATATATACGATCTAATAATCCACCGAATTAAACAAACACTACAGAAGCATTCAATATTTTGCGTAATTGTCTAAGCTCCTTTTAGATTGCTTGCTATACTAAATGTATCGGGAATATTGAACGCAATTTCGAGTAAATTTGATAAATTTTGGGAACGCAAACTTACTTTAAATGTTTAATGTATGCAAATAACGTTTGCACACATTATGAGGCTTAAAGGCGGAATATGCAAGACGGTCAAAATAAAGTCAATTGCATATATATTAGCTTTAACTCACACTATAGAACCCAAAACCCTTTTTTTTTTACATTTTTCCTACTTTCATCTTTTGGTCAGAATTCAATGTGTCTGATGAAGTAGTACGTACCCATGTTTTAATCATTTATGTTTGCAGTGTTCTGTTATAAAAGTAGATAAAACATGAATTTCTCACCGAATTGAATTACTGTTGTTTCAGTTTTTGCTGTATTCTAACAGTGAAATACCTACCGTGTTTGGTATATATACTAGACATAAAAAGCAATTTCAATGTGGACAGACTTAGATAAGATTTGTTTTGCACAATAAGCTCACGATTGAATGTTAATAGTTGTTAGTTAATGTGTTTTAATATGTTCGAATTATTTAATTCCAACGTTACTATTTTTATTAGTAGGCAAAAGATAACGAGGAGATAGATGACACACATATTTTATATTTTACTATATAATTGTTTTAAACTCGTAAAGTACGTTCTATCCGACTTGAATTAGGTGAACACATTAGTCAATCATTCTAAAATAGCTTGCGGTTATGTAGTTTAAAACAACCGTTATCAATATGTGATCAAACGCGCATAAACCAACGAGTTTCAATCAATAAAGAATTTATATGTTAAAACTCTTTATGTTCATAAAGATTATTCTAAATGTGTGGTTGTAGAGCTATGTAACAACCCGTTGTGCAATAAACCCGTTTTGCAGTAAATTCATTGCAAAACGAGTTGGAGTGTCTTATTGCAATTTGATTTTTTACAACAACCCGTTTTGCAATAAACCCGTTTTGCAATAAAATCATCGCACATTTATTTGCAACAATTTTATTGCAAAACGGGTTGGAGTGTCTTATTGCAATGTGAAAATTTTATAACAACCCGTTTTGCAATAAAGCCGTTTTGCAATAAAATCATCACTCTTGTATTAATTAATTTAAATGAATTGGAAGAGTTTAAAGGGAGTTTGAAGTGTTGTATTTAAATAAAATTGTTAAAAAAATGACAAAACGGTGTGAGTTAGACTTCAAATTAAAATGCATTAAAATGCATGGAATGTGGTGAATTTCGAGATTTAATACGATAAAACAACACAGAATGTGTATCGAAAGGGATTTCAAACAATTTAGTACTAAAGTTATGATAACGCAAAAGTGCAATGATTTATGGAAAACCGCGATGAAGTGTCTTATTGCATTGTGAATTTTGTGTAACAACCCGTTTCGCAATAAAATCATCACATATAAACTTATTGTATCTTATTGATTTGAAACGGTATAAAGGAAGTTGCAAATGTCGTCTTAAAGTAAAATATGATACAACAACAAATGATGTGTATATGAAGTTTGTTTCACCAATTTCGAAATTAAGTTAAGAAAACTGAGAAGTGCAAAATTGTATTCCAAAACGGGATACAGTGGTTTATTGCAATGTGCCTTTTTTATTAACTCGTTTCGCACTAAACTCATTTTGCAATAAGCTTATTACACATGTACTTATTGGTTTAAATTGATTTGAAACGCCGAAAAGAAAGATTCAAATGTCGTATTTAGGGAGTGTGTATACATATAATACGACAGAGGAGTAAGATTCGACCAAAAATAACAGACATTGAAAGTGGCCAACTTCACGAGTACATGTGATAAACAAACACTGAATGTATTTATAAAGTGATCTTAACAATTTCATATGTAAGCGAATTAAACCCAGAAATGAAAGAATTTTATTGCAAAACGGAATGCAGTGTCTTTTTGCAATGTAAAAAATAACAACCCGTTTTGAAATTAACCCGTTTTGCAATAAATTTATCGCAAAACGGTTGGGATGGCTTAATGCAATTTGAAATTTTTCTAACAATCCGTTTTGCAAAAACCCCGTTTTGCAATAATTTTATTGTAAAACGGGTTAGATTGTCTTATTGCAATTTGTATTTTTTATATTTAACCCGTTTGAAATAAAACGGTTTTGCATTTAACGCATCACACATGTTCTGAATGATTCACATTGATAGAAAACTGTAAAAATAAAGTCTAAAAAACTGTCGTATTTATGGATTTTCTTTTTCAAAATAACACATAAGTATAAGTGCAGACAAAAAAACGACATCGAAAGTGATCGATTTCATAATAAATATGATAAAAAATTACAAAAAGTGTATGAAAAGTGATTTCAACCAAGTTCGTACTGAAGTGAAGGAAATCCAGAAGAGCACTAATTTTATTGCAAAACGGGTTGCGGTGTCTCATTGCAATTTGATATTTTTTATAACAACTCGGGTTGCAATACACCCGGTTTGCAATAATTTTATTGCAAAACGGGTTGGCGTGTCTTATTGCAATTTGAAAATTTTTCAATATCCCTTTTTCAAAAACCCGTTTTGCAATAACATCATTACACGCGTGTAGATTAATTCAAAGGGATTGGAAACATTAAAATAAAGTTTCATATGTCGTATTTAAATAATATTATATCACAAAAGACAAAACTGTGAGTTTTGACTAAAAATTTCAAGGCATGGAAGGTGTTGAAATTACGAGACTAAATACGATTGCACAACACAGAATAGGTATTAAAAGTGATTCACCAATGTAGTACTTAAGTTGGTATAACGCAGTAATGCAATAATGTATTGATAAACTTGTTAAAGTGTCTTATTCAATGTTAATGTTGTGTAACAACCGATTCGCAATAAAACCAGCACATATATACTAATTGTTTCAAATTTATTTGTAACATTATAACGGTATAAAGGAAGTTTCAAATGTCGTCTACACGACACATATGATAAAACAACACAGAATGTTTATATAAAGTGATAATTACCAGTTTGGGAACTACTGAAGAAAGCCCGGAAATGCTATAATTTTATTGCAAACCGGGTTGCAGTGTCTTATTGCAATGTGCATTCTTGCAACAACCCGTTTTGCAATAAAATCGTTTTGCAATAAACTCATCACACACGTACCTTTTGATTCCAATTGATTGGAAACGCTGACAAGAAGTTTCAAATGTCGTTTGTAAGGAGTTTGTATATAATAAGACAGAGGTGTAAGATTCGACCAAAAATTTAAATACAATGAAAATGGCCAATTTCATGAGTAAATGTGATAAAACATTCACAGAATGTATATATAAAGCAATGTCATACTTCAGCGGAGAAAACATGCTTTGTTCAACGATGAACTCAACTGCAACAAGTAAGACTTGTTTATTTTACCGTGCCCATGCTTATCGTCACAAGTTGACGGTGGATGTAGGAAATAAATATTTATACTGGGTTATGAAAACAGTTTGGCTTGCGCTATTATACAGGCTTCGATCTGAAAAAGCGATTTATTGTGTTGATGTAAAATTGTGTCCCAGTCTGCACAGGCTAGACGAGACTTTAACGCTAGACTGCTTTTTTGCTATGATTGGTTTTCCTTAAATCAAAAAATACCAAACAAGCGAAAAGTGTCATCCCTGATTAGCTCACTGCACAGGCTAATTCTGGTCGACAGTTTCCGCACATGAATTAAGCCCAGTTTCCCGAGAGCAGGGTAGATATGAAATGTTTAAAGTCCACAAGTTCTCCAAGAAAAATAAACGTTCTGCATTCGTTTCTTAATGACATTTTGGTGACAAATCATGCTTACATCGAATTGGTTACATAAAACGTTTTTTATAATTATATGTTGCATTTATGTAATTTGCATATACGCGATATCGGGTAATGCCCCTGAAATAAACAGTGTATAGTGCTGTATAACATAAGCAAACCTACAGAAAGAATATGTATTTCCGACCTCAACATGTGCATTCATAAACAAATCATTAGACCGGATGCCGTTTTCCGATTGATTATATCATTTTCGTTGGACAGTTGGTTTACTTAACATCCAATATATATTATTACACACTTGTTTTAATCTATTCTAATATTGTTACTTTTAACAATACACCATTCAGTTAAAAAACACATTAAATGTTTGCTATATAACCAGCACGGATATCCCATCTACTGAAATATATGCTCGTTTATCACAATTAAATAAATACCGTATCCAACTAAATGTTTTATATCATTCATGCGCCAAATAGTCTATGTATTTTATAAGAGATATTGACGCATTTTTTATATTATTAATTCGAGGATGCCATTTAATGATAGTATTTTGATTTAAACAATATTTATTTGGCTATTCATATACAGCACGTAAGCAATATAATACAATACAAACATACTAGCAACTTTCGACAAAATATGCTTAACAAAAAGACTGCAAAGTGTAAATTGATATAATTGAGAAAAAAGCTCGAAGCTTATGCTAAGTCTCTCTTCTGTCCTTTTGAGGTGTTGCTGATAAGGTGTAAACAATCGATCATATTACTACGATGTACATAATGTCGAAACAATGAATAGCGAATACTATAAGTATATATAAGTATACAGTATCGAAATGAAAAAAGGATAGGGGATATTACTAATGACTCGGTTTAAGATGAATTAAAAGTAACCAACCACTTATCGGCCCAGGAATGGATTTTTACAAGATCAGCGTTGAGTAGAGTGGCTGCATCAACCGGATTGTCAACAATTATATGAAGCGCAGTATCGTCTGCAAACAGACGAACTGGACAGTGAATATCTTGCACAATGTCGTTAATGTATACAATAAAAAGGAATGGCCCTCATATGGACCTCTGCGGAACACCAGCGTTGATAGGCAGTGAGTCATATTTACAACCGGAAATTACAACACACTGTCTTATGACATAAAGATAGTTCTGTAACCAAGATAAAAGATTGCCCGAGATACCACTGAGTCTTAGCTTATGAATTAGCCCTGCTTGCAATACTATCAAAAGCCTTAGAAATGTCACAGAATACCGCTCTAACCTCTTTGCTCGCATCGAGGGCTGTACAAAAAGAGTGATCAACCGAGACTTATTGGTTGACAGTGGAATCGTAAGGTATAAAACCTGACTGAAATGGGGTTATAAAGTCAGAAGCCCTTAACTGGTTAAAGATGTACATTTAAAGAATTATTTCAAGACATTTACTAACAACGCTGAGAAGTGATATTGGTCTGAAGTTACCTACATCCTGAGGATCTGACTTTTTATAAATTGACCAGTCGTCAAATACGAGATCGCTCCGCCCACTAAGTTGTGTTTTCATAAAACGCTTATTTCATTAATTCGACAGTCTTTGTTTGTCAGACCATGTGGCCGCAATAAACGAAATCTGATTGATTATTACGTGAGTTTGATTGACAGCTGGCGAGTGGTTAATTGCACATACATTTGCTTCTTTCCATCTCCGTGGAACCCTGTCGCGTAACTTACGACACAAGTCCCTCAGTACACTTATTATTTGTTATCACTAATCTCAGAATATATTGTTATTACGAGTCTTTAATAAATACAAGTCCCTGAATATATGAACGACACGAGTCTCTATATAATTTCAGTTTTCTTTAATACTGAAATGAAACAATAACTTCAGTTTAAATTATTAAAATGATCAAGAACGTAATACAAGCAAAATAGCAATTTCAGTTAAACTATTCAAGATACTCTTAGCCTAAATGTCCCTAAGATTATGTGTTTTGACTTTTTTTATTCGTCTTTTTATACCCGGTATAGCGGAAGATAACCGATAAATTGGTTGATGTAAACTATGAGTAGATCGTAACCGTCTGGTAATAACATGTCGATAGCCGGGAAACAGCCCGTCTACCGAGATGTAATCTACGGTCATTTCGGTTTGCTTATACATAAACGATCTTTTAATAGAAAATGGCGGAAGAAATTTATTCAAGTTACGAATGGGTTATGACTATTTAATGACAGCTAACCTTTTGAAACGGAAAGCTGTACGCATTTAGTACGTACTTTGATAATATTTGCGAAACTTATACAACTTTAAGATTTTACAAAAATGGTCTTTAAATTGTACTGCGTTGTATTTTAAATATTATTCTTCCATAATTATAATTCTCTACCATAATTTCATAAGTATAATTGTACTCATTATTTGAGGTAATTTACTCAATTTACTAGTAACAATTCTTGTTTTATGAACATAATTTACACCTGGTTATGTTTTCATTCAATAATACGTAATATTCATTTTCAAGATAAACAATTTTAAGAAAAGCAATTCTTGTTTTGTGAATGTCTTAACGGTTATTGTTTACGATATTACATGTATTATTTGTATCTATTTCACTTGTATTACGTGACACACCTCCTCTTCATCAAATTAGATTTTTGTATTGTTATGATATAAAAATCTGACCTATACGACTCTTTAAACAAATAATCAACATTCTTATTCAAATATTTACATATAAATTGACAGTAATGACAGAAAACCTACACTGTGTATGAAATAATAAGGAAAGATATTTAAGACAATGACGACAGCAAATAAGAACATCCAAACAAAAAATAGCTAATAAACGAATCAATACTGACAGAAAAAAACACACAACAAAACTAAACGACAACAATAACAAAACAATGACGACAACAAATAAGAATAACTGAACAAAAATAGCTAATAAAAGAAACAATAACGACAAAAAAAAATGACAATCACAAAACTAAACAACAACAATAGTTAAAATAATGAGGACAAAAAATAAGAACAACTAAAAAAAAAAGAAACAATAACATAAAAACAACAATAAAAAAACTAAACAACAACAATAGTACTCGAAGTAATGATACATTGAAAACCATGTGACACCACGACTAATGTTTAGACTTTGAGGGGATTGAAGACGAATCAAATTAACCGGTCATACCTGTGTGTCTGAGTGTGTGCGTCTGTTATGTTTTTTTTAAGCTTTTATGATGTATATGTGTGGTTGTTGGTGACGGGAGTGGATTAAATGTAAGTCCGACTGTTTAAGTTCCTTAAGGCAGAAACGGCAGAAATGTTTGTTGTTGATGACCTGGTATGGGTTGCCGCATTTGAGGTGGAAATTGAGGTTACAACAATGTGTTATGGTGCTGCCTAAGATGTAATGCTGACAGAGTTCACAAACGCGTGGAGGTTGTCATCGTCTGCGGTGACCTTGAGTGAAGAATGGATGGATGCGGTCGTATAGTTGGCTATTGTCTGTGTTTAAGAATGTAGTGATGGACATGTTATTGCGTATAGATGGGAAGATTGGTGGATCGTTTCAGCCGTCGAAATGCTTTCATGGAGAGTATAGAATCAGTACCGTAAGTTTCAACGATTACTTTGCAAAGGTGGTAGTTGTGGATGTATTTGACGTTCAGTAAATGGTCGTACATTTCTTGATTGAGAACATGGATGTCCAAGTAGTTGATTAGGAAGACCAGAGTTTCGGGTTGTATTTGCCTGATGCGATCATGTATGTAAAGACCGAGATCTTATGTGTCTGTTCGATGATGTCCATGTTCTGAAATGCATGTATGAATATCTGATTTGGTGAAGCTGAGATTCGTTGACTGGGAGTGAGAATTATGAAGTCCTGAACGTAATATTGTGGGGAAAACCGAATGAGGGCTTGAACAAAGGAGGATTGGTGAAGCAATAAACTGAGACGTATGAATATGTCAATGGAGTCCATGGGGAAGATTCAAAAGTTAAACAATAAAAATGTTTGGCTGGAGCGGCGGTGGCGGGTGCGGTTGTATACGTGGGGCTCTCCTAGAGGTCGGGCGGATGTGGCTGTAGATGCTGGTTGGAGTTGCGGACAGATGTGGCTGTGGATTCTGGTTGGAGTGGCGGAGGGATGTGGCTGTAGCTGTGATGTGGCTGCATATGCTGGTTGGAGTGGCGGACAGATGTGGCTGTAGCTGGGATATGGCTGCTGATGCTGGTTGGAGTGGCCGAAAGATGTTGCTGTAGATAAGATGCGGCTGCAGATGCTGGTTGGAGTGGCGCACAGATGTGGCTGTAGATAGGATGTGGCTGCAGATGCTGGTTGGAGTGGCGGACAGATGTGGCTGTAGATGGGATGTGGCTGCAGATGCTGGTTGGAGTGGCGGAAAGATGTGGTTGTAGACGGGATGTGGCTGCAGATGCTGGTTGGAGTGGCGGACAGATGTGGCTGTAGATGGGATGTGGCTGCTGATGTTGGTTGGAGTGGCGGACAGATGTGGCTGTAGATGCTGGTTGGAGTGGCGGACAGATGTGGCTGTAGCTGGGATTTGGCTGCAGATGCTGGTTGGAGTGGAGGACAGATGTGGCTGTAGACGGGATGTGGCTTCAGGTGCTGGTTGGAGTGGCGGACAGATGTGGCTGTAGACGGGGTGTGGCTGCCGATGCTGGTTGGAGTGGCGGACAGATGTGGCTGTAGATGGGATGTGACTGCAGATGCTGGTTGGAGTGGCGGACAGATGTGGCTGTAGATGGGATGTGGCTGCTGATGCTGGTTGGGCTGGCGGACAGATGTGGCTGTAGATGCTTGTTGGAATGGCGGACAGATGTGGCTGTAGATGCTGGTTGGAGTGGCGGACATATGTGGCTGTAAATGCTGGTTGGAGTGGCGGACAGATGTGGCTGTAGCTGGGATGTGGTTGTAGATGCTGGTTGGAGTGGCGGACATATATGGCTGTAGATGCTGGAGTGGCGGACAGATGTGGCTGTAGCTGGGATGTGGCAGCAGATGCTGGTTGGAGTGGCGGACAGATGTGGCTGTAGATGTGATGTGGCTGCAAATGATGATTGGAGTGGCGGACAGATGTGGCTGCAGATGCTGGTTGGAGTGGCGGACAGATGTGGCGGTGGAAGGGATGTGGCTGCAGATGCTGGTTGGACTGGCGGACAGATGTGGTTGTAGCTGGGATGTGGCTGCAGATGCTGGTTGGAGTGGCGGACATATGTGGCTGTAGACGGGATTTGGCTGCAGATGCTGGTTGGAGTGGCGGACAGATGTGGCTGTAGATGGGATGTGACTGCAGATGCTGGTTGGAGTGGCGGACAGATGTAGCTGTAGATGGGATGTGGCTGCTGATGATGGTTGGAGTGGCGGAAAGATGTTGCTGTAGATGCTGGTTGGAATGGCGTACAGATGTGGCTGTAGATGCTGGTTGGAGTTGCGGACAGATGTGGCTGTAGATGCTGGTTGGAGTGGCGGACAGATGTGGCTGTAGCTGGGATGTGGCTGTAGATGCTGGTTGGAGTGGCGGACAGATGTGGCTGTAGATGCTGGTTGGAGTGGCGGACAGATGTGGCTGTAGCTGGGATGTGGCTGCAGATGCTGGTTGGAGTGGCGGACAGATGAGGCTGTAGATGGGATGTGGCTGAAGTTGCTGGTTTGAGTGGCGGGCAGATGTGGCGTCAGATGCTGGTTGGAGTGGCGGACAGATGTGGCGGTGGAAGGGATATGACTGCTGATGCTGGTTGGAGTGGCGGACAGATGTGGCTGTAGATGGGATGTGGCTTTAGATGCTGGTTGGGGTGGCTGTGAAATGTGGCTGTAGCTGGGATGTGGTAGGTTAACTGGATGGGATGTCTCGTTGCTAGGGTGTCGATGATTGGTCCGTATGAAATGGCGTCTGCAAGCGGGACTCGTCAAAGGGTCGGTGGACAGTGGACGTCGTCCTGTGGTATGATAACTTGTAGAATTGAATAATTAATGTCAGGTATGAAGCACATACGTTGTTACTTTTTGTTGTTGGTTGTTTGTTTGTGTTAGTTCTTTTTATTACACAGTAAACACAACTTCTAAGTTCCATTGAACAATGACGAATTCAAGAACAACACCATCACCGGGTATGTACAAAAGTTTGCGCAACTAGTTCATGAACGATATCTCTTGATCAAGTCACTCAAATATCTGGCTATCACTCGAGTATTTATTCTTTTATTTATGAAGTCAATTAAGTTTACCATCTAATGCGTTTTAGAGTATCTTTTGAATGTAAAATTTTGACGATATGGGAGATTGTCCACTAAACAGCTGATCAGTGCTGACTATGGGTCGCAACTTGGGTCTACAGGGTACATTTTTGAAAACAAGTTTTTATCGTCTGTGCTTCATGTCGTTGTAATCGTCTTCGCAGGATAGTTATCCTCGGAGAGACGGGTAAAAAGACGATAGCGTTCGCATCTGTTGCGAGGGTGCCGAAGGCTTGATTAGGACTTCGGATGCGAGATGATCGCACGCTGGTTCGTAGTCCACGCCCGCATAAGTTGGAGGACTGCTTAGTCCTAAGCTTGCATCGCCATTGGCAGATCGCTTAAGGGCAAGTACAGGATTTTAAAATCGGGTTTGGCGTTTACATTTACAGTAAATGACAATTGCTGCACCAGAGCTCAGAGTGGCACCCACACCTATTACGACATATCCCCAGATAGGTAAAGTATCAGACGTCAAGTCCATGTCATCAAATTGTCGTAATTTATTCAGTTTGGAGATAAGGGTTTCCATGGGGATTTCTTTTTATATGATAGTTCAAGAGGCATTTCAGTGTTAGAGAAATTTTGCAGGGATTTATGGAAAGGCAGCGAAATAAAGGTCCCCTTAAATGTCGGTAACTTGAGGTGTTCATTTTGGAGGCGGGCTTGACTAGAATTAAGATACCATGCGTTGAGTATAAAATGTGCGTTATATGCACGGCAATTCATGGGCACATTAACAATGTCTATGGGTGCAATTGCTCGAGCAACTATTTTATTTTAGGAATGGTCTTGACAGATTGTTACTAAGCGCAGGTCTTGTCGGAAAACGATCGCCCAGTGTCCAGAGCCTAAGTACTTTACAGCAGGGAGAATGGTGTTTGGGTGAATGACGATTTTGCAATAGTGCTTAATTTGTTGGGTATTATTGACCAGTATAGCAATGACACACAGTTTAGACATGTGCACTTGATAAAATGGTAATTGAATGTTACAGGTACTTTGTGATTGACATGTCCGTAATTCGTGATCTGTCAAGAGGCAGTAGTGAGAACGTGATTGATCAATGAGTAAGCCATTAGTTTCTAATTCGTAAACAGCAGACATGTTGGAATGTATATATTGTCGTTTATGCTTTCGTTTATATGTGAGTATGGCATGTCAAATGTTTAATATTTCATACACCTCAAAACGGCTGTCTTCTTCAAGTAGCGGAATGTCAATGGTAATGATGATAGCAGTAGGTGTCATAATTGCAGTTGTTGTTGAAGAGTTTAAGGTAGTTGTAATTAACAGTATAATCTTGGATAGCGTTAGTCAATGCCTGCATACGCTCATGTGTGTTTCTGATTTTGTCGTCAAGTTGTCTAAGTGTGGATATCAAAGTATTATTTGAATGGCGATTTTCAGATATGTGTTGTTGAGTAACGTTAAGAATCGATAAACTATTTTGGAGCACATGGATAACAGTTTTTTTACTTTCTTGGAGTTGATTGACATGAATTTGGATATAACGGATATCAGAATCATCAGCAGTGCCAACAAAAAATTTAAAGAATCCACCGAGAGGTAGTAATAAGCGTTGTTGGGCATGACAAAGCGTTTTGTAGTCTAGATAACTATCAAGTACATTGTCATGATCAGAACGGATGTTTTCAATTTATGTGTGGAGTTGTGCTAGTTAATGTGCAAAAGCGTCAGTCTGTAACACCATGTCATGTCTGCGGAATTAGTTTGTAATGTCAGATGTGGCATTCGTGATATTTTCTAGCCTTATTTCTAGTTGGTTGAGATACATAGAGAAAATAGTGGTATCAAGGAGTAGGGCTATTTGCCAATGAGCTATGGTAACAGGAACTTCTTTAACTTTTTGAAAAATGACATTTTCATTTATTTCAAGCCCAGCGATCATGCTTTACGACCATACAACAACAAATGATGGTAACATCATCCGAAACATTTCACAAATAATAATTCTATTAGAGTGACATATTTATTAGACCATAAACTATGTACATAATTTGGAGTCGTTTAAACGTGTTGACCTTATTTACTCCATCGTGGAGCCCCTCTTGTAATTATTTACATATGATCGGCCATTGTCTCTAGGCAAGTAATGATTGCTGTCTTCATAGCGATATTTGAACGTTGAGGTTCCGTGTGAATTTTCGTTTCCTATGTTTTATTGCTACTGCATCAATTTGCATATGGTCATCAGATGAGTCAGTTTCGAACTTATGCGTATTTGGGCAGTTTGCACTGTTATCATAGTGACTAATACTTGATTCGTCTGAGCTTGAATTCACGTATTTACATTATTTATTTCTTAAGTGTTTTTGTAATTCTGCTAAAGGAATATCTTCTTCGTCATCAGAGTTTTCACGAATTTGTCGGGTCTGTTTAGTAACGTTAGGTAACCCGTGTGCTGATGTACTTGAGTCATTATCAGAAGAAGATGTATATTGTGCGAAAGCAAAATTAGCTTTTATTATTGGGCGTGCTAATGGTTTATCTATAATTGGCCATTCGTCAATATTAGCGTGCCATATATGATCTGCATGTACTTTAATTGTGGAGTTGTCTTATTGATTCTTTATTACATATGTCAAAGGTAATTTTTGTTCAATTATACGATAGTATGGTTTCCATGTACAGTCTAATTTATGATGGCGCTGGAAGTTTTTATAGTATACAGGGTCATTTATTTCGAATTTGATGTCCTGTGCATTTTATTCGCATATTTGTCGCGTTTACGTTTGTATTTCTGAATTTGGGCACATACTTTTTTGAATGATTTACGTTGTTCTTCGAATATTATTTTATGTTAATCTTCACCGTGATATTTTCGTCTTGGTTTTAATAAATTATCAATTGGGAGAATAGGTTCTCTGTTAAAAAGTAAGAAGAATGGTGTATGTTTTGAAGTTTCGGATATACTAAACCTCATAGCTGCTAAAGACATGTTTAAATGCAGGTCCAATTGTTGAACATTTTATTGAACTCGTTTAGATAAGATGTTATTGATAGTGGAATGTGAACTCTCATTTATGCCGTTAGCAGCAGGGTGATATGTTGTTGTTTTGACGTGATCAGTGTTCATTGATTTTAGTGTTTCCGTGAATGCCGCACTAACAAATTATATACCGTTATCTGTAATTAAACAATCTATTGCCAGAGAGTGTCTTAGGATATGGACCACATACATATATTGGTACTTCTGAAAAAGGGAATGGTGGTATTGATGTATCAGATGAGATTGGAGCCCTCATCGCTTTCAAATTTCTTTGACAGATGACGCAATTTGATACGTATTGATTGAGTTCTTTAAACATTTTGGGCCAGTAGTATTTCTGTTTGATAGTATGCAATAGACGTTTACAACCTGGATGTCCGTTTTCCTCGTGATATTGCTTAACAACTGCATTTCTGAACTGCTAAGGTACAAATAGCCTAAGGGTAGGTTCATCTTTTACATTTGAAATGTAGTATAATATATCATCAACTGTAAGAAATTTTTCTTCTTCATTTTTAATTGGTTTTCCTGACCGTAATCGTGTCTTAATTTCAGAGATTTCACGGTCATTTTCTTGCTATATTTGCATGTTATTTTCTGATATATTATCGTTGAATGTTGTATCATCAGACAGGGCTGTTTGTGACCTAGTGTTGTTATCAATTATTTATTTGTGGTCGATATGTGTAGTCAATAACATTTATCTCGTATACCTTCTCTTGTTTATTGATTTCATAAGTGATTGTATAATGTTTATCATTGATATCTAGTTCCATTTCTTCTTGAATACCTTTTATATTTTAAGTTCAATATTCGGAGGTCTTCTAAGGAAATCAGCATTGATATTCTTTTTGCCTGAAAGGTATTCGATTTAGCAGTTGTAACCTGCGATAATTAGGGCCCATAAAAGTATTTTTTTGTTTTGCATTGGAGATTCAAGAAGGTATTTTAGTGGTTTATGATCTGTCCGAATGACAACATTGTGCAAATAGTGGTGTAATTTATTTAAACTATAAAATATGCTGTAGCATTCTTTCTCTATTGTACTGTATTTGTATTGTGTAGGACTTAATCTGTGTGATATGAAAAAGATTCGTTTTTCACCCGAATAATCACCAGGTTAATTGCTATCACACTTTTGATTGAGACACGCGCCGATACATTTATCACTGGCATCTGTGTACAATATATATGGTTCATTTGGATCGGGGTATGATATATACGGTATTTGCGCTAGTGAATCTTTTATCTTCGCATTGTTTTGACCATTCAACTGGAACATTTTTTCTTGTGAGATTTATAAGTGGTTTTACCATTTCAGAGTAAGAGGGACAAAACCTTTTGTAAAACCCAGCAGCACCCAGTATGGAACGTTCCCTAACGCATTGTGGCCCAGGTAATTGTCTAATTGCCTCAACTTTCATGGGATCTGGTCTAATACCATGTTCGTCTATCACAAAACCTAAGTACTTAGAATTTTGACGCAATAATTATATTTTGACAGTTTCAGCTTCATGTTGTGACTGCTGAGACGTTCTAGCACAGTGCTTATGTGTGATAAGTGGGATTTTAAGTCAGGTGAAAATATCAGGATATCGTCTTGGTATGCCACTGCAAAGTTCTGACACTTGAGTACTTTATTCGCTAATTCTTGGAAGATTGGACCCCCTTGAGAAATGCCGAACGGCATAACATTAAACTCAAATAAACCCCGAAAGCCAGAGGCAAATGCTGTTTTTTCTTTGTCTTCTTCCTTTACTGGAATTTGCCAATATCCTGATATTAAATCCAAACTCTTGAAATATTTACTTTTTCCTAACAAGGCTAGTATATCATCAATGATGGGTAGTGGGTAAGCGACTGGTTTTGTTATTTTGTTCAATTGTCGGAAATCAACTCAAAATCTTTTGTCTACTTTATTTTCTTTGTTTGCATTTAGTGTGTTTTTCTTTTATCAACTATGACAATCAGGAAACTCCAAGGGGATCTGGATGGTGTTATACTATTTGCATCTGACATTTCGTCAATTGCTTTGTCTATGAAAATTTTGTTGTTTAATGGTGTCCTATATGGTCGTTATTTTATTGGTGGGTAAACCAATGGTCACCTGTGGGTATGCTAAGTTCTACTGACGATGTCTGAGTTAATTCTAAGTTATTTCTTGCAAAAGGAGTTTTGTGTTTAAAGAGTATGGGAAGAATATTGTCCTTTTTACCTTCAGCTACATGTAAATCTGATAAAATTTCTTCTTCAGATAGGCCTGATTTAGGTTGGTTATTTCTTATAACTTTTTGAACTCAGCATATTTCGTCATCAGTGATTTATTTGATTCGCCCTATCGCGAAACGGCGTCTGAATTTAATTGTTCTATGTTTTTATAATTAGTACAGGTATTTTCTTGTCACGAGTTGTTTTGACAACCGCGTTAACTATTGTTAAACCAGGTTTGTTATCAAAGAAGGAATTGCTTATTCCATTAAAATCGTATGTTTGGTTCGGTTGTACGCATCCTCTTTTAGTTACGGCAAAAAGTCTATAGGCAGTTTGAGGTTTAAGGATAGTGTGCTTAGTTAATCTCGCGATAGTAGAAAGATATACATATTCTTCTTATGGTCAACTCTTAAACAGCCTTAATCAAAATAAAGACGGACACCATTGTCTTGTAAAAAATCTCTTCCTAAAATGACATTTATATTTATGTTTTCAACTACAAATAACATGTGTTCTTAATAACGCTTCCTATTTTGAATCTTAATTTGACACTTCCATGAACATAAAGAGAATTTCCATTAACTGATTTTAGATTTACTTTGTTGTTTATGAGTTTGGTTTACGCTTTAACATATCATAGGTACGTTTGCTAATCAAGCTTACTTCTGCTCCGGATTCTACGAGGCTACGAAATTGAAAACCGGCCATTGTAATGACACACGAGTTCGGACTTCCACATAAAGCAATGTTAAAGGTCGGCACGTTTGTTTTCTTATCATTGACCCCACCATGATAAGAGGACGCTAGTTTTTTTATTCGTGAATTGCCTAGGTTTGGTACATTCCCTACTAAAGTGTCCAAGGTTACCACAGTTCCAACAGTCGATTTTGTCTTTCCAATTTTTTTCATTTCCTGTCTGGTAATGTGTATTGCGTTTACCAACTGTATAGGCATTTATTTCATGTTTTCTAAGTCGGCAGTCCTGAATGCCATGACCAGGTCTCTTACAATATGTGCAGTTTTAGATAGTCTGAGATGGTTAATTTCCATTGGGGTATATTCATTATTGGTCGTCGGGTCGGAAAGTCTGTTTACCTGTGTTCTTAGCTCGAATCGGGCCCTAACGTTCTGTTCATTAATGGCACTGGTAACAGCTATTGCGATAGTGGCAGGGTTTTCTCTCATTATTTTCAATCTTAAATAATCCTGTGACAGCCCGTCAATAAAGTATGCGACCAATTGTTTCTCAACGACTTCTCAATTTGCCTGAACATTTTCGTTAGCCTCATTTGCTAGAGAAAGTAGTCTTTCGGCATAGAGTTGAACGTTTTCGTCGGCTTTTTGTTAAATTGTTTTTAGTAACGCAAAGGCATAATGTGAGTCTTGAACTTCTGCAAATATAGCTTTCAGTTCTGCTTTTAAATTGTCCCATGTCTCGTACGGATGTTCGGTCAAGTATCGATGGATAAAGTCACTGACAAGTCCCCTTCTGGATTGATATGCTACTAATTTCAGTTGGTCCCCTACTAAACGTGTAAGCATCCCATATTTTTCTATATTTTTGACCCAATTTTTAAATTCTTATTGTTTCCCGTCAAATGGTTGAATAACGTGAGATACACTCTGAGCGCCGATTTGGGTCGTAACATTCTTAATTTGGTCACTTAAATTTTGAAAGAAATTAGGGATTATTTGTTCTGCCATTGTGATAACCAAGCGTTATGAAATAAAACAGTCACTCATCGGAAGTCGTCGCAACGGCACGCCCTGGATCAGCCTGTGACGTCGTAGTGGTTGTTCTGATCCTGATCACGGCACCAAATTCACACGTGTCGCGTAACTGACGACACCAGTCCCTCAGTACACTTATTATTTGTTATCACTAATCTCAAAATATATTGTTATTACGAGTCTTTAATATATACGAGTCTTGAATATATGAACAAGTCTCTATATAACTTAAGTTTTCTTTAATATTCAAATGAAAAAATAACTTCAGTTTTAATTATTAAACTGATCAAGAACGTTATACAAGCAAAATAGCAATTTCAGTTAAACTATTCAATTTCCTCTAAGCCTAAATGTTCCTAAGATTCTGTGTTTTGACTTTTTCTATTCGTCTTTTTATACCCGGTATCGCGGAAGATAACCGGTAAATTAGTTGATGTAAACTATGAGTAGATCGTAACCGTCTGGTAATAACATGTCGATAGCCGAGAAACAGCCCGTCTACCGAGATGTAATCTACGGTCATTTCGGTTTGCTTATACATAAACCCACCCAGATTTCATCAAGATAAACATTCTGACCAAATTTCATAAAGATTGGATGAAAAGTGCGACCTCTATTGTTTACCGATCTTTAAATAGAAAATGGCGGAAGAAATTTATTCAATTTACGAATGGGTTATGACTATATATTGGCAGCTAACCTTTTGAAACGGAAAGCTTTAGGCATTTAGTACGTACTTTGATACTATTTTCGAAACTTATACAACTTTAAGATTTTACGAAATTGGTCTTTAAATTGTACTGCGTAGTATTTTTAATATTAATCTTCCATAATTATAATTATCTACCATAATTTCATAAGTATAATTGTACTTATTATTTGAGGTAATTTCTACTCAATTTACTTGTAACAATTCTTGTTTTATGAACATAATTTACACCTGGTTACTTTTTCATTCAATAATACGTAATATTCATTTCCAAGATAAATAATTTTAATAATAGTAATTCTTGTTTTGTGAATGTCTTTACGGTTATAGTTTACGATAATACATGTATAATTTGTATCTATTTCACTTGTATTACGTGACAAACCCTACCAGTATTTAGTGAAAAACGGAACAGATTTTGAACAGGACCTGCAATTCCAGCTGCGATTTCTTTTAAGACTATGCTATTTAATTGGTCCGGTCCTGAGGCCTTTCCAGTTTTTATAACTTTGATAAAATCTATGATATCTTGGCGGGAAATGATGAAATGTTCTAAGACGGGGCAGTCTGAATTTTGGATGTTTGGGATGTGAGTTTGTGTTTTTGGTATCGTTAGATTAGATTATGATTGAAAGAATGAATTTAGAATATTTGCTTTACCAAGAAGTGACTTATAAATGGTACCATTATGAATTAAGGGAGGCAACTCGTTATGTGTCGTGTTTTTATTTGTAAAGATTTTGATGATTTTACGGAAGTCCGATGATGAATGCTTTTGTTTGCGTATCATTTTAGCAAGGTTATCGGAGTGGATTTTTTCGCGGATCTGACGAGATTATTAACAAAGTTACGTTGTTGGCGATAAATCTGCCAATGTCTGTCAATATGTGAGGCCTTGGCTTTTTTGTATGCACGTTTACGGCGTCGGATTTCCTTTCGTATGTTATTATGTAAACATGGAGGATCAGCTCTCCTTATTGTAACAATTTTAGATTGGATTGTGGTGTCACAGAACAAGATTAGTTGACGTGTAAAAATTGACGTAAATATGGGATTATATTGTAAGAGAAGAGAGTCCAATTTGATCTTACCCTGTGGTTTATTCATGTCGAGATTAAAATCACCTGTAATAATAATGTTTTGATACCTGTGTCCACGGTTATTGATATTGAATTGTGTATGCATTCTAGTAAATAAGTCGCCTCCCCTTGATGCGTAATTCAACCCATAAACATTCAATATCGTCTATGTGTTAGTCCGGTCGCTCAGTGGCAAAAATATCAGATTTTATATATAAGATTATGCCTCCACGGGGATCGTTTGGTCTATGCCTTTTAAACGGCGTACGGTATGACGGGAAGAGTAAATCGGCAGAGTCAACTGTTGGACTAAGCCAAGTTTCAGTAAAGGCTAGAATATCGAAGCCATTGAGGTCTGCAAATAGAATCTCTTTCTTGGCGATGAAGCTCTTTACATTGTAGTGGACAATTGTTGGATTATTCGGATATTGAAGATGAGATACATGTACCAAAAGATGAGGAAGACATACCAAAGGAGCTGTCAGGTCCAGGATTGGGATGGACATCGCCTCCTCTAAAAAGTAGGACTGCAAGCCAACACACTAGTTCGAACATGTTCATTTGTTTAAGACCTTTAGTTCTCATAGTGAGGGAATGGAACAAACCTATCCTCATCCTATATAAACCTAGATCGGTTTACATTATGTAATACCCGGATGGAAGAGATAATTGGATGAGGTAAAGCTAACGTGCGCCCGACCCGCAAGAACAGAATAGCAGAAAGAAGGAATATTCGAAGTAGAAGAATGATTAAAATAAGCAAGATTAAAAAATTGCTCATGATAAATGTGTTTAATGGATTTTACAAACCTCATTACATATAGTTGTATGTTTGGTTGTCTAAAAGATAACACACAATGTGCTAGTATTCAATGATAGAGAAATAAACATATTTTTATATTATTTTAAATTATGATAGCAATATGAAAGTGGCAGACAGGCCATAAAATATAACGATCTCTTCATAGAGCGTGTTGTATACATGTTTTCCAAAGCGGCGTGTTGACAGGGTAGTGAGTTAAAGTGACAATGCATGCCATTAAATAGTCAAGTAGGCATACTACAATAGAAGAGATAATCGATTGAAAGAAGTTCTATTATCAATTTAGTTCTCTGTGGAACCGTTTTGTTTTGAACAATAAATTACAAATGTTGTTCAAATGTTATATATGCGCATATTTGAACGCTAACATGTATATTGATCACAAGAATAAATAGAACAATATTATGCTCCTTAAGCTTTATGGGCGTCAGTGTAGGTAAAAAGTGCACGATTTCCGCAAGCTGATAGTATTTTATGCGGAGGGAGATATTTAAATGTCCTTAAGAGATTTGTTATAATTATTGCTGATTATTCTTTATTTGTAAGGATTCCTTTTTGTCGCAAATTCCGTTTGACCGTGTGTCTTCTATCGATTCGACTATCCTCCTTCGTATCGAGGTTTTATTTAAAAGCTGCATTGTATTTATAACACCAATAACCACATGATGTTTGTCTAACAGAACAAGGATTATATATTATTTATATGAATACAAACGTGTCTATTTAATTTTATTTGACTGCCCACCGACTTATATGAATAGATATGATGAAATTATATATTATTTCATTCGCAGACGCTACAATTGATCAATTATACCATGGCATACAATGCATGCTTGTATCTGATTTATTTTCAGTACCGTATTTATACGACTGCATATAAGTCTTAAATATTTACAAACTAGTTTGTTTTTCAGTAAAATGCTGGTAATATGCTTCGAACTTTAATTTAACTAACGTTTGAGTTGAATTACCCTTACTTCATCTTCACTCTTACACTCAAAATGCACTACACGAAATGCAAAATAAAAAACATTAGCTTTGAATATATATTTTCATGAACAGGGTTCAACACCCCCCCCCCCCCGCTCAATACATTTCAATTTTACAATTTGCTAACGTTTGCGTACCAACAAGCTTGATCTTATAGCATTTATGGTTATTGCCCAAAATTGTTTGGTACATAATGCGTTTAATGCAATAACTGTGTTAGTTTAATTTAAGGAATCAAAACACAAATATATGCCAGCTAAGAATGAGTTTACTCTAATGTGTGGCGATAATTTATTTAAAGGGCATGCGGTGTTTACTTGGAGTACTGTATCACACAAATATTACGCCTTATACGACTTGATAAATATGGCATTATTTTTTGTTCATATTAATGACACATGAAGGCTCTTATAATTGGTTATTACCATGAAGATGATACAAAAGCCATGTCCACTTTATATTTAGTACACTGCTCCGTGAAGCACATAAGCAATTAAGTTTTATTTCAAACCTGATTCAAGTTTACATTTTTGAATTGAACATTATGTTTGTAGCTTGTAGATAGTGTGTATACATAATAGGGCCCGTGCTCTGTGAAAAAGGGGCACAATGCATGTGTCCGCACAGGCTAATCAGGGAAAACACTTTTTTCTTTTTATTTGTCGTTTGAAGAAAGTCTCTTCTTAGCAAAAATGCAGCTAAGGTGGAAAGTGTCGTCCTTAATTAGCCTGTGCGCACGTAGATATACAATTACATAGATTTCTCGATTAGGACTGAAAGCCATTCGGCATAATTGTTTTTATTTGTTCGAACTAGCAAAAATAATATTGTTTTACGGTTATCCTGGATAAATGGAAGAAGCAAATATAATATCACTTAATTCTTTAGTGTAGGTCGTGATTGTATATTTCATAAATTAAATGTCTTGATACGAGATGTTTGCATCGTTCAATCATTTTGTTTAGCTGGGAGGGTTGTTTAAATAGTAAAAGTGAAGTGAAACACATCTGTTGCGTCTTTGTTTGGAAATCGACATTTCGAGAATTACTTTCATGTTCGTTTGAGTGACGGTGTATTCAAAGTTTGGGCAGATGACGGCGTTTATGAAATAAAAAATTTTTTTTTATAAATATTGCTTTAATGTCACTTTAATAATGTCGCGTCTTATGGCATTTGAAAGACACCACACACAAAATAAATAATAAGGTTTCAATTTCAAATTAAATACTGAAAACAGAGCATCAATGCCGAAAAAATGAAACAAATTTTGTTTGGTTTAAGATTAAAGCTCCGGTAATAGGTTTGTGTAAAAAAAAAACGCACCGACATGATCTGTTCAAGCCAGCCAGACAGTCGGTAGTTGGTTAATATCTTTTGTAATCGTGCAAATAGAATGCGGCTCTCGGGAACACGTACTTTGGACTTATTTTAGAAATATTTTGGAATTCAAATGCAGTCTATTGAAGTTCTACAGATGATTATAGAGTACAGCTTTTGTTGCTGGTGGGACGACGCTTGTTCAACAGGTACGAATACTAACCTCGCTAATTCTTGTATAAAACGAATGCGAACTATAACCATTTTACAAATTCTTTTAGATTTACTTAAAAATTAGACATAACTATTGGAAAAAATTGGTGTCGTTTGCCGACATTTCGAGTCCGTTGTCATTCGTTATAATAAACAATAGGGTTAATATTGACCTTTGAATGCAAGCAATACACGCATTCATCTGAGCACAATTAATCTATAAAGTATATTAGTTTTTGTTTGCCATGTTAAGTAATTAACATTTTTCTAAATTTATATGAATTACACATTTTTAAATGATGGGAAATCATCCTTCTGAGAACAAAACACACACTAGTAAGATTTAACAACTCATGACTTACTTAAAGGGTCTTCACGTTTTATTAAAATTAAAAAAATTGTATCAGATTCGCAAATTTTCGTTAAAGTTATAATACTTGTATGGAAACAGTAATACTGAAAATATACCATGCTCTAAAATATCCATTATTTGCATCTTTCGACTATTTTAAAACTGAAATTTACAAGGCGTTGCAACGCGAAACGATTGAATAATTTGGAGAGTTCTGTTGTTGTCGTTATATTTTGTGATACTACGTAGATTGCTTATATAAAGTATAAAATACACCACTCATTGTATCAGCACGGATGGCCGTGTGCTCTAAGCGATAGACAAATACTCCTGCGGTCAATGGTTCGAGCCTAGTTTAGGGTTACTTTTTTATTGTTTTATTTTATTCTTGTTTTTTTTACTGGAAATGTTTAGATGCAATGTTGACATTATAAATATAAAGCATTAAATGACAAGCTTCAATACATTCCGAAATATGTGAAAACTATATGTTAACTCCTATATCGCAATATTGCACGGATATCGAATATGATACATATTATTTAATTGAAAGTAATCTTTTTGGTGTATTTCAAATAAGGACAAAAACCATTTTCGACTGAAAGCCACATTTTGAGATACAATTTAATGTGTAACTTAAGCTTGATATTCTTCAACAAAAATATCCGGATTGTTGTAGTATATATATGTACATATAGGCATTATATGTGGTGTTAAAGACGTCATGGAGAAATCTTAATATTTGCCAAAGAGGTTTGTACATGCCATTATTAGCTTGTATATAATAAGATGGGATTTATGTTGGATTGTGCGGATTATTTTTGGGTCGGAAACCGCTTTATCCATACGTATGTTTTTCTAATTGACTAAATTGTATAGGGATTGATGATTTCCTTAAATGTTTAAATATCGCATATATACTCGATCATCCTTTTTGATTTCATTCCGATTTCATACGGGAAATATGCACATGCATTATTCAAAATGTTCTGTTAAAAGCAATGTAGTTTTAAATGAACCTTTTTTCAAAAAGACGAATGTGCTTCTTGAGATGCAATAAGTAAGTGGATCTACATGGATAGAACTATACAGTGGTATTTCTTGCATTAGTTGCGATTGCTTCGTATGGCTATTATTTAATTGGTAAATAAGTATAACCAACCAATACTATAGGAAAATACGAATGTGTATTGATATTGACAAATCTGACCGGATGTGACGAATATTAAGCAACCTTATTAATATAAATATTTATGACATAATCATGCTGTGCCTTGTTCGGGACCCGTTTCTTCCGTTCAAAATGTATTGAATAACAAAGATATCTAGGTTTATTTTTTGCTACATGTTTGTCTCTCTATTCATTAGAAGGACGCATTCGAGGGATTATTATCATTATATTTTCGCAGACTCTTACGTTAATACATTAAACATAATACATTTAATTCATTCTTATCAACATGTTATGAAGTGGTGTACTTGCTTTAATTGTATGTTAGTCTTCTATACTATTTATTGTAATTTCACTCATGTTAAGGTCATGTTAATTTCAGTCATGTAAAGGTTCTGAGCGAAATTTATCGTTCGGTATTGTTTGTTTACATAATGTACGCATACATGAACACAATTTAGTTCTGATTTTGCATAGATTTTTTGATCATAGTCATTCAAGTGTAAATATGATTCGTACTTAAGTTTTACAAACTTTTTACCTGAATTACCGTACATTTGTATTACCTACGAGTGTTTAGAAATGTGAAAATTGCACACAAGAGCTATGAAGACAAAATGCACACTTAAAAGTAAAACATAAATAGAGAAAGAGAACACAGTAGAGGAAATATCAATAAAAAGATAGTAAACCTACTTTGGCTTGTTATTTTTAACCTATATTTTTAATTATTAAGGTCATTATAATTATTATGTTTAAGGCAATTCCTTTCATTAATGATTGGAAATCAGAAGATGCCCTGCATAAGTAAATAAAAACAGTTGAACACTTATTCGTATACCTTAATATGCATATATATATATATATTTGATATTCCTCGAACACATAGTTTGTTTTAATGCGATTTATGTATGTGACGTCGTTACATCCAATAAGCCATTTAAAGATCATATTATTCCACTAAGAGATTCGCACATGCCATTAAAAGATTAGCCTTAATTACGAGGAATATTTCATGGTTTGTAAAGGAATCCTTTTTGGTTAAAGATATAATTATTTATGCACACATATTTCTTAGCGGCTTAATTTCGTAAGTAATGGCTGTTTCACTATTACAATAGTGTATATCTTATAAAAACTTGCAAACACTTATTCTTTTGTGTAATACCTCATGTGAATGTTTAGAAAAGAAGCATTATTAACAACGTGCTGCAAGAAAAGTGTTTTTTTTACATCTTACGGATTATACAGTAAGCAATGTAACAGTCGCAATGAAAGTAGCTTTATGTAAACTACAACTAAATCTTAATAGATTGTTTTTTCTGCATTAACTAAAATTGAAACTTTTGGTTCCAGAACGAGTACGAATTGCAAAATCTTACTAATGTATCTTGAATGTTATTACTTAATAGTCTTGATGTGTAAACTATTTGTTTAAGAATAAACATAAATATCGTTGTTATTCAATACATTTTGAACGGAAGAAAGGGTCCTCGAACAAAGCACAGCATGATTATGTCATAAATATTTATATATTAATAAGGTTGCTTAATATTCGTCACATCCGGTCATATTTGTCAGAAACGAAACACATTTGTATTTTCCTATAGTATTGGTTGGTTATACTTATTGACCAATCAAATATTAGCCTTACGCAGCAATCGCAACTAATGCAAGAAATACCACTGTATATTTCTACCCATGCAGATCCACTTATTGCATCTCAAAAAGCACGTCCGTCTTTTTGAAATAAGGTTCATTTAAACATACACTACTTTTAACAGAACATTTTGACTAATGCATGTGCATATTTTACGTATGGAATGAAATCAAAAGGAATGACCGGGTATGTCTTAGATAGTAAAAAATTCAAGGAAATCATCCATCCCTATACAATTTAGTCAATTAGAAAAAACATACCGCATGAATAAAGCGGTTTCCGACCCTAAAATGATTCGCACAATCCAACATAAATCCCATCTTATTATATACAAGCTACTAATCGCATGTTCAAAACTCTTTTGCAAATATTATGATTTTTCCATGACGTCTTTGACACCACATATAATGCCTATATGTACATATATATACTACAACAATCCGGACATTTTTTGTTGAAGAATATCAAGCTTAAGTTACACATTAAATTGTATCTCAAAACGTGGCTTTCAGTCGAAAATGTTTTTGTGATTATTTGTAATACACCAAAAAGATGACTTTCGATTAACTAATATTTATCATATTCGATATCAGTGCAATATTGCGATATAGGAGTTAAAGGGGCCTTTTCACAGATTTCGGCATGTATTCAAGTTTTTCATTAAATGCTTTTTATTAATAAATGTCAACATTATATCTTAAAAACTCGAGTAAAAAAACAACAATAATTTTTTTTTTAAATGAAAAAAAAAAACATCAACAGGGCTAGAACCACTGATCCCTGGAGTAAAAGTCTATCGCTTAGACCATCCGGCCATCCGTGCTCATACAATGAGAGGTGTATTTTATACTTTATAAAAGCAATCCACGTAGTATCACAAAATATAACGACAACAACAGGACTCTCCAAATTATTCAATCGCTTCGCGTTGCAACTCCTTGTAATAATTTTCAGGTTTTTAAATCGTAAAAAGATGCAAATAATGGATATTTTAGAGCATGGTAAATGTTTAGTATTACTGTTTCCTCACACGTATTTTAACTTAAACGAATATTTGCAAATATGAATGTTTTTATTTAATTTTACCAAAACGTGAAAAGGCCCCTTTAAGTGAGTCATGGCTTAAATCTGTGTGTTTTGTTCTCAAAAGGATGATTTCCCATGATTCAAACATGTGTTATTCAAACAGCTTTAGAAACATTTAAATGACTGTACATGGTAAATTAAGAATAATATACTTTACAGATTAACTGTGCTCAGATGAGTGCGTGTATTGATTGTATCTAAAGATCAATATCACCCCCATTGCTTAAATATTAGGAATGACAACAGACTCGAAATGTCGGCAAACGGCACCTATTTTTTCCAATAGTTATGTCTAATTGCTAAGAAAATCTAAAATCAACTTGTTAACAAATCAATATTTAAATGTGTTTTTAAACAATTTGTAAAATGCATTTTGAATGCAAATTTTAATCGTTATATTTCGCATTCGTTTTATACAAGAAATAGCAGTTAGTATTCGTACCTGTTCAACAAGCGTCGTCCCACCAGCAACAAAAGCTGTACTGTATAATCATCTGTAGATCTTCAATAGACTACATGTGAATTCCTATTTTTTTTTAAATATGTCTAAAGTACGTGTTCCCGAGAGCCGCATTCTATTTGCACGATTACAAAGGATATTAACCAACGACCGACTGTCTGGCTGGCTTGAACAGACCATGTCGGTGCGTTTCCTTAGATACAAACTTATTACCGGAGCTTTTATTTTAAATCAAACAAAATTTGTTTCATTTTTTTTTATCGCAATTGATGCTCTCTTTCTTTTCAGCATTAAATTTGAAATTGAAACCTAATTATTTATTTTGTGTGTGGTTTCTTTCAAATGCCATAAGAAGCGACATTATTATAGTGACATTAAAGCAATATATATATTTTTTAATTTAAATGACGCCGTCATCTGCCCAAACTTTGAATACACCATCACGGACTTTTGTTGACATCTGATTTTAAACATGAGCAAATACGGGTTCCTATGTATAATTTATATATCTGTTGAAAGGAATGTTACTTGAAAATAAATGTTGTGAAGACGATTCATGTTCCATTTTAAATATTCTAGTGTTTCAGACCAGCACACTAGTTCTTGATTAAGTATGTAGATCAATACTGGCCACAACAGTTTGGATTTGAATGATTCAAAACGTTATTTGTCTCTCCGCTTGTTGTTTTTTTTTGTCAGACACTCTCACCAAGTGAGATTTTTTTCTTTCCGCTCATTGCTTTAAGGCTGTACGAAATATTTCCATCCTGTATTCAGACGAACTATTGTTACCACGGAACACCGAAACTTCGCTGATTATAGGTTTGGGAATTGCACACGACAGACATGACAGTTTTTAACAACGATTTCATCACCACCAGACTTTTATTGTTTGCTTGAATGTTGAGAATCTCTTTTGTGAAATATAGAATTTGCAATTTAGTGTGACCCAGGGAACACATGTCTTCTTGTAATAAGTGCTTGTCACGGGGATACACATGCCATTGTGTTTTCTCTGCCAAAAAGAGCCATGAATATGGCTTGAAATAATTTTCAACAAATGGTACATACACAATATGCACAATTAGATTGCTTATGAATGAACCAAATTTGATGAAAGCTATTATACTGAAAACAACAACCACAACAACAACACTGTAATGCTACTTTCCTCACATAAAAATATACTTTGAAGATATATGTTTCATGTTGAAAAAGTTATTAACATGTAATTTATATGCTTTTTAAGGCTTTCATAAATTAACATCAAATTTGATATATTTAAACGATGTATTAAAAGTGCTTTAAAATAACAATGAGATAAACTTTCACTAAACAACATCTCAAAAGAATGTTGGACCCATCGAAGTCGTCGGAATAAATGGCTATTGCTTCATAGTATCGACAATCCAGACAGATATATTTCAGAATGCCTAGTTTAGTCTATATTTATATTCTATTTAATAATCCACTGATTTCAACAAAAACTACAAATGCACTCCGTATGTGTGCGTAGTTGTCGAGGCTCCTTTGGACGTAGATTGCTTGCTACAATGAATGCATCAGGAATATTGAACGCCACTAAATTTCGAGTAAATTTCATAAATTAACGGAACGCAGACTTACTTTAAATATTTAACGTATACAAAAACAACTTTAGCGCATTTTGAGGCTTAAAGGTGGAACATGCTAGGCACACAAAAGAAAGTAATCAGCATATCTATAACTTATACTATAGAACCAAATACATTGTTGCACATTTGTTCTCATTTCATGATTTTGGTCAGAATTTAATGTGTCTATTGGAGTAGGGCGTACCCATATTTTAATCATTTATGTTTGCAATGTTCTGTTATAAAAGTGGATATGCACAAGACTTTCTCACCGAATCGAATTTCTGTTATGTGGTTTTAGTTTATGCCGTATTCTAATAGTGATATGCCTACCGTGTTTGGTATCTATACGATAAATAAAACGCCATTTAAATGTGGACAGACGGCCTGAATTTTTTTTTATACAAAACTTGCACTTTTAGCTCACGATTGCATGCTGATGGAGTTTTTAATTGTTGTGTATTTGTTTATAAGTATGCAAACTATAAAGATGGAGCGCATATTTTATATGTTAATATATAATTGTGTTAAACTTGTGTTTAACGTTCCGACCGACTTGAATCGTTGAGCACATACGTTTAACATTCTAAAATCGATAGTGGTAATGTTGTTCAAAACAACCTTTATCAATATGTGAACAAACGCGCATAAACCAACGAGTTTAAATTAATTAAGATTTAAAAATTTAAAACTCATAATTCTCATTTAGATTATTCTAAAATTGAGGTTGTATTTGATTAAAAATTAGTTATAACAACTTCTTCCTTTCAATTTCTGCAATATATATCTAAATCAGTATGAAGCATGTTGTCAAATTATTCAAGTGAAGTAAATGACGTATCGCATGCATCGTAATTATAATTTTTATGTATTCATCAGCCTTGTCTAAAGGCCGAGTTCCATTTTTAGACATATCTTGATTTGTATCTGTAACAATAGGTTGAAGAATTGTTTATAGTAGAATGTGAACAAAAGTACGTTTAAAAAGCTCAAGTGACTTTGCTCATTATGCATCCTTTACACGTATCAGTCAGGTTCGGTAAAATATCGATTTTCCGACTTCTCAAAGAAACAGTTCTACTATATAATTTGACTGCAAATACGAATTGTTTGAGCAATGAACTTAACTGCAACAAGTGAGACTGGTTAATTTTACCATGTTCATCCAGTATCGTCACAAATTGACGGAGGATGTAGGACATTTAACTATTGAGACTTGGTTTTGAAAAAAGTGTGACTTACTATTATACAAGTGTCGCTCTGCAAAGGGGATTTATTGAGTTTATGTTGAATGTCGTTTCAGTTTAGACTGTGCAGTCTGCACAGGCTAATCACGAACGAGACTTAGCCCCTGAACTGGATTTTCTATGATTCGTTTTTCTTAAAACGAAAAATACCAAACAAGCGGAAAATGTCGCACATGAATTAACCTCAGTTTTCCGAGAGCAATTAAGATATGAATGTTTTAAGTCCACAATTTAGATATGAATGTTTTAAGTCCACAAAGTAAAATAAACGTTCTGCATTCGAGTGAAATTAAAATCGGTTACTTAAAAAAGATTTTATAATTATGTGATGTATATATTCGACGTATACGCGATACCGGGTAATGCCTCCGAAATAAATAGTGTAAAGCATTTTAAGTTCTTTATAACAGTAGCAAACCTACGTATACAATATGTATTTCCGATCTCCACTTGTGCATTTCAAAAACAAACATAAGGACGTTTCCGATTCATTAATTATTCTTTGTGGTTTTAGTTAACATTCAATATAATTTTTTACACAATTGTTTTTATATATTTTTATGTTGGTACATTTTACAATAAACCATTAAGAAAAACATGTTTGCTATAAAACCGGCACGGATATCCCATCTACTGAAGTTTAGGCTCGTTTATCACAAGATAATGACCGAATCCAACTAAATGTCATTCATGCGCCAAATAGTCTCGGTTTAATATGAGAACTATTGGCGCACAGTCATTGTGTTAATAATTCAAAGAATCCATTTAATTATCGGATGTTATGCCGAGGGAGATATTTACATGCCGTTTTGATTAGAGTGGATTGTTCTTGATTTGTAACGATTCCTTTTGGTAACATATATTTTAACCGTGAATCGTTTTTATTAATAAAACCAGTAACCACGTTATATTGTAATATAATGGACTACAAGTAATCCAAAGCAAAACTAATAATAAGGTTTCATAACATGTAACATTATCTAAGATATGGGCAAAGACCTAACCACCGAATGTTGACAGATTCTGACAGTTCGCTGAGTTACATGACATATGCATGTTGAACAGTAAACTGAGGTTTCATGCATATTTCATTCTATCTACATCTTAATCCATGTAATCCTAAAATATTACTCACAAGTTTAGTTATTAATCATCGATCCTATGATTGTAATTCAACATAGATTAACACTTCCTTGTCACTCATAATCAGTGTCGACCATGCTTGTGACGTCATAACTTTATATTTGTGATTTTAGCAAAAGATTGTGCCATATAGTTAAAGGTTACAGTAAACTATGTCTTATTGTATTAACGCTAACGATTTGCTACTGTTTTATTTCAATGTTATTGTCATTTGATTGATAAGCATAGATATAACATTTGGAACTATTTCTTGATGTGCGGAAGCGTTTTGATGAGTTCATAATCGGCGCGCATAATTGATTGGATGACAGTGGTTCAAATCGGCGATTCAAGCATTCTGATTGGTCGGAGCTGTCGCATAACCGTTTACGGAGTCTGAGGAATTGTATCAAGGGGCATCCATATAAAGACGCACCGCAGACGACTTAGGACACATTCAACTTTTCGGGCCACACAACATCTAAAATTATTTAAACTTTTAACAACTTTAATATTAATAATACAATCAAGAAAGGACTGGGATGTCGGATAAAATGTAACTATATTATATTCTTATACATTTGTTGTTTCGTGTTGGTATATTTTGAGAAGTATAAATACATTAAATCTCACTGTTTTCATTTCTTTATACTTGAAGACATCTATTCGCAGACTAATAACATTTTAATAAACTAATAACTACCTGGTTGATAGAAAGGTATAACAGAATAACCGAAGGCATGAAACCGTTCCATTGGTGTCAGAATTGGGGATGCTAATATACTTTTAGCATCTCAGCACTTTTGTTTTTCGTCACCACGGGGAAAACAGCAAGGGACGAAAACGGGAACGGCCTGATGAAAACGGGAACGGCCTGACGAAAACGGGAACGGCCTGACGAAAACGGGAACGGCCTGACGAAAACGGGAACGGCTTGACGATAAAGGGAACGGCCTGACGAAAACGGGAACGGCTTGACGAAAACGGGAACGGCTTGACGAAAACGGGAACGGCCTGACAAAAACGGGAACGGCCTGACGAGAACGGGAACGGCCTGAAAAAAACGGGAACGGCTTGACGAAAACGGGAACTGCCTGACGAAAACGGAACGGCTGCACAAAAATTGGAACGGCTTCAAAAGAACGGTAACTGCTGCTATAGAACGGGAACGGCTGCACCAGAACGGAACGGCTGCATCAGAACGGAACGGCTGCACAAGAAGGGCAACGGCTGCAATCGAGCGGGAACGTCTGCAATAGAACGGAGCACAGAACTGGAACGGCTGCACTAGAACGGAATGGCTGCATCAGAACGGAACGGCTTCACCTGAACGGAACGGCAGGGGCTGTAAAAGACAGAAACAGAAGTAGATGATCGATTTCTTACTGCTTATTGTGTAAATTTATATGATCAATGTTTTATTGTGAATAATAAAGTGCACATTTTCAAGTTCTTTTTCTTTGTGCCATTACCTTCACATTAGTCGTACAATGGCGGACAACAATGACCCGTCCGAATCCGAGTTTGACTTCAATGTGAACGAGAACGGAAGAGAAGAAGGTCAAGAGTACCAAGAGGGCCAATTTGACGAGGCATATGGTGGCTTTTACAGACGTGGACCGCGTCCAAACATTAAACAAGACCATTATTCCGGAGATGAAGATTGGGACCAGGGCATCGCATACTTTGAAGATTGTGCAGAGCTTTCACAATGGAACGAAAAGGAGAAGTTACTATACCTTGCTACATCTCTTAAGCAGCAGGCACGCGTGTATTACAGTTCGTTACCTGTTGCAGAGAAACGGTCTTACAAACTCCTAACAAACAGATTAGAACAAAGGTTTGGCAGCAAAAGACAACAGAACAGATGGCTTTCAAAGATGCAAAACAGAATGATGGGAAAAACAGAAACAATTGCTGCTTTTGAGGATGAAATACGACTACTGCCTCAAAAAGCCTATTACACACCAGATCAAGAGGCCCAAAAAATGCTTGCATTACAACATTTTTATAAGAATGTTTCTGCCGAGATGAGATGCCGTTTAATGGATAAAAATTGCCAGACAATTAGTGAAGCTGTGGAGGTGGTTGAGCGGTATGAAGAGGTGTTGGGACGTTCAGGGCAAGGTGTAGGAGCGCAGATTAGGGGTGTTACAAATACAAACAGCAGAGAAAGAACTTGTGAAACCAATCCGGTATATGAGGGAACTTATGATCAGTTTACCAGTGCCATTAAGCGTATTTAGCAACGATAGGACAAACTTGAATCTACCATGGGAGGCAGAATTTCTGGAAGATCGTGCTACAGATGTGGTTCTACAAACCATTTTATCAGAGAATGTCCGATCAAAGACAACAGACGAGGATTGCAGCAGGAAAACTTCAGACCGTCACATCAATAGGTCGTGATGCGACGGTTCAAGTGAACAATCGAACTTAACAAATAGAGGTGACATGCAGACCAGATGAAAAGGCATTGCGGGTTAGTCACTGCAGCGATCTGATGAAAACGAAAGACAATGGTGTCTATGTTGAAGGATTAATGGACGGAAATGCGGTAACCTTGCTATTAGATAGTGGAGCAACAACCACTTTAATATCTAAAGACACCCTTGAGACTATAAGAAAGAAGACAGATGATTTGCGTGAGCATACTGGCACAGTTTGTACCGTAGACGGCACACCTTTAAACGTTCAAGGTTCTGTACAGTTGAAGTTGAAGGTTGCGAGGTTCACAACTGCAATTGACGCCACCGTTTGCGATAAACCAAATATTCAAGAAATTCTGGGACAAGATTTTATGGCAAACCACATTAAATCCTGGGAAATTCAAAATCAAAGACTTCACACACTAGATGGTAATACAATTGATATTGTTACAGACGGGACTGGGCTGAGTGTATGCAGGGTGCTCGTGAAAGAGATGGTTGAAATAACACCTATGAGCTTTCAGATGTTACCTGTAGAAGGTAAAATGCTATGTGCCAGAGGGAGTGTTTGTTGATGAGATTCAAGACTTGCAGGACATAAGTTGTCGAGTTGTGGCAGGCATTGTTGAAACTCAGGGAGAAGATGTGTTGTGAACGATTTTGATGAAAAAGTTACTTTAGAAGCAGGATATCTTGTTGGCGATTGTTTTCCAGTTGAGGACCCCATAATTTCTAAAGAAATTCAAACATATACGTGCGCGACAGTCAAAAGTGACACGGGTGTGCAGTCTGAAGAGGTCATTTTGCCAGAACATGTGAAAAAGATGTTTGACGACGATGTTGAATATTTGGATCCCGAACAGAAAAATAAGTTTGCAAAATTGTTGTATAAGTACCAAGATGTGTTTGCAAAGTCGTCCGACGATCTCGGTTGCACAAACGTCGTGAAACACAAGAAAAACACTGGAAGTGCTTACCCCATCAGGCAGCAACCTAGACGACAGCCATATGAAAAAGAGAAGTGGAACGGGCTGAAGTTGAGAAGATGCTTCAAAAGGGTATTATAGAACCGTCAAACAGTCCATGGTCTTCGCCAATAGTACCGGTGACCAAAAAGGATGGCTCCACAAGGTTTTGCGTGGATTGTCGAAAACTTAACGATGTGACAGTCACGGACGCCTACCCTATTCCCAGGGTAGATGACTGCTTAGATGCACTCTCTGGATCAAATGGTTTAGCTCAATGGATATTTGTTCAGGGTTTTGGCAAGTGGAGATCGGATGAGAAGGACAAACATAAGACAGCTTTTTCAACGAGTCATGGCCTGTACCACTTCAAAGTTATGCCGCTTGGACTTGTTAATGCTTCCTCTTCTTTCGAACGTGTTATAGAGGATATTTTGCGGGGTCTACCATAGATAGAGTCATTGCTGTATATGGACGACATCATAACCCCTGGTAAAATAGTCGATGAAAGCTTGACACGGCTTGAAAACGTTTTCGAACGAATAAGAAAGGATCATCTCAAACTGAATCCTTCCAAATGAAAAGTCTTTCGAAAATCAGTGTCTTTTCTGGGTCATATTGTATCCGCAGAAGGTGTTGAATGACCATGAAAAGGTCAGAACTAATTAAAGAATGGCCAGTTCCAGAGTCAAGTAAGGAGGTTCGGAGCTTTCTTGGCCTAGCATCGTATTACAGAAGATTCGTAAAGGGATTTGCTGACATTGCCAAGCCATTTCACAAATTGTGTGAGAAAAATGCAAAATTTATTTGGAATCAGATGTGCCAAGAGGCTTTTGATTTCCTCAAAGAGATGCTAACATCAGCACCGGAACTAGCTTACCCTCAACTGGGCTCTCGGTTCATTCTAGACACAGATGCTTCAGATGTAGGCGTTGGAGCCGTTTTGTGTCAAGTTCAAGACGAGCATGAAAGGGTTTATTGCTTACATTAATGAATGTGCATGAGCGGTCTTATTGCGTAACAAGGAAAGAACTTCTGGCAGCTGTAACCGCTCTGAAACATTTTCACAGCTACTTATATGGACAGAAAATACTTGTCAGGACTGACAACTCTGCCGTGAGCTGGTTAAGATCGTTAAAAGCACCAAATGGACAAGTCACACGATGGCTTCAAGAAATCATTACATATGATTTAACAGTAGAACATAGAGCCGGAACAAGCCACAAAAATGCCGATGCTTTGTCCAGAAGACCATGCAAGTCATGCAAGCACCAACACGATAATCAAGAAGCGATGATAGATACAGCTGAACTGACTGATGAAATAGTTAGGGCCGTTACAAGAAGTAACGTGGCTGCACAGTCAATAGAAATTAAGAGAGCAAAATATCTCATTGATGGTTGGACACATGCAGAAATCGCTTACAGTCAACTGAGTGACAGCGCAATAGGTGTTATTAAGCTTGCAAAAGATGGAAATGAAACCAGACCGGAATGGAAAGACATATCAAATTCAAAAGCTGAACCAAAAACTGTGTGGAGACAGTTGGATCGCCTAGTAATTGTTGAAGGGTTGCTGTTTCTGAAGTACGAGGAAAACAATGGGGATACTTTACACCAGCTGGTAACGCCGGCTGATCGACGTGATGTTGTTTTGAAATTACATCATGATGTTGCCAGTGGCGGTCATCTTGGAGAGGAAAAGACCATGTACAAACTCAAAAAAGCATTCTATTGGTCTGGAATGGCAGATGATGTGAAAGATTATTGTTCAAAATGTGATGTGTGTGCAGTTAACAAGCTTTCACGAGAGTCAAACAAAGCACCACTTGGTCGCTATTTAGTTGGCGAACCAATGCAGCGTGTTCAAACGGACATACTCGGACCACTTCCAGTAACAGATAATGGCAATCGATACATACTAGTACTTGTTAACATCGACTGGTTCACCAAATGGAAATAATGTGTCGCTATACCTGATTTAGAGTCGAAAACTGTTGCAAAAGCGTTTTTGGATAATTTTGTATATCGATTTGGAACTCCCCTACAGGTGTACACGGATCAAGGCCGAAGTTTTGAATCTAAACTTCTTGAAGATCTCTGTGATTTTCTTGGGATTCAAAAGACGCACTCCATGTCAAGACGCCCTCAGGCAAATGGACTGGTTGAAAGATTTAACAGAACACTTCTTGCTATGCTGCGGTTATATTGTCAAGACGAACCAGCCTATTGGGACGTCTATCTGCAACAAGTATGTATGGCGTATCGCTCTTTACCTCAAAGTAGCACATCCGTCACCCCTAAAAAGATGGTATTTGGCAAGGATATTCGTCTTCCGTTGCAAGCAGTCGTAGGTGTACCAGAAGAGGACACACCGGAAACAAGTGTAGATGGCTATGTTAGTCTGCTGTAACAAGAAAATTAAAGGTTGTCATGAAATTGCAAGAAGTCACCTGAAGGTTGCAGCTCTATATCAAAAGAAGCACTATGACAGCAATGTAAAGAAGAAGAAGTTTTTCCCTAGGACAGGTTGTATGGTTGCATGATCCATCCAGAAATGTTGGTATAAGTACCAAACTAGCCGTGGAATGGAAAGGACCATTTCTTGGCACAAGGATTATAGACGATCTCGTTTGCAAAGAAAAGTAGTCGTCAAGAAAGGCTCCAAAAGCATATCATGTTGACAGATTATATCCTTATACAGGGACTTGCATTCCAAGTTGGATAAAGATGGTCCCAGCTGCAAAATTTAATGGAAAATAATTAACATTGTTAGCATAACATGACCTGAACTGTTTATAATGTAAATGTATGAATAAACTCTTTAAAAAATGTGTTAATTTTTTAACTATGGTGGAGACCTTGTGCGTCTGGTATCGATATGTGCTTGTCTATCAAACTATTTACAAATTAATATGTTGTATAAAAAAGTCTGTGCATGGATTGTCAAAGACAAAATTAACATTTTAAATATTGTTACATTGGATCGTTGATTACCATGTGTCTATTGTTCAAGTCGGTATTTCAGGGAAAAATGCTGGTTGTGTGAAGCCTACTTGCCCGACAGGAAGTCACTAAATGTTCATCTGATCTATTCGGCCCATCGACGACTTTCTGTGATGTGCGCTTGGTGTGAGGGAAAAGAAAACGTTTACACCCGTATAGCGGATCAGGAATCCAATGTGAAGAAAGTCCATCGAGAGGTAACAATAAGCAAGGATCAGTTCATCAGGGCGAATTAGTTTTACTTCGCCAAGTATCCTAAGGACTACGCTAAAGTAGTTGACAACATCAACCCTTACGACTCCAAGGCAGCCTATGAAGCAAGAAAAGCCATGAGTAGTCGGAGCGATACATTTTCGGACAAGCAAGCTAGGGGAGATAAATGGACGGCGGTTGGAGGAAAGGATTGGAGATTTTAAGAGGTATGGATAAGAAGTGGGAATCTAGGGAGCGGAGCGTGTCGCGAGACAAGAGGACTGTGGTTGAGAAATCCACAAGAACTGAAAGACAAGTGGAACGGGAAGATAGCAGCTCGGTTGACCAGTTGGAAAAAGGCACAAGCTCGAAAGTAGCAGCAGAAGAAGAAAGGCAAAAAGGAACTGAAAAGGGACTAAAACGTAGAAGGCAAGAGTCTGAAGGGGATCAAGACTTTGATCACAGAGACAACATAGAGTTGGATGAAGAAGCGGTTTCGGAGAGAAATATGGTCCCAGATCGAGACAGGGTTGTTTCTCCAATAGGTGAGATATCATCCTCCTCCTCCTCATCTCTCTCTTCAGCGTCGTCCTGTAGCTCAGCCGTGTTGAGTTCAAGCAGCAGATTAAAGGACAGAGTCTTCCGGATTCTGCAAAAGGGCTTAGTCCATGTGTCCGCCTGCGAAAAGGGACTGGTTATTGGTAAATAAATTCACCATGGAAGCGAACAACCAACAGATTGTATGGCCGCCAGTAAACTGGAAGAAGATAACCCCGGATCAAAAAATAATGGCCCATGAGTATGTGGCCATCTTTCTTGAGCGTGTGGAGAGCACCAACTTCCCAACATTGTCTAGGAGAGCCCTCTTGGACAAGTACAACTTCATGTCCCTCGAAGCTGAGGGTAATCCGACAGAGGAAGAAGGAGAGGCAGAGAAGATGGACTCAAAAATTCGTTACTACAACTTTAACTATCTCAAGGCCATCGTAAACGGGGAAGTGGAGGAGAGTCGCGTGGCAGAGGGTATCGTTCGGGGACTTGAACTGGCTTATAGGTGGAAGGACACCGATGTGATAACTGAAAAACTGGATGAGGCAAAGATTAAAATACGTGTGGGAGCGTAAGAGTTGTCTGATGTGTGTGATTTGCAGACTGAGACTAGTTACTAGTTACATTGTTTTTAAATGTTTCATGTTGCTATGCCATCTGCATGTTCTCGTTGCATAAATGTTAAAAGTGCTCATTTGTTATTTTATTGGACATAATCCAGGAGTATTATTTTAATAAGGTTGGGGGAAGTGTAATATAATGGACTACAAGTAATCCAAAGCAAAACTAATGATAAGGTTTCATAACATGTAACATTATCTAAGATATGGGCAAAGACCTAATCACCGAATGTTGACATAATTCTGACAGTTCGCTGAATCACATGACATATGCATGTTGAACAGTCAACTGAGGTTTCATGCATATATCATTCTATCTACATCTTAATCCATGCAATCCTAAAATGTTACTCACAAGTTCAGTTATCAATCCTCAATCCTATGATTGTAATTCCACATAGAATAACACTCACTCATAAACAGTGTCGACCATGCTTGTGACGTCATAACTTTATATTTGTGATTTTAGCAAAAGACTGTGCCATATAGTTAAAGTTAAAGTAAACTATGTATTATTGTATTAATGCTAACGATTTGCTACTGTTTTATTTCAAGTTATTGTCATTTGATTGATAATCATAGATATAACATTTGGAACTATTTCTTGATGTGCGGAAGCGTTTTGAAGAGTTCATATCGGCGCGCATATTTGATTGGATGACAGTGGTTCAAATCATTGAATTCAATTCGATTCAAGCATTCTGATTGGTCGGAGCTGTCGCATAACTGTTTACGGAGTCTGAGGAATTGTATCAAGGGGCATCCATATAAAAGACGCACCGCAGACGACTAAGGACACAGAAGCGGATCCGTGGTCTAGTGGTAACACACTGGCTTCACAATCCAGAGATCGCTGGTTCGATCCCCCGCTGCACTTAACCTACTAACTCGTCTTTCGCATGAGACGTTAAACCGATGTGCAGTGTACTAGGTGCTATACACCGGGCACTAAAAGACCCAGGGTCACCTCTGGAACGCGGTGTCTCCTGTATCTTGCACTATCCCCCGTAACCAACTGACATGTCTTTCTTGGGGCGATGGCCATATGTGAGACAATCCCGGTGCACTCGATAAAAAAATAATGAAGAAGAAGAACTTAGGACACATTCAACTTTTCGGCCACACAACATCTAAAATTATTTAAACTTTTAACAACTTTAATATTAATAATACAATCAAGAAATGACTGGGATGTCGGATTAAATGTAACTATATTATATTCTTATACATTTGTTGTTTCGTGTTGGTATATTTTAAGAAGTATTAAATAAATTAAGTCTCACTGTTTCATTTCTTTATTCTTGAAGACATCTATTCACAGACTAATAACATTTAAAAAAACTAATAACTACCTGGTTGATAGGAAGGTATAACAGTATAACCGACGGCACGAAACTGTTACAATATTTGTATAAAAGAACACGAATCAGATTGTTTTTATAAATGCTAAGAACATTCTCATAATGATCAATACTATACGAATACCAACGTGTCTAGTATTTGATTTAATTTTACTGCATTACAGGCTTATATGAATAAATAAGGTGTGATTATCCCCATGCTATTCGGAGAATAAGTGGGGATATTATGGTTATCTCCGTCTTCCGTCCGTCCGTCCTGGCCACTATCTCCTCCTACACTATAAGCACAGAACATTGAAACTTACACACATGGTAGCTATGAGCATTTATGCGACCCTGCACGATTTGGAAGTTTGATCTGACCCCTGGGTCAAATGTTATGTGGGTTGAGGTGGGGCCGGGTCAAAGATTTTCACTCATTGTTATGCCCCCGGTATAGTGCATTGGCCATATCTTTTGCCATATGGAAGATAACAACTTGATATTTAGCATGCATGTGTATCTCATGGAGTTGCACATTTTGAGTGGTGGAAGATCAAGGTCATCCTTCAAGGTCAAGGTCAAAAAAACTAATCCTAGGGAAGTAATAAGCTTTAAAGGGAGGCAATTAATGTAGCTGCCAAATGTTTTTTTTAAATAAATGAAAGCGGCGCAGGAGAGGGCATTGTGTTTCTGACAAACACATCTCTTGTTTTATGTTATTATGTTATTTTACATTAACTTCTTTGTTTGTACACCGAATTAATTCCAATTGACACTGAACATATCTTATGACAATACGGTCAATCTCAACTATGCATGGCCCCATTACCAACCCTGGGGTACTCCCTGGGTCAAACATGCGGCGTGGGGATACGCGTCGGCCTCTGCCGCGCCATTTTTAGTTATATATAATCTTATGGGCAGACGCTAAAATTACTAAATTATACCTCTGGTATACAATGTATACTTGTACCTGATTTTTCTTAAGTACTGTATTTACCCGATTGCATATTTGTCTTAAATATTAGCATACTAGTTTGCTTTAAGTCAAATGTTGATAATATGCTCTGATCTTAAATTTTACTTACGTTTAACTTGAATAGCCATTATTGTATGTTCTCTCTTACTTACCGAATGCACTACAACAAATGCAAAATAAACAGCTTTAATACAAATTTTATGACGACGTGTATAGAGTTCATTGTCAGTCTAAACAATGTAATATTAATTTAATATCAAATATATTTTGTATGAACGGGGTCAACAACCTCTCAATACGTTTCAATGTTACAATTTGCAAACCTGTGCCTATCAACATACTTAATTATAAAGTACATTTGGTCCGTCGACCAAATTTGTTTGGTACATAATGCGTTTAATGCAATAATTTTGTTAGTTTAATTTAAGGAATTGAAATACAAGTATATTGACAGATAAAAAAGAGATTACTAAAATGTATGGCGATATTAGATTTGAAGGGCATGCACTTTTTAATGAGAGTTTGACACAGATACAACGCCTTATACGACTAGATAAATATGACACGTTTTTTTCTTAATGAAGACTTTAATAATTGGTTGATACCATGAAGATGATACAAAAGCCATGTCCACTTTATATTTAGTACACTGCTCTGTGAAGCACATAACCACTACAATTTAATGTCAAACCTGATTCAAGTTTACATTTTCAACTTTAACATAATGTTTGTAGATTGTTAATAGTGAGTAAACATATGGAGCGGGCTCTGTCAAAAAGGGGTTTAAATGCATGTGCATAAAGTGTCGCCCCATATAAGCCTGTGTAAGCAACACAGTCTAATCCGGCAAACACTTTCTGCTTTTATGATATTTGTCGTTTAAAAATGCAGTTTAGGAGGAAAGTGTCTTCCCTGTATAGCCCGTGCGAACCGCACAGGCTAATTTTCGACGACACTTTATACACATGCAGTAAACCCCATTTTCACAGAGCGTGGCTCATATATTGATCTTAAAAACGTGAATGGCGCTGTTTGCGACAACGTTTGTTTTTCTAAGAAACAAAAGGATAAAGCGAATCGAAAAAATGGAATCCTACATTTTTCTAGTAAAGCACATGTCATTACCTATCAGACACCGGAAAAAGCAGAAGTTGGTACTTACAGTGACGAATGGACTTTTGTATCCAATGTTAATGGTTGCATTGTATAGTCCTCATCAGTTGTATATGTCATTGGTCTGAAACGGCGCCTAAGCAAAACGATTCTTACGTAAAACATCCGTGCGTCACCGGCTTGTGACCTAAAAGACAACAGAACATATCAAATCAGTTTCCGTTTCACTGGCAAGACGGTATCGCAATATTGTTAATGGTATAACCCGTCCTGGTTACGCAGTGTGATTTTCTAATGATTACATAGACTAAGTAATCTCGATTAGGACTGAAAGCCATTCGGCATTATTGTTTTGGTTACTTCGAACTAGAAAAAATAATATTGTATAACGGTTATCCTAGAAACATTGAAAAAGCCGATATAATATCATTGGATTCTTAATTGTAGGTCGTGTTAGTATATTTAAAGGGATCTGTTCACGTTTTGGTTAATTGACAAAATTGAAAAAAGTTGTTTCAGATTCGCAAATTTGCGTTTTAGCTATGATATTTGTGAGGAAACAGTACTGAACATTAACCATGGTCTAATATAGCCATTATATGCATCTTTTGACGATTTAAAAACCTGAAAATTATAAAGCGTTGCAACGCGAAACGATTGAATAATATGGAGAGTTCTGTTGTTGTCGTTTAATTTTGTGAAACTACAAAGATTACTTATATAGAGTATAGAATACGATTTTCATAGCATACATGGCAGGATGGCCGAGCGGTCTAATTGGTTTTTACTTCAGGACTCCGGGCGTCACTGGTTCGAGCCCTGATGCGGTCTATTTTTTTTTTCCTTTTTTAAATTTTATTCGTGATGTTTTAATAGAGCTTTTTAACTTCCAATGTTTACAGTTATCAATATAAAGCATTTAATGAAAAACTTCAAAACATGCCAAAATCTGTGAAATGGCACCTTTAATATATTGAATGTCATGTGACGATATGCATGCAAGTTACATTTATTTAGCTGGGAGGGTTGTTTAAAATGTAAAAGTGAAAATGAAGTGAAAACACAACTGTTGCGTCTTTGTTTGGAAATCAGCATTTCGATTATAAGTTTCATGTACGTTTGAGTGACGTTGTATTCAAGGTTACATTATACTTAATAACGTGTCATGTATCGCTTGCTCTCTAAAAATATATGTATTTTATTCGAAGGCATGTATTACAATTCAAGCTTTTGTTCTGGTTTTATCTTTGGGAGATAGTGGTAGGGCAAGATTAGTTTTTCCCTGAACTATGATCAAAATAGAGACTAAAGTAAAAAATGTGCTGAAAAATGTCACATTCCACTAGAAAAGTGGCCGGAATAAAAAGTTGCAAAAACAGTCGATTTTGATTTGTGGCAAGTTCTTTTTTTGGTTTGTACATGACATATTTGTTGTATTGGATAAATCGATTTCGCTTAGAATGGCCAAACATGTTGCATTTATTTCCGCTTAAAGTTGTCGCTTTTACATTGAGTTATATAGGGAACAATATTTAGTATATTATGACCGCTGAATCAATGTTTAAGCAGAAGACTGCGTCAATTTAATTAAGCAATAATAAATATTTCTTTAATGTCAATATATCGCTTCTTTTGGCAATTGAAAGAAGCCACGCATGAAATAAATAATTGGGTTTCAATTCCAAATATAATGCTGAAAATATAACATCTATTCCGATACAAACACGAAACAAAGTTTGTAAGGTTTCATCATAAAGCTCCAATAATAAATTTGTCTCTAATGAGACCGCCATGGCTTGTTCCAGCCAGACAGTCGGTAGTTGGTTAATGTATTTTGGATTCGTACAAATAGAATGCGGCTCTCAGGAACATATATTTGAGACATATTTGGGAAATCCTATCTAGTCCATTCTAGATCTATTAATGATCATTTAGTACAGCAGCTGCTTTTGTTGCTGATGAGACGATGCTTGTTCGTCAGTTACAAATACTAACCTTCCATATGCTTGTATAATACGAATGCAAAATATATATGTTATGTTATAATTGGCATTCGAAATGTAGTTTGTACATGTTTTATAAACACATTGAAATAATGATGTAAACAAGTTTCTATCAGATTTCCTAAAAAATAAGACATAATCATAAGAAGAAATATATGCCTGTTGCCGACATGTCGAGTCCGTTGTCATTCGTAATAATATTTATCAATGCTTAATATATTTGAATATGACATTAAAAGATTGTATATAATTAAATGGGATATATCTTGGATTTTGCGGATTAATTAGGGTTATTAGTACGTATGTTTTTCTGATTAACTTCTGATTTCCTTAAATTGTTTGATAGAGTATATATACTCGGTCATTTATTGACTTTTGATTTCATTCCATTCGGAACATGTTTGCATATGCCCTATTCAAAAGGTTTTCAAGCAGGGCATGTTTAAATTAACCTTATTGCAAAATGAAAAACGTGTTTTTTGAAATGCAAGAAGTGGATCTTCATTGAAAGATAAATACCATGGTGTTCCTTGTATTTGCTGCAATTGCTTTTTTTATTCTAATATTTAAGCGTCAATAAGAAGAACATACCAATACTATAAGAACATACGCATGTGTGTGTCGATTCTAACAGGATGTGACAAATATTTAGCAAACATATTAATATAAATAATAATGGTGATGCTGTTCTTGGTTTGGGACTAGTTGTTTTTCCCGTTAAAAATGTAATGTATATCGACGATTATGTTTATTCTTTTCCTACAGAAGATCCATTTTTGTCTCTCTAGTTATCAGAAGGACGCATTTAAGGGATTATTATGATTATTTTGGAAGCTGGCTTTTTCTTCTTGCACACACTTATTTACGTATTAGATATATGTATGTATTTTCCGTAGATGTTGTGTTGTTTTTAAAGGTTACTTTATTTTCCAGCACTTTGTTTATGCTCTCGAAAAATTCGTGGTAATAATAGGGGATAAATCTAGCATCATAACGATTGTTTGTATTTTGAAACGGTTTTGTTACACGTACGTCTTTTCTGATTGTTAGTGCCATACAGAGATTTGTTGCAATAAGAGGCGATTTTTTTCTTTTTCGGATTCCTTTTGGTCAGAAATATCAACAGTATGTTTGTTTTCTAATCGATTTTAATTTAGCGCGATTTGAGGCCAGTCCTAGTATTACTAAATGTCCATATGAACACCCAAATCACGGGGTAAATGTATTTTACCAGTAAGTAATTAAATACTATCCACTGCTACTGATAGAAAAGAAATACTGGTTTGCATACATTCACTAATACGTGATTATAAAAATATATAGTTTTGTATTTGATTCGATTGAATTACAAGCTTACATATATATGAATAATTATGGTGTATTTATATCAACTTTTATTCGCAGACTCTAAAGTTAATTTATTTTACATAAGAATTTAAATTCATTCTTATCAAAATTGTATGAAGTGGCGTACCTGCTTCGATTGTATGTTGGTCTTCTATACTACTTATTGTTATTTCAGTAATGTAATTTTTTTACACACAGTACATCGTTCTGTATTGTTGATGTACATAGTGAACGAATTCATGCACATAAAATGGATCTTGTTTAGCATTGATTGAGTAATCATAGTCATTAAGATGTAAATATAATTCGTTCTTAATTTTTACTAAACAATGCATCACATGAAACTCATTATTACCCAATATAGTTTGCTGAAAAAGAAAACCCCCGCTAAGAAAAAATAAATGCCAAAATGTTTCGCTGTTCCACCAGGGAAACTTGTGCCAATCAGCAAACTTGATCACATTGCATGCATAATAATTGACAAAATTGTAACACAACCAATTCTGTTAAATAGATTTAAAAAAAAAAACGTAGTATACTGTAGTTACTAGTCTTCGTTTTAGGCACTGACTAACACTTCTATCGCAACATAAAGTAGAGAACCATAATAAAAGTTACTGTACTTAAATGAGTCTTGTTATTGTGCAACTGGGTATAAAGCATGTGCGTAAAGTGTCATTCAGGATCCTAGACTTCCCGCCTTAAGAGGTTTTGTTTAGAAGGAAGTTCGTTTAAACAAACAATTAAATAAACACGGGAAGTTTCACGCATGACTAGCCTGTGATTCACGATACTATCATATATGATGACATTCACGCACAAGTAGCTCAGTTTTACAAGGCGATGATAAATTGTATGGGCATTCACTTCGTTGAGCGGTAATTTAACATCAATATAAGACAAAATGTATTGGAAATTTTCCACATAGGAACATTATATAGGCTTTAATAATTAATGATATTACAAAGATGAATATTTCGTTCACTGCTATGTGACGCACATAACCAGTAAACTGATACCTTATTTAAAACCTTAGTCCCGTAAGGCATTTTTTAATTGCACACTACATGCATAGCAAACTATTGTACCTTTATTTGTTGACCTAGAAACATGCCAATGGAGGCTTTTGCAACTATTTTTTGTTTCCTCATTTGTAGAAATAAAAAATAAACAAAACGAAGCAAGCGAAGCGAAGGATACACTCTTCGGTAAAGCACATGGCATAACTTATCAGACACCGGCATTAGCCGGAGTGGTTGCTAATAGAGACGGATGGACCTATGGCATCTGATTGAAAAATTGTGGCACTAAAAAGTCACATCTGTTTTGGATTTTATTGCATTTTCACGACGCTTATCATACACAGATAACACCGTTAAAATAAAAGCGTTACCAGCTAATGCACGAAAAGGCAACGGGTCAAAATGTTGACCCTCTTGAGTTGTGTTCTTTTAGTTCCACAGCAATATACGAAACGTTTTTTTTTACTTTTGCATGCAAACTTTATGATCCAAGGAACAGCTTAAACATTTCTTCAGTTAATTTGATGCTCGTTCTCGGTAACATATACTTTGTTTCGCATTGGGAGCCTACGATGTCTAACAATTTATGCATTACATCTGTAGACAAGGTTGTAAAATGAAGATATTGGTCCGTTCTGTACAAAAAGGCAGCTCTTGTATCGCGAAGTCATCGTCATGATGTGTTACGGTTTCGTTTGAAAAAAAACACGAGTATTTTATGGGTCGAATGCTGGCACCGGATAATGAATAAAATAGGTACAGTACTGGACTGAAGTATATACATGTTACACAAATATATTAAATGCTGCTGAGTTGGTAAACTTAAAAAGAACGTATTTATTAAAGTTCAAGTTCCATCAAAGTACCATTCGACAAAAAACTATCCAAACCCAGATGTTACTTTGTCAAACGCATTCAACAGTTTTAAATAATGAATATGTATGTTATTCCTGTACCTCAGCCCTGAGCTTTGTCTCGAAACGAATGAACATTTTCTGACCCGACCCTGAAAAGAGTAATTACTACTGGCTTTAAAGTTGGACAATCTATCGGGTACTTTAAAATCTGATATAGATACTTATTTATCAAAAATATTTCTACAACTTTTATGGTTGCTTAATTGAATACAATTTTTGATAGTAGAATGTCATTCGTTAATGAACGAACTCGTCACTTCAGATATCACACAACCTTACTTAATCAATAATGGGCACAATTTGTGGAATTTAAATAGCCATTTAGAAATTATTTATAAGTTTTATAGACGTGACACGCTTTCTCATCGGGTAATCATTGGTGGTAAGTGATTTGGAAGTCGTAAGATGAATGTCAAAGTTACAGCAAGGGCAAGTCGTATTATGACTAATTGGACACACTATATCCCGATTCCTATTAAGTCGGTTGTGACTCGTTTTTATTAAGAACAGATTGTGACCTTGACCTTGAATGTAGCCAATACACGCGATCCTCTAAAAGCGGAGAAACTGGCAATATAAATTCTCAAAAAACCGGTTACACATATGGTACACAAATAGTTTTTGAAGACCTATTATACAATGATTAAATGGTCACGATGTGCCAAGAAATCTGAAAAATGGATAACCGTTTATACGAAACTGGGTTTATAACACCATTGTTTGACATACTATTTTTACTTTGAAAAAAAAACGACAACAGAAAAGCAGGTGCATTTAAGCATGCATATAAAATGTATTGATTATGACAGTTTTGTTTCGAATTTCTAATAGTTTTGAATAAAACATTTGAACAAAATATTCAATATTGATACATTTTGGTACATGAAGTCTAAACAACAATTAACAGTTAATCGCAATTTCCTCTATACAATACAGCCAATTTTAATTTGATATGAACAATTCATGCCAGATATTGTATAAGCATATTATTGTTTAAATATGTGAACAATGACTCTGCTATTTTTACTAAAAGAAACAAACTCTTTACGTGAAGGGTAAATGTTTCAATTAATAAAGTCTTGGACTCTTACATATAAATACTAGGTATTTTGCAATTTACAATAATCACTTTAGTTAAACACAAACGACTAGTTATAATTACCACAATACGTTTATGAAGACATCATAGGAATTTTTTTTTTAGGAGCATTCAGAAGGTTACTACAATTTATGTTTATGATTTACTAACCGCTTTAAAATATTAACTATATTCATGTTTTTTTTGTATTCTTTATAGAGGCGTGTATTAGCATACTATTACTCAATGTGTGCGATATTAAATACTTGCATTGTGAAATTCACACTGATCTTTGACTTTTTTAACTTTAAACATGCTATACCTATACTCTTAAGGTGAGTTGTTTATTTATAAATATTTCAGCAAATAACATGCATACTTGTCTAAATAATATTAATATGCATTATATTTATACAGTACAGTTCATAAGTATCATTCTCACATTCAGGGACAACACTGTGGGCTTTAAAGTCACGCGAGATTTCGTGATATGAATATTGGACATTGAAATTATACCTATTCAGAAGCATGTATGGAACAACATTGTTCTGATATGTCCTAAGGTCCATCATCCCACGACGCCGCTCACATGACATGGATTTCCTTGAATGTTGATCGAAATGAACAAACAGTTTTTAATGTAAAGTTATCCAAATAAAGCGACAAGATACAACGCGTCCTTTGGATAACAATGCATTCGGATATCAAAACCTTTAACACGAGTGTAAAATTGTATAGTTGTCGATAAATAGAAGCATTCAAACGATAATACAATTATTGTACATGTTATTATGGTAAATAAATAGAACCAATCTAAAGGACAAGATAACAACCATATTATTCTTATTTTTTCTAAAATTTGACCGTTCAATACTGAAATGAACATTATTTCATATTGTGTCTCTCTCTTCGTCAGAAAGACAATTTTGTTTTTAAAAAATATGATTAAATCTTCATAAATATTATTTTATAGACCATTTAATAATAAAAAAGTATTTAATAAAAACAAGTAGTTAACTGTGGTATGATATTCTCCGGCACAAACCGACACGAACCACGTACTGACCTTGTCCTCGCGGCAGTATCATTGGAGTCCTTAGCGTGAGTAGTACCGGTTTGTGTTGTTGGTAAAAACGATCTTTAGAGTGCTCATTAAGGATAGATCGTACCTCCCAAACGAAAGGCGGAAAACACTTCGAAGTTGCTTTATTTGAAAGGTTATTATCGTACTTCAGTCCATTGTGTTGGGAATTTTGATGATCACTTAAACGTACTTGACAGTATCTACAGGCTTTAAATAATCACATAACGGCACTTGCCTCTTGAGCATATAAAATAAGAATTAATAATAGACAATTACTCGATAATTGTAATAAAACCACGTCTTTATAATTCAAACAAGTATCCCCGTCACTCTAAAATTAAAGATTTAATAATACGTTTCTCTTAAGAGATACGGAACGACATGGCTTGTTCAGACTAATTGGTCGATGTCTTTGTCAATCGTTAACAAAGGTGCATAACGATATTGAAAACGCAGTTTGACCTTTTAAAATGAAATTTAACTCTACTGAAGAACATTTAGTAAAGCTTTTTTGGATAGAACCACTAGAGCATTGTCGAAATAGTATAAATTTAAAATATTTAAAATAGTTAAAATTCAGGTACTTATCAACCTTTAAATATGTTTTCTCAATTAATAATGTTCTTATTTTTATACTTTCGTTATTATAAAACATCACATCAGAGAGAAGCAATTTTAAAAAAAAGCACACGAAACAAAAAGGATTAAATGACAAATTGTAAATTTTGATAAATGTATTAATCGTATATTTTTTTAAGTTCAACACTAATATCGCATTCGATAAATATTCATATCAAGGAACGAAATAATCAGTTGTACTTAAATTTCGCATACTAATGAAAATTTCATGTTCATCATACATACGAATCAATAAATATTCATTTTAAATGCAACATTCAGGAGTATTGATTCATGATCTAGATGTGGTGTTCAGCAAGTGATTCACATTCCAAAGAAACGTACTCTCACAAACACAGTTCATCTGCTGATCAGGGTTGTGCAAAAGAATGGTGATCAACAAACGGAAGAATCCAAGCTGATATTTTTTTCTAGAGGAATATGTGATATATTCAAATCCATGTTCTATTTCAAAATACTTACTTAGAGTTTCAGTGTTGGAAGAACCATGCTACACGTATCATACATGCTAAAATATGGAGTTCGTTTAAACGATCTTAAGAACTCTCATTATCGTTTTCTCACAAAGCGTCTTTTACTATAGTAAGATGTAGCCACAAAGAAGATTACAATAAAAAAAGACTTATTAATTAGGTAATCGTCATTAACATGTATTCACTCATGCAGACGGCAAACCAAGTTCTATATTAATGTTCGCAAATTCACAGGGGATTAGGTTCAAACTCGACACATATGCGGCTTTGAGGAAATAATAGCCCCAATATCATTACGATCATCAACAGCTAGTAATCAAGATGTATTATAGATGCATTAACTTTTATCTATGCAATCCGCGCTCAATGGTGGTACATATTACAAAGAGATTAAATAGGATGGCCCATTATCAAGCACCAAGTTTGTTTTGCAAGGTGACTAACATCGGACAAATGTATATAAGCCTTAAGAACAAATTCTTCATTAAACTCTTTCAAGTTCACTTGCTCAACATGCATCCAGTCGCGTAGTGCATCATTAAAATATGGTCAGAACTATTATCAAAATGAGATATAAGCTATATACAAATCAAAGGCCTGTCCCAAACATATTCTATGCATGTAATATATGTTGTTCAACGTGCATATATGTTATTTGTCATTGTAAAATTCATGTCAGTGATACTTGTTTTTGAAAAAAGTATAGAACTAGTTTAAGAGTAATGTTCTCATCGATACATAGATCACATTTACACACAACATGTTTGAAATACATGCTTGAACAGGTTCCTGAAATAAAACATTAAAAAAAACCTATGTTTAATCTCACTTCAAGAGACCTCGAACACATGTATCGATGCCATTTAAAATTGTGGTTGATAACGAAGAAAGACATAATGAAACGTTTTACCAACGCAAACAAATGTTACAAAATACTTGGTAGAGTGAACCCCGCTTTACATAAAGTTATAAAGTCAGTTTCCTGCTTGACAGTAACAAAACGATTTGATTCTATTTTAATGACTGAAATAAAAGTACGTGTTCGCGATTGAAATCGCATGATATCGATTACACATGGCCTGTTTTATGACAAATTAAGATCATATTTATGCAGCTCACGAAAGAAGTATTAGTCACAGTACACATACCAATAGGAAAAAAAAGAACACAATTAGTAGTAGTAGTTAAGAGAGCTCTTGTACTTGAAGGTGTGGAGAGACGTTTATCTGTCAATAGCAATGTTGTCACTGTGAACATTGACAGTAATGTGAGAAAACATCCCCATGGCATTCAGAACAGTGCAAGACATGGACCAGTTTTGTGATTTTCTAACTAATGGTTCTCAAAATGTCTAACGGATGATTTATTTAGAAATGTGAGCATGGCAAACATGAAGTTCTGAGACAGATTGCACACGAACAAAAAATATGAACCCATAAACAAAATCGTTTTCTTCAATGTAAATATTTTAACCTGCCATATAAATATAAGCTTTAATTACGGGGAGCATTTCTTGGATTGTACGGATTTTTTTTATTCGGGAACGATCTAATTGGTTCACATGTCCTTTTATTGATATAATTTCATAAGTTTTCCTAACTATTTGAATTTAATATACCACGCAAACACATGCGCACAATAATTCTTTATTTTTCAGCAACTATTCAATATTCGTACGATGATGAAAACTATTTGTATAATAACATTATTATAACATGAGCAATTTAATATAATAGTCGGGTTGAAGGTAATTTTGCAGTAAACTACAGTTATATCTTAATAAAGTAATATTCTACATATGCTTTGGTAGCCCAGTCCTATGTGACAGGCGTAAAAACTTGTCTGTTTTCTAGGTCATAACAAATTCTGTTTCACAAGGATAATGAATAAAATCAACTGATATTTTGTCTGGTGTTGTTTTATTCATATTCTTGATGTATAAATATTTCTATATACTTAAGTATATTGAGTTGCTAACATATAAATATATATACAGGAAATATATATATATATATATATATATATATATATATATATATATATATATATATATATATATATATATATATATATATATATACATATATATATTTAGGAAAAAATAAGTCAAATTTCAACTTCTGTTTAACGTTATGATACAATTTAAATTTTGAAATTCATACTCCCTTGAAATAACATGAAGATTCTCAAGAACAAAAATTCAATGTCCGTGTGTAACGCGTCATTTATGATATGTTTTAATTGCAGCTATCAAAGCCATATTTCATTTCTAATGACGCGATGCTACTAGTCGCTGTGGCTATCCATGTTCAGTAATTGATTAGTGCATTTCCTAATTGTCGCAAATGACCCTCGACGCGGGGGAATAATAACCCATAAATATCATTGAAATCAAATGCTCTTCGAGAGGACATAAATGTCAGCTCTCTTCGTATTGGATCAATGTTTTTCTGCTCTGGAACAATTCCAGGCAATTTCAAAACAGAATCTTTATCTATAATTATCTATAATTTGCACTCAAAACATGTCGTATCAAAGCAGACAACTTGTACATAATTCAGTATAAAAGATGTCTGCGCGCGTGTCTTTGTTAACGTATTGTATCCAATTTAACCGCCATTAAGTTTATCATATATTTCTATGTCGATAGGTCAAATGATTATGTTGTTGAGAAGTTTAAAATATACATCTGAATCAATAACTACTATTCTTTGTGAACATGAGTAAAACTACGGATTACTCTTTTAAAACACGTTGCAAATGCGCATTGTCCTTCTAACAACGTATGTGATATACGTTGACATCCGTGTTTTGATGTATAATGACTGATAATCCGGGTTATTAACACATTTATTTGTTCTTGGCCTAATTTCCAGTGTATTTATTTTTTATTTTACCATGCAATGCAATCAGATTTGATCTACACGTTAATATCGTTCGAATTATGAAACCAACTATCGCTCAAAGCAAAGCCGCATGGACCATTATTAATAATACTGTTAAGCTGTTTACAACATTAGTTGAACAAACATATAAACACATTTCTAATCCATTAAAGATTAACGATGTGTTAACATACTTGCGTAGCTATTCAAAGTTACATACTATTTCAATTTATTAATCTCTATCGTCCATAAATTCATTTTGTCGAAATAAAAACCCAAACACATGAACTGGTTTCTTAAATAAGAAATATTTGTCATTTGCCTATCTAGTTTGATGACAAATACTAACGCTTTGTTGATTCTGTCCGCTGATTGCCTAAAAGGCTATACTTAATGTTTCTATTCTGGTTTAAGAAGAATTTCTGTTACCACGGAAACACTGTAACTTCCGTTCGGTGATGGTAGGTTTGAGAATTATACACGACAGAGATAATAGATTTTAACCACAATTTCATCACCACCAGGCATATAATTTGCGAAGTGTAGGAAAAGCGCTTTTCTAAAATATAGACATAATAATTGAGCGTAGCGTTTTTAATGACCCAGGAAAAGGATGTCTTCTTCTACTAAGTGCGTGTCACTGAGAAAAATAGGGTACACGTGACAATTCGTTTTCGTGACTAAACAAGAGTCATTTAAATGATTTGAAATAGTTTTCATAAAATCGGGAACACACATGTTCAACTATCTTTTCAGTTGATAAACCGAGTTAAATATACAAGTGCTGGATATGCAAAAATCTATACATCGAGAATTCTCACTTTAAAGTTGTTCACGATAGTTTCCGTATTTCCGTATGCCTAATTTAGTTAATAGCTGCGATTAAATAATCTACCGAATGTGTCAATGAAAACAACTTAATCAATCTACAATTAGGAATAGTTGTCTAAGCTCACCTATGACATAGATTACTTGTGATAATAAATACATCGCAAAAATTGAACACCCATGGAAATCGAGTTCATTTTGAGAAATAAGGGAATAAATACTTACTGCAAATATTTTACGTATACCAATAACAGTTGAAGACCTGTTAATGATTTAAAGTGAAAGAAGGTGAAACGGTCAAATATAGTACATGTACTTAGCATAACTATTTCTTACGCTATAGAACCTAAACTCTTTTGAACCCGTTTATTCATTTCATGTTATGGTCTGGCTGCAATGTGGCTGATGCATTAGAACGCACCTCCGCACATATCTTCAATGTTGTAATAGTGCAGTCTCTAGAGGATGTAAGCAGCAGAGCTAGTTTTTTAACGTACATGAAACATATTTAAGTTATTTTTTACACCTCGTTTTTGTTGGCAAATTTTTATAAATGCAATCGCATATTTGATGATTTAATATATTATTAGACAATAATTCCGTGCATACGTATTTCTTTAAAACCTGTTTAATTTTAAACTCAGCATTTTCATAAAGAAACAAATTATTCATGGGAGACAAATGAGCTTACATTAAATGTTTTATTACATTAATGTTGTACCCGTTGATTCTTGGTCCTAACCAACTTAAGCCCGGTGAAGATTTGATATAGTCTACCAATAGTTAAATCATGTTCGGTGGACAGTGGATAAGTTTTAAGTTCTTTTAGAATATATATTGTTACACAATTTAGTAAATCCGTTCTCATATTAGCAATGTAAGCAATGTAAGCATTTGAACGAAAGGGTTGATATAACACCCAACGTATTATGTTTGCAATCCTTCTTGGAACGGGGGTCACGGGATCGATTCCCACTGTGCGAGTGTTCTTTCGATATTCCTTAAAGGTATCAAGAACTGATTCTACACACGACCCAAGACTCCTTGTATATTCGAAGTGCTTACGATGCTCAAGAGGAGCCCTGTGCTAAATGGGGAAGAAGAAGAAGGTTGTCCCGTGCGATGAGTATTGCGGTACAAAAAAGGCCATCACGATTTTATGTTCATTTATCACAATAAACTATTAACCATATTCAACAGAATGAAGATTATGTTGAAAAGAAAGGAGATAGATTTAAGTGCTTGATATCATACAAGCGCAAACTTGACACGGTATGAGATATATTGGCGCACAGTTATTATATTTATAAGTAAAAGAGCCATGTAATGATTCTATTTTATGTCCATGAGACTTGTACATGGTATTAAAATATGTGTTATGTTTTAAAGTAAATTTGTTTTATTAATATACGTATTCCTTTTTGTCGGTAATTCAAGGCAAAGCCATTTAATATTGAATTTCCATGAACACCTATAATGTGACGGTACTTCCCTCACTGAAGTAATTGTGTGCTTTTACACGTTACTGAGTTAATTTATACCACGGTGACTGATTCGCATAAGGTTCAATACTATATGAAGTAAACAATATTTTGTATTTGATTTTTTTGAATTGCAGAGATACACACATATATATATATATATATATATATATATATATATATATATATATATATATATATATATATATATATATATATATATATATATATATATATATACAGTTACACCAATTTGCATTCTCAGAAAATTCAGTTGATTCATTTTATCAACGGCATACACATTTTATGAAGAGCTGTATTTTCTTCAATTGCATATTTGTCTTAAATAATTAAATCCTAGTTTGCCATTTCAGTATTTTTAAGGTTCTACATGAGAAACTTTTATAAAGAGATTGCCAAAATGTGTAACGATGCTAGATTGGTAGGGCATGGTTTTCATTTATCAGAAGTTTCACGCCTTATACGACCAGATATACATGGTAGTATCTACACATGGACGAAACACACAGGCTTTAATAATTGGTTAATACTATGCAGCATATTAACAAAAACGAGTTCCATTGTATATCTAGAACACTGCTCTGTGAAGCACATTTCCGCTATACTAATTTCGTTATTTGAAACTGTATTCAGCTATAATTTATAAAGGGCACATTATGTTTGTAGCAAACTATTGTATATACTTATGTTAACCTGAAAAAAGGTCAATGACGCTTTGACAACTATGTTTGTATCTCTTAATTTGTCAGAATTAAAGGTAAACGGAAAAGAAAAAAGTGAAGGACAAATTTTTCAGTAAAGCACATGTCATTACTAATCAGACATCGTCATTAGGCAACGTTGCTGGTAAGAGTGACAAATGGACTTATCGCATCTATTTGGAAATGGTGGCACTTAAAAGCCCACATTAATGTTTGATTATTTGCGCTGAACCAAAACTAAACATATCGGAAACATTTGTGCGTAACAGGCTTATGCACGAAACGGCCCCGTATTATATAAGAAAATATTGACCCTATTGAGGACATTTCAATTAGTTTCAATTTTCCGTCCACTCTCTATTGAACGGAACAGCTTAGAAATTTTGTCAGTTAAATTGATGCTCTTTCTCAGAAACAAATACTTCGGTTAATGCCCATTCGATAACTATCACCAATAAAATCGTATGTACGCCCGTCAAAAGCATTAATACTGTCTGTAACATGTGTTACTTCTGTCAATCAGCCCTGAGCATTCGGTCTACAAGTATGATCAATGTCTGGACCCGACGCTGAAACGATAATGTATTCATAGCTTTAAATGTTCCATAATATCTTGGTTCCTTTGAAATCTGATGTAGATATCGTGCTGTTGAAGAGCGCCTTAGTTTCCAATACTAATTATGACAATCATACGAGTGCTGAAATGTTAAATAACATTAGGTATTTGATAGTTGAATGATATCCGTGATCGAACGTCACCCAAGTTTTATAGAACCAGTAAGAGTCAAAGGAGATTACAGTTTATATGACAATGTTACAGCCCGGACAAATGGTTTTTAGACCAACTCAACCATTGATATTTTCGTGTGAATTTTACTTGTTAGGTAGGAAAACGGATCTTATTGTTATAGTGTTATTTCAAACGAGTTTATCAAAACTGTGACCGATTCTAACAGCATCATATATACTACGTAGTATTTTCGTATTCTCTCCATTTACACAAAAATGCCATGTTTTTGTAACATTTCGTGATTACAAAATAGGTTGGTTCTTTTGTTTAGGTTTTCTCTGATGAAATATTTTGCTTGCATCTCAAATTGTTACGTACACAATAAAACGAAATGCCAAAATGTTGCGTGAACAACAGTATTTGGATTATGTTTGTGGTTTTAAAATGCTTACCGAGAATACTCGGAATTTCGTGATTTTATGTTAGAGTATGATCAGTTGCCGTTTCGCGTGATGGCCGGGAACACACTTATGTTTCCGGTAATACCCGTTCTGGTGGACTCTTGATTTTACGATGATATAAAACTACATGATAGCAGTTCTCGATAACAACTGAAAACCTGAAATTGTTTTCGGTAAATTAGACAACACAATAAACATTTTATAACGAATATCCTGGACTATGTCATTTATTTCTTAATTGAAGTCATGTTGGTATAGAAGTCATAGATTTTTTAGAGACGAGATTCCTGTACTTTAAATCAAGGCGTCTAGCTGGGAGGTTAGTTTAAAAAGTAATAGTGAAAATGAGCACGTTTTGTTGCTTCATCGTTTGGAAATCGACATTTCGATGATTATTTTCACTTACGTTTATTTAACGGTGCTGCCATGGTTTGTCCAGATAACGATGTTAATTATAATCAAACAATTATATAGATCACATTTTTGTAGCTAACCCGGTTCTTATTTCTTCAAGAAAATAAATGGTTAATTCTGGACTCCAAGTTTAAATCTTAAAATATACCATCAATTTAAAAGAAAAAATCGAAAAACATAATGCATGGCTTAAAATTAAGCTTTAATAATAAACTTGTCTCAATGTCTCAGGAAACGAACTGACATAGTCTGTTCAAGCCAGCCAGACAGGCGGTAATTTACGACTCTCTTTGGTTATCGTACAAATGGAAAGCGGCTCAATGGGAACATGTATTTTAAACATATTTTGGAAATCAAATATGGTATATTAAAGATCAATTGATTATCATTTAGTACAGTTTTTTTGCTGGTGGGACGAGGATTGTTCAACAGCTTCAGACATTGACCATCTCAATTCTAGTATAATGCTAATTATAGTAACTTTAATTTGAATTGGTATTTGTTATAACAATTATTTCAAAAACACATTTAAATAGTGATTTCAGATACGTTCTATGGCCTTCAGACAAATGAGAGAAAAAAGATGCCTTTTGCAAACACATTGAGCGCTTTGTTGGTCGTAATAAATACAAACTGCGTGTGCCCTTCGCGATTAAATGCAGGCAATACACGCAATCCTATAAACACGACGAACCTTTCAAGATTGTTAGTACATTAGTGTCAATTCGCCGTAGGAATAAAGTAAAAGTTTTTGTACATCTGTATGTCAACCCGTGTTTTAAGCTATGCACAGAGGCCTTTTACAAAACACGTCGTTACATTACTTTGGTAATGTGTGGAAATCTTATTTAAAATTGTTCGTTGGGTGACAAATTGACTGTTCGGACAGCTGAATAAAATTGTGGTTTTGATCTTTGAGCTAGCTTCACTGGAGTTACTATGATCATTGACATTACATTTCTAACTTTTCTTTCATAATGATTAAGTATCAGTCCGAAGAAGCCTGGACGTACACACGACGCATATACACACTCACGCTGAAACGCTAACCCGTTTTTACAGTAAAAGTAAATTTTAAAGGGACCTTTTCACAGAGTTTTGCATGTATCGAAGTTTGTCATTAAATGATAAATATTGATAAACATTGGATGTAAAAAGCTCCAGTAAATAAACAAGAATAACATTAAAGAAAGAAACAAAAAGAAACTCTCAACTGGGCTCGAACCACTGACCCCTGGATTAAAAGTATATCGCTTATACCACCCGGCCATCTATGCTCATACTATCAATGATGTATTTTATACTTTATATATATACAATCCTCGTAGTATCAAAACTATAACGACAACAGCAGAACTCTCCAAATTATTCACTCGTTTCGCGTTTAAACGCTGTATAATGTTCACGTTTTTATATCGTCAACAGTTGCTTATAACGTACATTCAAGAGCATGGTAAATGTTGTTCAACAGACGAATTTTTGCATTATCCACGTTTTTATAATCGAAATATATTAATGGGAAATACAAAAATCTATAAGTCATGGTTCCTAGTTGGAATTCATTGTATAGGTGATATATTCAAAAATGGAACCTGTATCTATCGTGATGACCTTAATAAAATGTACAATTTGAACATAAAGCTGATTCATTATGCAGGGTTGACAAGAGCAATAGATATTATTTTGAAAAAATGTCGTATATCTTGTCCTACCCAACAAATTATCAAACCCTTATTACCACCATTATTTCAACTTGTACTGAAACAAGAATCTGGTGCAAAACGACTATACACCATTCTAAATACAAATGAACCACATGTTAAACCAAAATGGCGTACACAACTGAATAACATAATTAATGAAAAAGAATCGACCTGCTTATTTGAACTACCCTTTTTAATAACCAATGATGTAAAGGTTCAGTGGTTCCAATATAGGCAAATTCACAGGATACTTGGAACAAATAGTCTTTTGAGTAAAATGAAAATACTGATGATCCATTATGTTTGTTTGCAAACAAAGTGAGGAAAAATTGAGAACAATTATTCTGGGAGTGTCAAATATCTAAAGCAATTATTGATGAAATATTACCAGAACAATCTTTTCCTTTCATTAACATGACAATCCCACTACTTGGATATTCAATTAATTCTGCTACATCGATAAATAATGCTTTTTTGTTTGCTAAGCTATACCTGTACGAGTGTAAAATATATAAATGCATTCCAAGCATGATAGGAGAAAAGATATACATTAAGTATGAATATAATAAATTAAGAAAAATATCAATTTCAAAAAATAATTTAGAATCATTTGACAGTGAATGGGAATTGTTTAATGTTATTGTCTCACTAACTAAGAATTACAATTTGATGATTGTTGTATTTTTGAGTACTTTTAACAAATACTAACTAAAATGTACCATTACCCACCTACAATTAAATGTAGGGTCTACGTTAATAAATATAATGATATGTTCTTATGCATTACTCAGTCTGTTATTATAAGGTACACATTCTACTTAGTCTTTACACACTAGATGTTTTTTTCGTTCTGTACGTATTTTGTATATGTTTTTTTAAACACTCAACTACTACATGTAATTGTAATGTTTACAAGATACTTCATTAACCTATACGCTTATTCATCGATGAATACTATTACGAATAACTAACGATATGTGTTTGATGCATTACATGTAGTATGACGAAAACTTAATGATCGAAAACATTTTGTTGGTCAATTTAACAAAAAGCAAAAAGGCCCCTTTAAAGGGGCCTTTTCACAGATTTTGGCATTTTTTTACTTATTCATTAAATGCTTTATATTGATAAATGTAAACATTGGATCATAAAAGCTCCAGTAAACAATCAAGAAAAAAAATAAAAAAAAGGAAAAGAACATTGCCCGGAGCAGGTTTCGAACCAGTGACCCCTGGAGTCCTGCCAGAGTCCTGAAGTAAAACGCTTTAGCCTACTGAGCTATTCCGCCGAGTACACATTATTGACGTATTTTATACCTTATATAAGCAATCTTCGTAGTTTCACAAAATTTAACGACAAAAACAGAACTCTCCAAATTATTCAATCGTTTCGCGTTGCAACGCTTTATAATTTTTATGTTTAAAAACGTCAAAAGATGCATATAATGGCTATATTAGAGCATGGTTAATGTTCAGTATTACTGTTTCCTCACAAATATCATAACTAAAACGAAAACTTACGAATCTGAAACAACTTTTTTCAATTTTGTCAATTTACCAAAGCGTGAAAAGATCCCTTTAACCAAGCAAGTAAGTTTTTCACAATGTGAACTACTCCTTTAGGATTCATTGAGAACAAAACACACCGTTTAAACAACTCATCCAACTGCTCTATTGCAATATGTGGCACGGATATCGCATATGATTGATTTAGTCCTCATGTGATGAATTTAGTCCTAAGGGAACGTAATTTCGCTGGGTTATGACAAATAAGGAAATAAACCAGTTTCGATACAGAAACGCATTTGTGAGAGACACTTTATTGTGAAACTTAAACTTGATATCATTAACAAAAAGTATTCTGACTTTTTGTGAGAGATATACACCTTCAACCCTTATATGTGGCGTCAAAGAAGTGAAGCTATCGTATACATCGAACAGGGGAATTGAACATGCAATTTAAAGATTGTATATAATAAGCATGGATTTTTTTCATGGATTGTTAGAAAACGCAAACCAGATTTCTAGACAATACGATTTATATTATCTATAATTGTTCATGTATATTTAAATTCTAATTCACTATAGTAGCCCTAGATACGTTGAATTCGAAAAAATGTTGACGTTAATTGTAATAATAAAATTGCTGGCAATACAATCCATTACTTAAATCAACATTTTAATTGAATCTTGTAGACAAAACTTAGATAAAATGATAATTTGCAATATACACAGATGCAACGTTTATAGTATTTAAACAATGATTACATGGTGGTAATGCATCGAGAAATCTGAGAAGTGGATACCAATGAATAATAAGGAAAACGTGTTCCTAAAATGCCTCTTTGCCGTCATTGTTTTACTTTTTGCCTATTTCAAGCTCTTTTAGTTATCTTATCTGTTATGTTTTAGTCTTCGACACAGGTTTATTATTTTAAATTGAAATAAACTCTCTGGAAAAAAAACAGTTACATAAAAATAAACCACATGCATACATTTTATGCTAAATAGCGGGATAATATCTTAATCAAAATTTAAACATTTGAACACTTTATTTTGTTTACAATAGGCGACATTGGGCAAATATTGGTAAAAGCTCAAATATATCACCAAAATGTCTATGACGGAAATCTTTCATAGATAATACAATAAATACTACAATATACACAACTCGTCTCCGCTGTGTTTTATAGTCTCTCAATGGTGAGTTTATAGTTTGTGATCGTTCCCCTTGAAGCCACTCGAAATAGTCACAAAACATTCTATGCAAAAGTAGAGTAATCAGAGAAAAAATTCGCTTCATGCCTTAAATTTAATCAGCATTCCAAATGTTACACGCTCAAGTAGAAAATAGACGATTTTGTTCAAACTAAAATTCTAGATTCACCACTGCACAATACAAAAATGCTGCCATTTTAAATTTACTCGCCAAGCATATATACAGCCTCTCTAAAAGGCGATTTATTTCTCAGGCAAGTGAACAAAATTGCCATATATTTGAACAAAGAACAAAAACATGAACATCGCTTAATTTAACTTGGGTCAACGCCTTAGAACAGTCAATCCAAATAATAGTGGATTTCATTTATTTACCGATCAAAAGGCGCCCGAACCTACCTATTTTGCAAAGATTTACTCATAAAACATGTATATGTAAGTGCAATGTTATCTTATTCCATTATACATGAAATTGAACAAACTGAATAGGGAATATTTATCATTTTAATTACAAGTTTGCAACTCAGTCATCGTATGTTAACCATTGCAACAGAACTGTAACTTTCTGAGACATTATAAATATTCCTAGCGTCTAGAAAAAAACCCTTGGCGTGTCATCTAGGTCTGCGCATTTTGCTTAAAGGAATTTCTGTAAGAAATATTCTAAATATAGAAATAAGTATACTAAACATCCCTATTTTTGGAAATAAATTGATCTAATTTAGTATTGGGAGAGTCCACTAGTCAGAAATGGGTAAAATGAATCTCGTCTGTATGGCTAAGCCTTGGGGTATTTAATATGCAAGTGTGACCACAAACGTCGATTAAACCAAACTCTCCACACATTTAACGATCCTTGCCATTTTCTATTCTTTTTTGAATTCCAAATTATTGGTCCCAATTGACGACTAAATCCATCGTCATTTTCTGTTTAACTTCATTTTGGAGGTCCACATGATGTTATTCATGCTTTCGACCGAAGTGAGTGAAACTTACAACGAAAACAATTTTATTATAAAAAAACAACATTTAGTGTCATGAACACATGTACTTCTTATGATACCGATTGCATACCATTCGACGAGTTTCTATGCCAAAGCTCTTCGGAAACAATTACATTGTTAAGCTTGAAAAAAAGTCGGCTTATAATTTTAATATGAAACAAAACAACATGTAGTTCAAACATATTTATTTAAGCTAGATTGAATAGAAAGTTTAATTCTTAATTGAATCGCTCTCGAGTCCGTTTCCTGGAACAAGAACCAGTACTTAAAGGCGTAATAACGCAAAAAAAGACGTACAGACGCTTAAAAGGGCGTTACTACGCCAATTTTCAAAGCGTGTAAACGCTAAGAAAATGCGTAATAATGCCTTGTGTACTATATTAAGTGATTAATTCTTTGAAGACATTAATTCGAATCAAAACATCATGAATAGAGATTAGTTTATTGGATTTTAAAATACAATTTCAGTCTTTCTGGAAATTGTCCTTGTGACCAGAAAAGGCAACCGACATATGTTCGGAATCCTATTAATGTAATACACTATGAATCAGTTGATTTATTCGTATTACTCGACAGTAAGACGATGTTGTTAGTGTTACCATCCGCATTGGGAGGGCGACAGTACGTCAAATGCAGTCAAATGATCACGTGTACACGTTTGAATAATTTTTTTACCCATGACTGACATATTCATGTTTGAAAAGTGTTGCGTTAGAAAAGTCTCCAAGTGTACGTATACGACAACAAATTAGTTTAGGATTAAATCGTCTAAAACTATATGTGAAACTAAATATTGTGACGTGAAAAAAACACACTATATTTTCTATGACGAATCTTTCTTTTTTGCCCACTGTTAATTAATTCAAATGTTTGTAATAATATGATACCTTTGCAATGTTATGTCATAGTATAGCTATGTCTCTGGATAATGTGATTTAGAAATATAAATAGTGTTTCTTTAATTGGGCGTAGATGTTTAACATCGCGTTTGACGTAGATGACTTGCGATAATTAATGCAGGGGCGTAGCTGTTTAACATCACGTTTGACGTAGATGACTTGCGATAATTAATGCAGGGGCGTAGCTGTTTAACATCACGTTTGACGTAGATGACTTGCGATAATTAATGCAGGGGCGTAGATGTTTAACATCGCGTTTGACGTAGATGACTGGCGATAATTAATGCAGCAGGAGCATTGAACACTAATCGAATTAGGGAAATGTTTGCACAAAACACAGGATGATTAATATTAATATATGACACGTATTATCGAGCTAGCAGTAACAGTGTTAGTGTTTTATACGCGACAAAAATCCTTCGTGCTATTGGCTTGTTTTTGTTGTTGTTTTTTGCAAAAAGTGTCAATAATTATTGTTTTGTTAAATGCATCAAAATACTAAAGAGCACACATTTACATGCTGAACATGTGTCTGTTAAGTATCATCCCCCTAGCAAAATTACTTTTCGAGTTCCGTGTAACACATTTTTTCAGTCCTTTTTTTTGCTAAATGTGTGCCATAACTGTGCATACGTACAAATGAACCAATATTTTCAGACGAGCATGTGTACACATAAGTGTTTATACAGTTTCATTGCTCTAGCAGCATTACTTATCGTATTACGAACGACATAAGTTCAAATTGTATTTTAGCTGAAAATGGGTAATCTCTGGAAATGTTGAACAAGAAATACCTTTGAAAAAATATATTTTGCGTATATGATTTAAAAAATTAAAGTTTCAGCTGTACGTTTCTAAATAATTTAATTGATTACAAAGATTTAATTGTTGTTAAACTGCATACGGACAAATGAACGCAATCCTGAGATATGGATATTGCCTATGGACGGATTGATCTTAAACGAAATAGTCGATATTTCTACGATGCAAATTGGCAATCCCAATAATGGTAGCTCGATTGCCATAACAAAAACGCGAAACGACGACGGTACGATCACGATAATGCGATATAACTTCGTGTTGATTACCATCGTACTTTCGCATTTTCTCTATCATAATGTCGTATCGCGTTTTCATAATCGTACTGTCGTGTTATCATCATCGTATTGCCGTGATATTTGCGTTTTCATCATCATACTGTCGCGTTAGTATCAACATTCTGACGTGTTATCCACACCGTACTGTTGCCTTCCGATGTGGATGGTAACGATAACAACATCGTCACACTACCGAGTTACCGTATAAAACCAATCCATTCTTATGGGATGACAATAAGAAGATTCCGTACGAATGTCGGTTGCTTATTCTGGCTTTCAGGGACGATTTCCAGAGAGACTTGCATTGCCTTTTCAAATCCAATGAACTCAAATGTACTCATAACGCTTTGGTTTCAATATCTTCAAAGAAGCCATCACTTTATATAGTACACACGGCGTTATAACGCCTTTTTTTAGCGTTTGTACGCCTTTGAAATTGGCGTTATTACGCTTTTTTTAGCGTTTGAATGCCTTTTAAGCGTTATTACGCCTTTAAATTTGGCGTTATTACGCTTTTTTAAGCGTTTGTACGCATTAAAGTCTGCGTTATAACGCCATTAATGGCGTTTGAACGCCTCTTAGTTTGGGTTATAACGCCTTTTTAAGCGTGTGTACGCCTTTTAGTTTGGCGTTATAACACCTGTTTTTAGCGTTTATACGCCTTTTAGTTTGGCATTATTACGCATTTTTTAACGTGTGTACCCCTATACGTTTGGCGTTATTACGCCCAATTTAGCGTTATTTATAGATTATTATATGGAGAAAGTGTGCTTTTAGGGGTTATTGGCCCACTTGGTGAGTTATTTGCACGAGGGCTTCAGACCTGTTTATTGCATATGTTAATCATATAGGCTACATATCAACCTATTTGCTCCTTCACTAAAATATATTACCGAACTAGCTTTCCGTACTTCTATTTTCATTAAATTGATTACGCAATTTATGACGTATCCATCTTGTATGACTTAATTTCTGTGACGAAACACATCTGTTTAAGCTTGACTTTCTGATTTTATCAACAATTTATAATTTGATGACCACCACGAAAGTTTATATTTTGATATTATGATATAAGATGAAGTTAGACATTTAATAAATGCTTTCGAGCCAACTTTTAAATCTGTGAATGTCCGATATTGGTTTTTGTCTTTGTGTTTTCTTTTTTTTGTGCATTGACATTTTCATATGTATCAGGTTCTGCTAAATTATTTCCATTATTTTCAATGATGCTGTCTAAATCTAATGGACAAGTTCGATAGCGATTCATAAACCCGTTCAGATTCCATTTTGTTTTGAAGCTCAGGTCGCCAATTACGTAACGTCAACGCGAACTTGACGATCCGCCCTTACGGGACAACAGGTGTGAGATAACCGGAAGTTTGAAAATAACCGATTTGTGCACAGTGTGAAAATAACCGGTTATTTGCACACTTGCTCAATACCGAGATTTTCACGAGTAATTCGCGAAAGAACGACCAATTGTGTTACTAAATATAGTAACATATGCAATATTAGACCCTTATTAGCGTTATAATGCGTTTGTTTGCGTTATTACGTGTTTATTTGCGTAGTAATGCCTATTTTCGCGTTATTCCGACTTCGATTTTTTTTTTAATTTTATGTGGTTCTAAAAAAATTCCATAGGCCTTATATGGCTAGTTTAAACAAAAAAGTAGTACCCATTACACATAAACACGATTTAACAAGTATTAACGCGATGGGATTCGTGCTGCGACAGCAAGTTTAACTCTTAATTTAGTCATTCAAAGTGACTTGCTACGCATGACATTTATCCGCAATAAATACCCATTCCTTATATGAAAACCAAAAATGTGTTCACCGCCTTGTAACGTTAAATGAATGTTACACATTGTGCGTTTAAACAGGTCAAATATTATACTATATAATTGTGACATATTTGCGGTACACTTAATAATTCGACATTAAGCCAATACAGTGGGGTTAGGGATTTTGTTCTGGGATTAATCTCTTTAGAATCCCTAAAAATAACCCTTATTCAGTCGATTTTTAGGGATTAATCCGTTTTCACCCCTTTTCATCCGAATTAAACCTTTTCCAATGTTTTTAGGGGTTAATTGCGGTGAATTAAGCCCTATAAGGTATGAATTCATCGCAAGGGATGAATTAAGCCCTATAAGAGACAAATTCATCGCAACGCAGCGCAAGGGATCAATCGAAGACCTATAGAATACAAATCCATTGTTCTCTCTCAAATTCCGATAAATTAATAATACCTAAGAATGATAACTACCAAAACCTGAAGCATTATAAACAAAGAAAATAAAAACTTATTTTTATTTACACAAAAAAATATTCAATATGTCTGTTTGCGGCGACCGACTTTGCCCATAATCAGGGACCTATACAAACAAACAGGGACCTGCCATAATTGATTGCTTTAAAACAAAATGGCCGACAGTAGCTGGAACAGGGAAGAATCTACAGGTACACCGGCATCTCCAAAATCGATGTCACGTGACCCGCGTCCGCCGTTAGATATTATCGCATATCGCTATCGCGAAGACGAGAGTTTCCAATCTGTGGGTCTATAGGTCTTTGGATGAATTCATATATAGGTCTTTGATTCATCTCTTCAAGCGATTAATTAATCTCTACGCATGCGCAGTCGATTTCAGCGGGGAATACGGATGAAAAGGCGGAGTTAATCACTGTCGTAAACGAGTAGGCGGGGCGTAGACAACTATTTTTAGATGAGGTTTTAATTGTGTCGGTTTTATGCAGAATACAATTTATTAATTTATTAATTGTACATCAGTGCACATTAATGTTTCACTGGCCATCACGCATTGGTCTATTTGGATCAATTATTTCTTTGGCGAACACCCGGGTAGCACGGCACAAGTTGGATTTTACGTAATATGTGCCGTGCTGCAACAAAGATTCTTGTCTTTGCGGCAACCTACACTTCAGTCAAGTGATAAAGATTACGCATCTTATCGTTATAATCCTGTCTACACATGTGCCGGCATGTGGTGTCACAAGCATATCAGTAAACGCTTTAAATCAAAAATGGGGACATCCACATTGAAAAGAATGCGTGTGAGCCTCTATCGCAGATTTGAAGTCAAAATGTCTTTCATATATTATGTATCAATAATAAGTGAAAGCATAATAAAAATATGTGTTTTCTGTTTTCAGTTCAATCTTAAAATAATAAATTTTATTTGGAAAAGTTTATTAAGATATAGATCAGTTTATGAATAGAAAGGACATCGGCGGGACAGATAAATATCAATAGATAATTTTTTGTTCAACCTATAGTTTTTGTATTAATTTACTAACAATTTCAATTTATGGCAAAGGTATACATGAAATGTTCAATAAGAAAATTTACCACGGCCTGAAATATTTCAAAGTTTATCTCAATTTAATGTAGAATTTCAGCAGATATTCAGTAGAGAAACCTGTACCTGTTTCTTTGTATATAAAACTAACACAGAATGTACAACATATTTTTTCTCTTAATAAATTGGTATCAACGAGCATTACATAAAATTATCAAGCAAACAACATTAAATTAAAAATTAAATATTTTTAAAATAAAATTAAATTTCATTTATTTTCATTTCATTTGTAATTAATGTCCATGTATTTACCGTATCGGGTTATTAATATACGCCCGCCTCCACCTTCCCCGCCTCACCAATAATTTTTAAAACGCACTTGTCAAATATCGTTGGATGGCACTTTAAAAATACATATACTGCAATGCATGAGTCGTAACCTGACGCATTGTTTTTTCTCAGTGGGTCAATACTTTCCCATTGTTTGCATTAATTGCCTTGTAATTTTTCGTTAAAACATATACTGATTTGCGCGTCTTATTAACATAAATCAAGATTATTTTATTATCTCGACGCGTTTGATGTCTTTGAATTCATTTATTTCCGAATTAAAATGCGTTATCCCCCCTTTTTGGAACTAAGTTCCACAACACATTTTGGGACCTGACTTCCAAATGATATACAGCTCTATCCTATGTTATAAGGTTTTTATGCGAATTAACTGTCTTGAATAAATTCCGCATTGGTGCGAATATTTTGGAAAACATATTCACTTGAGGAAATCAATAGTTTCTTTTTTTATTATTTAATTGTTATATTATTATTTTTTATTCGTATATGTTTTATCGCGTACTTAACGCCAACAGTTAGTGTGTGTAATGGAAGACGTTCGACGGTATTAATAATTTTACTGTAGAATTATACAAAAAAAACTGCCGACAAACTGGATATTAGTTCGGACACATGAAATTATTTCGAAAGAAAGCAATTAGAGGTTCAATTCTATATGAGCAAGTCTCGCTGCGCACGATTACTCTTTTACGACACGTACGTTTTTGACTCTTATGGATCTTGACAAATACATAGTGTTTTATTTTGCTTAATCTTAATAAAGGTTTGCATGTATATGTACAGCATAGCTTGACTCCCAAATGACCAACAGCTCTTTCATAAGAAAACACTTATATTGCAACACATGAAATGCTATAAAACTATAATATTGAAGTACGCATATAAACTTTACTATATATAGGTAGGTAGTTATCTACGTCTCTGGACTGGTTAGATGTTGACGTCGGTAAAGTATAGCTGTTAAAATTGTTTCGTCATATGAAGTTAGGGTTGCGTATCCCGCTCGCGCTTTTACCCGAATCATTCATTATTTCCGATTATTGTATGGGGTGTACGTGAAGTCATGTACACTTCTCTTCATTGGTGGTGGTGGATGAATCTTGCAGATAATAGCAGCTTCTTTAAACAAATTAATGTTGGACAATTCTAAATTTATCATATTTAAGCAACTCAACGTGATTGATGGCCGTTGGGGGCGTCCTGTGTGCACTTTGGGCATCGGCGGCGATCAGTTTATTCAAACCGTCAAGGCCCAGTCACACTATGACGCCGGCGGAGCCCCGGTGCGTGATTCCGGCATCTATCGGGATGAACAGGGGCTCTACCGGGATGAACCGGGGCTTCAAAGAGAAAGTATTAAAACGTTAAATACCTCCGGGATGAACCAGGAGTCTCCGGCAAGGACCGGCAAAGACCGGCGTGGCAACGGGAACAAACGGGATGGCATCGTAACTCAACCGACGCCCATGCAGACTTCGTCATAGCTACGGCAACGCCCCGGTGAATGACGGTATAGTCCTGGTATAGCTACCGGCATTCACCGGGACTCCACCGGGGTATTACCGGCGACGACCGGGGTTAAACCGGGGTGTTGCCGTAGCGTTGATGGCGTCTAATACCGGTATAGCCCCGGTGAGTGCCGGCGGAGTTACGGTATACCAGGGCTCTGCCGTGACGCTGTCTTGGCTCTACCGGGACGCTGCCGGCTTTCACCGGGGCTCAACCGGGACATACCCGGCGACAACCGTGGCTCTGCCGGGGCTTAACCGGGATGAACCGTAGCCAGTCCGGGGTTGACCGGGACTCTGCCGGGCTGTTGACCGGCTTCAACCGGGCGGCACCGGGAAATGTTGTGACCGCGTTTAATAATTTATATGAAATATCCCGGTTCTCGCCGGTCGACCGGCGATAGCAAACCGCGATGGACCGGGGCTCTACCAGCAATAGTGAGACTTGGGCTTAAAGGGGCCTTTTCACAGATTTTGGCATATTTTGAAGTTTGTCATTAAATGCTTTATATTGATAAATGTAAACATTGGATCTTAAAGGGGCCTTTTCACAGATTTTGGCATTTTTTAACGTATTCATTAAATGCTTTATATCGATAAATGTAAACATTGGATAGTAAAAGCTCCAGTAAAAAATCAAGAATAAAATTAAAAAAAGGAAAAGAACATTGCCAGGACCAGGTTTCGAACCAGTGACCCCTGGAGTCCTGCCAGAGTCCTGAAGTAAAAACGCTTTAGCCTACTGAGCTATTCCGCCGAGTACATATTCTCGACGTATTTTATACCTAATATAAGCAATCTTCGTAGTTTCACAAAATTTAACGACAAAACCAGAACTCTCCAAATTATTCAATCGTTTCGCGTTGCAACGCTTTATAATTTTTAGGTTTTAAAATCGTCAAAAGATGCATATAATGGCTATATTAGACCATGGTAAATGTTCAGTATTACTGTTTCCTCACAAATATCATAACTAAAACAAAAATTTGCGAATCTGAAACAACTTTTGTCAATTTTGTCAATTTACCAAAGCGTGAAAAGATCCCTTTAAAAGCTCCAGTAAAAAACCAAGAATAAAATTTAAAAAGGAAAAAAAGTAGCCGGTACCAGGGCTCGAACCAGTGACCCCCGGAGTCCTGGAATTAGTCTGAAGTAAAAACGAACTAGCCCTCTCGGCTATTCTGCCGGATATACACATTTGAAGTATTTTATACTTTATATAAGCAATCTTCGTAGTTTCGTAAATTTAAACGACAACAACAGAACTCTCAAAATTATTCAATAGTTTCGCGTTGCAACGCTTTATAATTTTTAGGTTTTCAAATCATCAAAAGATACATTTACAGTATAATGGCTATATTGGACTATGGTAAATGTTCAGTAATACTGTTTCCTCACAAATATCATAGCTAAAACGTTGAACATGGAACACATACAGGCGTCAGAATAATTGTGTTTTTGCATTTGTATTTCGAAGTCCTGTCAAATACAAGCAATCACTCCTATTTTGTATTTGGGTAATTATTTGAAAACGATAATGATAATGATGTTAATAGGATGATGATGATGATAAACTATGAGCAAATAGTCACAAGTAACATTAAAGATTTTGTTTACAGCAAATATTTGCTAGTAAAAAGTGTGATGATGATCAAAGATTTAAAAGTAAACAAAGACAGAGACGTAGAAAACAGAGACTGGAAAGTCACCCATTTTATATAATAAAGCGTGCCGAGTTCTCACCCGTTACGGGATTTCGCGAGACTTGAAGAAAAATATAGACGACGCCATTTTGTTTGCGAAGCGGGTAAAAGCTACAAACTAAAGAGCGAATTTAGAGCGAGTTCTTTGTTGACATTTACTGAATATGTTATTTTTAAATTGCTGGATAATGTTTTCACCAGACCAGTTCAGTAAACAAGGGACATCATTGGAGGTTACGGTAAGAATCGTTACGAACATTACTGCATTTTACGCTATTCTCGGTAAACACACGTTTTGCTCCAATTGCAGTAACTTGTGACACATTTAACTAAGAAAATATGACATAAATATTATTAAATTGATTTTTGTATTTAAGTACTGATTCGGTTTAATGAATTCACACCTTTTTATAGTGATATTCTGTTAGATAATAAAATTACACAAGATTTTCTTTACCCCATTTTGCCGATGCATTTGATTTTCTATTTAAACTCCTCATAGTTTTAGCGAATAAAACTTCGAATATAAACTACGGATCACATCATGTATGGTTTCATTTTAAAGTGCAGATTGGGTTTTATGTCTGCCCATATTTTCAGTGTGATATTCCATTAAATAATGCAGTTGTGCAAGTTTTAATTTTACCCTATTTTTCACATACTTGCTTTCAGCCATTTTGGTTTTCCATTAAAAAACATGCATATTTCCAGTGACAAAAGCTAAAAAAGGGTGCATTGCATCATATCATAACTTATATTTTTTCAAAGTGCTAATTGTAATTTATTAAGTCACATATTTTCATTGTGATATGCCTTTGAATAAGAAATTGACACCAAATTAAATTTTCCCCATTTTATTGGTGCATGCTATAAGCCAAAAATTGTTTTAATCCAAACTCTTCATAGTTTTAACGACTAAAATTGACAACATGTTCTATGGATCATATCATCAATGGTATCATTTTAAAGTGCAGACTGAGTTTTAAGGCTGCCCTTATTTTCATTTTGATATTCCTTTCAATAATGAAATTATCCAAGTTTTAATTTGTCCTGTTTTTCAGGTATTTGCATTCTGTCGTTTTGATTTTTCGCAAAAACCTTGCATATTTTGCGTGACCAAAGCTAAAAAAGGGTGCATTGCATCATATCATAACTTATTTTTTTTTTAAAGTGCTAATTGTAATTTATTAAGTCACATATTTTCATTGTGATATGCTTTGAATAAGAAAATGACACCAAATTAAATTTTCCCCATTGTGTTTGTGCATGCGATAAGCCAAAAATTATTTTAATTCAAACTCTTCATAGTTTTAACGACTAAAACTGACAACGTGTTCTATGGATCATATCATCAATGGTATCATTTTAAAGTGCAGACTGAGTTTTAAGACTGCCATTATTTTCATTTTGATATTCCTTTCAATAATGAAATTATCCAAGTTTTAATTTGTCCTGTTTTTCAGGTATTTGCATTCAGTCGTTTTGATTTTCCGCAAAAAACCTTGCATATTTTGCGTGACCAAAGCTAATAAAGGGTGCATTGCATAATATCATTACTTATATTTTTTTAAAGTGTTAATAGTAATTTATTAAGTCACATATTTTCATTGTGATATGCCTTTGAATAAGAAATTGACACCAAATTAAATTTTCCCCATTTTATTGGTGCATGCTATAAGCCAAAAATTGTTTTAATCCAAACTCTTCATAGTTTTAACGACTAAAATTGACAACATGTTCTATGGATCATATCATCAATGGTATCATTTTAAAGTGCAAACTGAGTTTAAAGGCTGCCCTAATTTTCATTCTTATATTCCTTTTAATAATGAAATTATCAACGTTTTAATTTGTCCTGTTTTTCAGGTTTTTGCATTCAGTCGTTTTGATTTTCCGCAAAAACCTTGCATATTTTGAGTGACCAAAGCTAAAAAAGGGTCCATTGCAATATATCATAACTTATATTTTTAAAGAGTGCTAATTGTAAATTATAAAGTCCCACATTTTCAGTGTGATATTCTTTTGCATAAGAAAATTACAACATATTTTATTTACCCCACTTTGCAGGTGACTTCTTTAAGCCAAAAATTGTTTCAACCCAAACATTTCATAGTTGCAGCGACTAAAACGTCAAATATAAACTATGGATCGCATCAAATATGGTATCTTTTTTTGGCATGCCAATTGAGTTTTATGTCTGCCCAAATTTTCATTTTGACATTCCGTTAAATAATGAAATTTTGCAAGTGGTAATTTATCCTGTTTTCAGGTATTTGCATACAGCCGTTTCGATTTTCCGCAAAAAAAACGTTATATTTTGAGTGACCAAAGCTAAAAAGGGGTACATTGCTTCATATAATAACTGATATTTTTCTACAGTGCTGATTGATCTTTATTAGCTCCTCAGTTTCATAGTGATATTTCTTTGCTTAAGAAAGTTACACCATATTTTATACACCCCATTTTGCAGGTGAATGTTTTAATCCATAAAAAGTTTCCATTCTACTCCTTCATAGTTGTAATCACTAAAACTTAAAACATATACTATGGCCTGTAATATAAACTTAATTATTTTACAGTGCAGATTTAGTTTTATGGCTGCCCATAATTTCATTGTGATATTCCTTTAAATAATGGAATTGTGCAATTTTAAATTGACCAAGTTTTTCAGACATTTTCATTCAGCCCTTTTGATTTTCTGCAACACAGCTTAAAGACTGTGTTAAAATTGCTTTTTTATTTTAAAATAATTATATTCCAATATGATTGAAATTATACAAAAATGAATAAAAAATAAATTTGTTACAAAGAAATGGACTTATGCTTCGAGGAGAAAGATTATGGGAAAATTTTGATTTCAAGCATTCTGATGACAGTTGACAGTATTGAATAGAATTCAAGCTCAATTTCAACCTGTGGATGTTTATTTACAATAAAGAAATTTTCATTATAATATGACTATGGTTAAATGCCTCATTATTATTGATTTCAAAAACAATAAAACTTAGCATATCTCTGTAATTAAATTATCTTGATTAAATTTAAGTGCACACAGTTAGGGATTCCTTTATTCCTTTCTTAGCTTTCCCAAATATCCATAAAAACCTTCCAAGGCAGATGTAAAAATTGACCCTAGTTACTAATGTTATGTAATATTCCATACAGAACTGCCAATTCAGTCATCTAGTTTATGGCTATGTGGGTGAAATATGCATTATCAGTAGATAGATCTCAAATTTATTATGGCAGAGACAGTATGGTGCCAGATATGGTGACAGCATGTTCTATGGATCATATCATTAGCCCTCCCAAATTTAATCAACTTTTTATAATAATCAGGTATAATTAGGCATCATACTCATTCGCAATATTACTTTGTGTAAATTCGTATAAATAATAGTTTGTTTATTTTGTGTAGTTCAAACCGTTGGTGAATGTGCTTAATTAAAAAGTGCTTCTGTTTTATAAGTTGAGGAAGGTTTAAATTAATTAATCCTTAAATATATGATTTAAATTATAAATTTAGTCGTGTAATTATAAATATAAGAATTTAATATTAATCCTAATGGTTCTTGTTGATCAATTTATAATATAGTAAAGTAATTTAATAAGGTGGGTTAGCTCAGGTAATATTTAATACCACACAATACCTGGTAACAAGACAAAATGTTGACTTATTACCAGGTATAGTGTGGTGTAAATGATGGATTGGTTGTTAATTGTCTTTCTGTGTTCATTTGCTGAAATATGACAATGAATGTATTCATGAATTCATTAGGAAACATTAAAAAATGCATGTTTATATGCCTTCTTTATAAATTATACGAGGCATTTATATTTTCATCTAAATTTAGAATAGCATATAATAAATTTCATATGATTTGGTGCTCATCTGCCATGCTCATTGGTATTTCAGTTTGGCCAGGCCCAGGAGGGAGCGACTGAGTGATGGGGTGCAAAAGCGATCTCGACATTTACTTGATGAATCATCCCGAACAGCACTTGTCGATCGTCTCCTGCTCAATGAGGATGAGTCCATAACTGAGACCTGAGGACGATACTTCTCTCAACATCGCATTGTATGAAGACAAAGCAACTAAGTGTGGTTTGTCATCGTCAACAACCGAACCAGGCTCAGCTGCCGTTGGAGTCTGCCAAGTTGAGATCAATGTACCTATCAGGGTTGAGTGTTACATACTTAAGGAAGTGATCCAAAGCCATATATTGTCCATATGCAAGAGACCTGGAAATGCTCTGTTTACATTCAGATCAAAGCAATGGCAAATCATATTAAGTATGAAAGTATGTGTAAATGAAGCAGGACACACTATTGTGTATGTATGTTCATTGTTAGGAAGTTGCTCAGGACCATTTTTGTGGGAACACATTTCTAGTGATTATCTTTTTGCCAATTAGCTCACCTAAGCACAGTGTGCCATTAGTGAGCTTTTGTGATCACCTTTTGTCTGTCATGCGCAGTGTGTTGTCGGGCGTGAACATTTGCCTTGTTAACACTTTAGATACCACATAAATTGTCCAATCTTCATGAAATTTGGTCAGAACATTTGTCCCAATGATATCTTGGACAAGTTAAAAAATGGTTCTGGTGTATGGTCTGTCATCATGAAACTTGGTCAGAAGATGTGTCCCTATGATATCTTGGGCAATTTCAAAAATGGTTCTGGTTGGTTGAAAAACATTGGCACCAGGGGGTGGGGCATTTTTCCTTTTATGTCTATATATAGCTATAAAAAACCTTTTTAACACACTAAAGGCCACATTTATTGTCCGGTCTTCATGAAACTTGGTCAAACAATGTGTCCCAATGATTTCTCGGACAAGTTTGAAAATGGTTCCGGTTGTTTTAAAAACACGACCAGGGGGCGAGGCATTTTTCCTTATATGGCTATGGTAAAAACATGTCAACACTCTAAGTCACATTTATAGTCCAATCGCCATGATGAAAAATTATTATGTGATTATGGTTTTTCTTCAGCAATATTAATACCCTGCCTCAAACGATAATGGCTCTTATGCATTAGCTTACATGTTTGTTGCCTGCATAACTGCAGAATATTAGCTGTTTTCTTCCAATATGTTATTTGTTATATCAACAACTTGCTTAATATGTGTTATGTTGGATAAATTGCTTAATTTTTGTTATGGAAGGTGTATTGATATTTGTTCATGAAATATGAAGTTTTGATGAATATTAAACTATAAAAACTATGTTCATGCATTCTTTTATTGCACCGACTAAAATTGTTACTACAGAGGTTTATGAAGAGACTTTATCACATAAATGGTTGCATAGGCACCTCTGTAGAAGCCGGGACACACTTAATCATAATGTACATGAGAGAACAAAATTTTCAAGTTTAGATGATGCTTTTTTACAACATACGGAATCCATATGTTCTTTTCATTAACTTTGCATTCTGGGCACTCATACACAACTGACTGAGTAAAGTCCTGAACAAATTAACTTTCATAATATTCATCATAATTCACTATCACAATATTCATCATAATTCACTATCACAATATTCATCATAATCGGTATAACTAGATGTAAATCCAGATTTAAATCCTCTTCATCCCATGACACAATATCCGTTTCAGACATTGTGAAAAGACACAGAAAAGTAACTTCATAACTGGATCGATATGCTTAATTACGGAGAATGGCACAGTATACGGGTCTGAAGATTTCTATACATGTACTCTAGGTGGTAATGTTATAATTGGTAAAATCGTGCATTGAATTTAGCGGTCATTAAGGAGAACATTGAACACAAACAGTCGATTAAAGCAGACCAAGAATAGATTCTCTCCATAAGAAGACGAATTTGTTCAGACCTTTATTCAAATTATACTACACGTAAATGGCAGTCGGATTTATCAAATTTAAACACTGCAATTAAAATGAAAAACAAATATCTAATTAAAACAACCAATTATTAGCTGTTTGTCGTAAGATTATGATCGCTTCTTTATTTGAATTTATCGTATTTCAAAGGCCATCATTAAATAACGGTTATGATGGTGTGTGTTTTTTCAAACTGGAGGCGAATAAAATCGCTAAATACAACAATGCGGCATGTGATTTATTTTAATTGACACATTACAATTGTGTGATAGTACCGCATACATTCTCATATTAATAATACATACCAGTTTATTTGTTTCAAATCGCAAAAACTGAAACGCGAAAGCGTGTTTCAGGAATGTTGATAAGCGTGGTAACTACCGTGGCAACCGACAAACAGTTGCGCGTTATCTCGCCGAAACCCGCGACGGGCGAGAGTTTACCGTTATTTGGCGACCTGCTTATCTCTGTTATCTACGTCTCTGACAAAGATTAGTGTTATTGGATGTTCACGCCCGGCGACGAGATTTAAATCATCTTATCGTGATAGATCTTATAAACAAATGCGTAGACAAGTGGTGTCACAGACATAACACCCTTTAAGAGTAGTGTATTCAAAACGTTTATTTTTTGCTAATATTATTTTTACGTTATAAACGAAACTAAAGTCAATATATTTGTTTCCTGTTGCAAAGTTTATTCTAAAATTAACACTTTATTTGGAAAATTAAATACAGAAATATATCTTTTTATTTTCGGCCATAGCTTTTTATATTAAATCTAATTGTTCTAACATAGAATGTTAATTTTGAAATATGAAAGTTTTAGGCCATGGCGGATATGTACTTTTCAGTAAGAAAAACATGCATCGGTTATGAATATCTCTGAGACCGAACACGCTTAAATAAAAACATTTTAGTGTTGTACACTTTAAAATACGGTTAAAATTATATGTTCATGAGAAGTATTTACATGCCTTTACATACTCTAACTCGGCCGATAATCTCTCGAAGTATTGTTATTTAATATCCGCGAAAATATTAAAGTTAAAGACTGTAGATTTTTAGATCACTCTTATATTTATTCTTAAATTATTAGTTCCAGAAAGAAATAATTAAGTTTAAGGCAATTGAAAGGTGTACTTGTAAAAAATCTAACTCGGCCTAAAATACCATTTTCACGTTTCATTACTTAATATTGGTTCAGAGACTCATACGTTTTCAAATCTATAATGTTTTATTTAAAAATCACGTTAAATTTATCAACGCTGCTTCAAATATCGAAACTTGTTCATGATTAAAATGTTTTCAGTTCTATTGTACGAAGTAATGAAATGTTGTGTATTGGAATCAAGCGGGCAGACACGCTGCAGTAGCGAATGATAACGCCAGATAACAGAGTGAGACTAGCGTCTGCTCGATTGATGTCACGTGATATTGATTACGTTTTCGTTGCGCGCTTTCCGGATACTTTCTATTGGTCCGAATGTATTTTTCCAATGTTTGTTTATTTATAGATCGTCGCTTTAATACATTTAAGTACTGCGCATGCGTAGGGTTGAAAAGGCGGAGTTATTATCGCGAGTAACAGCTCGCAATAATAACTCCGCCTTTTCAGCCCTACGCATGCGCAGTCATAGCAAAAGCTCACATTCTAAACTCCGCCTTTTAAGCAGCACGCATGCGCAGAGTGCTAGCATCTCAAACAATCCAAAAAATCCGTTTTCAACCAACAATCCCTACAAGGGATTGTTAGGGATAAATCCCTTAAAAACGGATTGTTAGAGATTAATCCCCAAACATATTCATCCCTAAGCAACCCCGTATTTGCGGAACAAATTCCCTAACACCACTGTACTATTATCTGATCACCAGTCAAATTAATGATTTCATATGTTTCCCACAGCCCATCGTGGATTGCAAAATGACGATAGTAATTAGATAACTGCGAGTTTTGTCTGGACAGTGACGAGTATATTGGAATATAAACCCATTTTGCCAGTATCCAGATTCCCCTGTCTGGCTTTAGCAAAATAGATTCGGGAATTCGCGGATTTTTCGACGATGCGGATTTTGGATAAATAATAATTTTGCTTTGAACTTTATTATAATTCAGTTATTGATACAATATATGATGTGTTCCAACAGCAAACAAATTTAGCTAACCTTCTTAGGCCTAACATTTGCGCTTGCTAATAGGGAAAAAACGCTTTGTTCTCTGGCGTAGTATTTTATCCCGTTTGTCATATTAGCTTACAAGTTATCCCATAAAGCCAATGGCGTATATTAACACGGCTTATGTCTGATGTTATAATATGATTTGCCAGAATAATTTATGAGATTAAGATGAGATTGGATAAAAGCGATACTGGAGAAAATGGGGAAATGATATTGCCAGCTGCCTGTCGGTTAAGCTTATGTACTAGCAAACACATTACATAAAATATATTTGGGTTGCCGAGACCTCCTGTACTGTAATGCAAAATGTACCACGTTATGACTTTTAAATTGAAAGGTGATTAGAATCCATGTGTCCCTTTGGCCACATATGTTGCTTTAAATAATTGATAACACATATATGTATCAGTATGAATCATAGTCATAACGCTATATTGCAAGTAAAGTATTGTAAGTATTGTGTGCAATATCATATTATCTTTTAAGTATAAGTATTAAAGTCTGGTGTATGTTTGTGCGAAATGTTAAATAAGACCTAGGTCGCTAATACCATGATTATGGTCATTTTAATCAGGTATTTTATATTATGCATTATATTGCATGAAAATGAATCGTTTTAGCTTAACTGAAATGCTGGTAAACATGAAAAAATCCTGGTATGATGAATTAGTATGCGACTTGTATGTTTCATTAATACTTTCTATTTTAGGAATGCATGTTTACAGTTTGTAAATTATTTTCTTCAATCATATGTTGTTATATAATTCGCTATGTTTGGACGTGACCATATTATCAAAGCGTGCAAGCGATTGTTTATCACATAATGAGAGCTCGCGCTTATTATGTTTAAAACGCTGCAAACAGAATGAGAGACCGTTCCAAATAAATATTTGTTCGGCTTAAACACAATTTAATCGTCGGGCTATAGGAAATATTATTATTCTTAAAAATTATACAGGCACAGTCATTGGGATGCAAATTTTGTTGTATTATCATAGGCCCGTTATTCTATTTAATATGTTCGAACATTAATTCATTCAAGTAATATATTTGCAATAAAAGTAGATCAATGATGGGTTGGCTCCAATCGCAGCAGGATAAGTCTGTTTCCCGGCTTTAACTCAAGCGTATATCTGCTGTCTCTTGCGATGGTTTAACAACGTTCTATGAATTATAAATTGCGTTAAAGTGTTTATGAGAAGTAACATTTTTTATGTTGATTGATGAAACAAGGTTTAAATAGCTATTGTGTATTCGATAATTACCATAACTCATGAAAAAGTATTGTCTGGGCGTCCAAAGTCGTCTTTGGATATAATGTGGTACATGTTGTTTTCTTTTCTCTTGCCAGCCAAAGGTTTTTCAAGTTTTTATGGCGCTGGTCGTCCGACGGAAAATCCGTCTGTCAAAACTTAAAATAGTTTTCTTCTTAGTACTCTCTACTTTGTGACAATATGAAAGTGTTAAGTATAAATTCATGGCGTATCACACAAAACATATGTCGTTATAAATCTGTGTTGAACTTCTGCATTTCAACTACTTTCGATAGAGATTAAACTTTAATCATACTCACAAAGGTCATTATCAATGTATACATATTAACCTGTTACCTGTATAAGTTGTCTGAAAACGAAACATCATTTCCGGCAGAATACTGTGATCGAGAGGGGGTCTGAAAACCAATTTTAAAATCGATATGCAAAACAATGAATTGGTTTTTGTGTGTTGTATCATGTTTATTTAAGCATCAGTATTCATCCTGATTCATATCGAAATGAAGAGTCATATTTTGTATTATACAAATGTTAAAAAAATAATGAATTTGATGTATCGACTCCGCCGGAATGTTCATTACTTCACAAAATGGCGATTAGGCCAGATATCCATTTCACGCTTTCAGTTTCTCTTTCGATTGTACTGTTTCTGTTTAATCACGTCTATGCCATTGTCTTTCAAACAAAAACATTATAAACTCCTTTGATGAGGGTTTAGGATATCATTAAACGTTGAAGTGTAAAAAATGTTTTTTTTTTTCATACTAAACAGCGGTGTCGCGGTATTTAGATTTATGTATACATGGTCTTTAGATTTATGTATTTTACTTGTATTATTGACTTCATAAACAAATTATATATAAAGTACACACACATTATTAAATATAAAATTTGTAAACCTACACTATTTGCACAAATGAAATATATTTTCTAATGTTGATACGTTTTGGTTGCTTCTTTCTGGAACCTTGTTTTAAATTTATTCTTAAATTGAATGATTAATATTTATAGCTTTATTATCTTGTAAGTAGGTGATTGAAACTGAGTCTAGATTATTTAGTGATTTACTACTGTGATAGAATTTATATTTTTTGACATTACGATTAGGTCTTATATAGTTTTACTCGTATCAAATATGGACTGTAAAATTGTGCAACTTTTTCTGTTTTTTCTTATATGTGTTTATAACGAACTATACGTATAATTACTTATCAGTGTGTTGTACTACGTATATTAACTGTATTATTCTATACACACAGCGTTTAAAACTGAGTAAAATAACTCGCACTGTACTCATAATCAAACCGCACAGTTATTTTGGGAAACACACACAAGCGAAGCACATTACTAAAAAGCAAACGAGATTTTAAAAAATTGGAATAGAAAATACCCTGATAGCAGCCAAACACTATTAGTCATATACAACCACTGTGGTGAACTATAAACAGGCAGATGTGGTGGTTATCTTTCCTAGCATTTGTCGTCTGCTGCAACAGGCAGGGGTTGCCTTTCCATAGCGTACCTAAGGCTTCTAAGAACATACTGATTTGCAAAAAAAGCTCTGTAACATTAGTGTGAGCTAACGCTCAGTAATTCAGTAAGTACAGACCCGAAACACTGCTTCCTTTACAAAATTTAAATGGAATGCAATTAATATAAGGACTAATATGTACATATCGGAACAACATATATCTTCAATAGTGCTGGAAATATCCTTATTCGTATAAAAGGGCAACACGATAAGTCACCAAAGTAAAACACAATACGCACCATGTATAGCTCAATGTGTTGATACAATCACTGTCTTTAGTGACATTGAACAATAGTACCTTTACGACTTTACATTTACTAAATATTTTTGGCTGTATATTTGGCTGTTCCTGCTTACAAAGGTATTATACAGCGATGTATTAAATAACTGCACTCAGAATGACTGCAAGAAGGCGATGCTTATTTACCTTTAGTACGTTGGCAATAAAGAAGTAATAATGGACCGGTTGCTGAATCTGCTGAAGGCGACGGTTGCAACATGTGATTTATTGAAATTGTGCAGCTGCCTATCTGTCGAGCAATCTAATGGTGTGTTTTTATACTTTCAACAAGCCTCATCATAGAATATCAAATATAAAAGCATGTTCATGATATCGTGAAAAAAGTGCATACAAATGATTTTGTGACGCATTTTAGTTATTTGCAGGCACTATAAATAATTGAATGCAATCTTTATTTTAAGACAATTAAGTATATTTTGAAAACATTCTATGTTAAGATGGATTTTTGTAATGGCTCTGGATTTCTTAGTTTAAATAACTTTAATTGAACATTTTAGCAAGACTGTACATACACGAATAGCGGCTTTTTACGTTGCATGATTAGATGATATATATTTTGAAGCTGCATACATTTCTGAAACAAACAAGCGTCGCAAATACAATTTCATGTTAACACAAATTGTTAAAGGTAATGAAACAACTGAGGTTTCGTTCACCATTAACGAAAAACATAACGTAACCTTGCCATAAATAATTAACAACATGCCGTGACATTGAACACTGGATGTTCTGAGTGGCGAACCATGTTTTAACTCATAAGAATGACGTTGCCTTGTTTACTTTTTCATGTTTAAAAGGTTAAAATAGGTTGCAGACCAATCAGCGTAGATGTAACGCACTCGATGTGGGTGACACATCAGAAAAAAACATATGGCGAGGAAGTTTTCCAGATATAGCGATGTTTAACGAGAGTATTTATTTATCAAAGCTCTATTACTTCATAACAAGAATGTACTCTATAATACTTTTGCAACACAATACTGCATATGCTAAGGCATGTACATATCAATAGTCATTTTTATCGAGCCTTTATCGACTCCATTACCGAAGGTACTCTAGCAGACATTCGCAACACTATATTGCATACGCTATGGCATACTGCATATCCATCGAGATGGAAATCGAAGCGCTGAAGACACTGAAGTTGTTCGCTATTGCATAATCTTAGGCGCAACTCAGTTTTCAAAATTATGTTAAAGCTTTTTATATTGCAGGTTTAAAATGAACACAACCCATTCAAATTTATAAAGAGTTCATCTTAAAGCACAGGGTGAGATGTGGGCACTGTTTATCTTCATATTTATGTTATAGAGATAACTGAGACAAAATATATGTCCTTTTGTTTTTGCAATTGGTTGCTGAACTGGCAGAATTTTGGTTGCCTTGCTTAAGAATATAACAAGCCTAGAATCATGTACATGTTGTATGATGTGTATCTAATACTTTATCTATTTTCTTTAAATTATTGAGCAACAAGTTTGCCGACACGACAGACTTTTCATGCATCATGTCTTGTTGTGAGCCGGATTTGAATAATTTTCTAGGCTTAACCTTGACCTTTAACCTTTCAAAATGTGCTGCTCCATAAGATACACATGCATGCCAAATATCAAGTTGCTATCTTCAGTAGTGCAAAAGTTATGGGCAATGTTAACGTTTCCGGAAGGACGGACTGACGGACATTTCAACCGCTATATGCCACCCTACCAGGGTCATAACAAGCTAGTTGCCCTGCTTTTTAGCCCAATTGTAACCATCTTTTGAAATTGAGTTTCCTGGGCTTAAATGTACTGGCCCCAGGCTAACAGGCAACCACTAAACCTGTAAGTTATTCATGATGTAAGATCTGACAGTGTATTGAGCTCATTCAATTTGCAAGTCTGAAGATATTAAAGGGTCTTTTCACGTTTTGGTAAATTGACAAAATTAAACAATTTAATAATTTGAAGAGTTCTGTTGTTGTCGTTTTATTTTCTCATACTTTGATAATTGCTTATACATATTAAGTATAAAATACATCTCTCATTTTATGAGCAAGGATGGCCGAGTAGTCTAAACGAAAGACTTTTATTCCAGGGGTCAGTGGTTCGAGCCCAGTTGAGGGTTACTTTTTTGTTTTTTTTATTTTTATTATTATTTTTTTTAATGAAGCTTTTAAGATCCAATGTTTACATTTATCAATAATAAGCATTTAATGACAAAATGTGAAAAGATCCCTTTAAGATATCTACTAACAAATGCCACAATGTAAATATTTAGAACTAAATGGTTGTTTATTTATTTTAAAAGTGATTTTGTTTATTTGCCTTGTCAGCGAGGTTACTTTGAAGTTATTATCACGTTTATTTTGGGAAAACAGGGCTTTATGAGTATGCATTAATTGTGCAGTACCAGATACTCTCTTTAAACGAAAAACACCATAAAATCAGAAAGTGTCGTCCTTGATTAGCTTGTGCGCATTGCACAGGCTAATCAGTGAGCACAGGCTTATCTTATTTGGCATGCATTAAGCCCCGTTTTCCCTGAAAGCAGCCAATATATGTACATATTTCAATGATTAACTGGCTAAGGTCGTTGCACAAGCTGTTAAATTCTAGCCTTGCTAAGGTCATCGCACAAGTTTTTAAACACTATTGATTACAAACAAACACTTTGCTGTCTGCAGTGTGCCAGTTGATTATAAACAGGCAGATGCGGTGGTTTTCGGTCCTAGCGTAGTTAACAGCAGAATAACTTGCAAAACTCCATCAACATTAGTTGCTCGCTAGCGCGACCAACTAGAAACTGGCAACTAAGAAACCTGCCATAACATTAAACGTTAAATGTATGATGCGACTTCGACTAAATATATAAAATATGTATTTTGAAATGTATGTTCAAGTATTCACTCAACCAATGAACATGAATCGATAAAATAAATATTTTATCTATTCAGCTGCTCGCGATTTTACTTATCATGATTATTGAAACTGTCATGTGTAGCCTAAATATATAACGCTTTGAGAGTAAAGCTTTCTTTCAATTACACAATAATATAATAAATTGGAGTTATAAGGCACCAACATTGTTTCTTTGTCAAAGTTCGCTTATTGACATAAAGCATTGTTTAAACATATTTTGCTAGATCATTTGCAATTCAAATAAAAACATCTGCAACATTCCGTAAATGCTTATGAGAATCAAGTTGTAGCTAAGAAAGATGAGATTTGTTGAATGTGCTCTTGATATTGCATGTTTTCATTAAATTGAAACCAAATTATAAAGCAAATTTACGAAATGCATTTCTAACTTCTATTTACAATTCTTACAAAGTACACGAAGACATCATTTGATTATCTTAAACGTTTTTGATGTAGTTTTTTTAAGAACTAAGCTTTTAATTGTATTTCGCTTATTACAATTACTACGGTATTAAATGAGATTTTAAAGCAAATAATGAAAAAAAAATACCTTAACACTTCAAGACAGTTTTGTCAAATGTGTCTTTCTTTATCACTTTTTTATTGTAGAACTTTGTTAATGTACTCTGATTTGACCAACCAGCTTTATTTTAAATTTCCTTGATTGGAACTCAACGGAGATTTGCCTTCGATACAACTGCACTTCGCGAACTATGTGGTGTAAACGTATCACTAACACCAGCCCGAATCATTACCGTCTTTATCCATATAGCAACCGTGCCCCTGTGTACAGGCTTAAATGATTTGATATTGCTGATCAGTAATGCACATTCAGTTGTACTTCTTAACATTATAGTGCTACACAAATACTCCTTTAAAACTGTGTAAACACGAAGCCTCATATCTGGAGGGTATGCCTTCAAATGGAACAATTAACAATCAATTGTCTGAAAAGCCTCGTTCACGGAATGATTTCCGGACACTTTGCATGCATTAATTACCAGTCTCTGCGACATTGCATGCTTTAAATCTTTGACTGGCGCCTTTAGCAACTGTGTTGTCCTCGGTAGTATTACTGGAACATCCACCAGTATCTTCATTAATAAACTGATTCATGCCTGTGTTGGCCACAGTCGTGCAAGAAGAATTTCTCTGGCCTGATCTGCTTGAATCTTGGGAATGAAACGAGTCAGAATACTGAAAGGAGTACAAACATATCCAAGTTGAAATTCCCCCAGTCAACTGTAAACGCATCAATATACGAAACATAAGGATCAGGTTTCCACGAATAATAAACTGGTACTTTATTGTTCAACCTTGATGCAAAAAGATATATATCGCATCCTGACCAAATTGTACAAATATCCTGAAAATATTGACCTTTAAATTCCCATTCTATTCGATCATTGAACTGCCGAGAAGGAGTACTTGCCTCATTGTTTACACCTGGTATATGGGCACATGTAAACCAGATGTCATTTTCTTTTCCAAACAGCAAAATGTCCTTGCTAACCTGATTACACTTATCTGACCTAATTCAACCCGTACTATTGATGTAGCACGCTGCTGTAGAACTATCCGATTATATTTTTACATGTTTATTTCTCAAATACTCAACCAGCGTTTTTATAGCAAAGTGTATAACTTTCAGTTCCGAAACATTAATATGTTCCTTTCTTTCTTCAGTATTCCATCTACCACAAACTTCTTGGCCTTGAAAAACAACACCCCATCCTAGAAGACAACTGTCAGTTTGAATTTCAAAAACAGGATTTTCCCTGTGTATCTGTCTGACGTTAGAAATGGATATTAGAAAGCCACCATTGTAATTCATGTGTCATTTTCTGTTATATGCACATATGCCTCAAAATTTCCTTTATTTCTTTTTAATGTTTCTATTTTCTCTTTTTCGAGCTCTCTAAAAAACAATTTTCCAAACTCGACAGCCGGAAAAGTAGACACCAAAACACCAATTAAGTGGGCTAATTCCCTTACAGTCAGAGGGCCAGATAAGATGCGTATTTGCGTAAAATACGCATGAAAACAAAGAAAATACGCATGACTTAAAATTGTGCTGAGTAAAAACACTCCTGGCTAAATTCGGATTACGCATCGTGTGCAACTTAAATGCGTATTAGCCGTTTATATAAGTAACATCACCATCTATGTTTAGAATGTGGTTCCCGACCTAATTTACTCCTCAGTCAGATCATTTAATTTTGGCCAACGATAAAAGCACAGGTGGTTAGCGTGTGGCTATGATATAAATTAGTGAAAACATCATTTTGATTGATAAATAATCATATTATAACGAAAAATTAACTTTGCTGAAACACAATATACTATCAAATATATAAATAGAAAGGTATGCAACTCGAAATCACCCCAAAACGGGGTGCATCGCTTTGAACAGCCATATCTTCATCAATTGTGCAGCGATTTTCACGATCTTGGTCTTATTCAACGCATACATGAATTTCCTTTCTGGAAATGCATATGTCTTGCAATATTTTTACAAATGCTGGGTCAACTTTTAAGAAATAGCACGAAACACAACTCGCAATATAAATGCTTCTTAAAATTATCGGATTTCGATTTATACTCCTCAATTAAAAATTTCTTGAGTGAAATACGCCTGGACTAAAAAAAATATCTGGAGCTCTGCTTACAGTTGTTTTATCAGCTTATAAAAGTTTGTTGCACATGTCAATAACCTTATCTTGCTTTTCTTTAGGCAATCTCATCAAAATGGTGTTAATAATAAAACCCAAGTATATCATTATCTGAGAGGGTATCAACACCGACATCTTTTCATTCAGAATGAAACCTAAATTGTGCAACAAATGTCGTGATACAGACACAGTATTCACACATTCTCGATTAGAAGTGCCTCCTAAAAGACTATAGTCTATGAAACCTGTGCAAATATGGCCATCTGTTCTAAGCTTTGACAACACTGGTTTTAGCAATTTGGTAAACCACCTAGGACCGTCTCTATAGTCATTTGGAATGCAGGATACTGATATATTTAGTCTCGCCACTGTAGCTGAAAAACTTGGGATCATCATTTGGAACTGAATAACAAATAACTGGCTCGTGTAAGGAAAGGAATGTGTGCCCAAATGTGCATATTCATTTCGCATTTCAGGTTCCACATAAAAACGAGAATTTTGTATCTCGTTAAAGCTATGTTACCAGACCACATCTAGCGTTGAAATGTTGGCTTTTGTTATGAGGAACACTTATTTTCTTAGTGTAAACTTAGGTTTTCGAAACATTTTACGAAATAGTCTTTGATTTTACTTGTTCATATTGATTTAAATATAAGTCTATTAACTTACATAATGTTTACATTTATGAATCATGCTATCCTGTTATGTTGCACAATGGGTATGCAACATGATGTAATGAGTACATTTTAAAATCGGTATATATATATATATATATATATATATATATATATATATATATATATATATATATATATATATATATATATAAATTTAATCACGTGACGCAAATGAAAACGAATGTAGTTTAATTGTTTTCATCAAATAATGTGTAGCAATAGAATTCGAAAATATATTTATCTGTAATTTTAGAATGGTGGGGATACAATATTTGACATTATTATGTAACTTTGAGTGTTAGACGTCAAGTAACCGATTATCTCGGTCATCCATAATTGTATTTAGAGAATATACTCTACGCATACTTTTTAAAGCTGATGACCTTTTTTAAAGATATTTCTTGAGATGTTTTTGTGGACGTTATACTTGTATATTATCACAAAATGGTCCTCCAATTCAAATATTCGTATTTTTTTAAAATAATTAAAAGGTTTAAATGTAATAATTTATTTTTTTTACAATCTAACTGGCACGCATAACCCATCCGATGTGTATGGATAAAGTATGAATTAAGTATTATCATATCCATTATAATGAATCTTTTAAAAGAAGAAAATAATGAATTGGTTAGCTAAATGTTTGTTATTATCCATACGCCATATAGGTTCCTTATTAGATTAGAGATATTGGCAACCAGTCGATATGAATAAATCAAAGATACCATTAAATGATCTTATTTTTCCACAGGAGATTTTTCGGATTCCTTTTGGTCAGAAATAGCAGCAGTATGTCTTTCTTATCGATTTTAATTAAGCGCGATTTGAGGCAAAGCCTATTATTACTAAATGTCTATATGAACATCTAAATCACGGAGTAAATGTATATGACACGTAATTAAATACTATCAATGCTACTGGTAGAGATGAAATACTGGGACGCATACATTTCACTAATATATATGAGTACAAAATATATAGTTTTAAATTTGATGCGATTGAATTGCAAGCTTACATATTTTTGAATAATTATGGTGTCATTATATCCAATTTTATTCGCAGCCTCTAAAGTTAATTCATTTTACATAAGAAATTAAATTCATTCTCATCAAAAGTATATGACGTGCTGTACTTTCTTCGATTTTATGTTGTTCTTCTATACTACTTATTGTTATTTCAGTAATGCAAATGTTCTAAACACAATACACACTTCTGTATTGTGAATTTACATAGTGTTCGCATACATGTACATGAGCACCAAATAGATCTTGTTTTGCATAGATTGTGTAATCATAGTCAATAAGCTGTAAATATAGTTCATACTTAATTTGTACTAAAGTTTAACGTGATTAACCAGTCATTTTATGTTCACAGAAACTTCCCAATGCATCAAATGAAATGCAAAATAAGCCAATATAGTTTGCTAAAAAAAAACTAACAAAAAATTCATGCCAAAATGGTTCTCTGTTCCAACAGGAAAACCTGTACCAATCAGCAAACTTGATCACATTGCATGCATAATAATTGACACAATTGTAACACAAACAATTGTGTTAAATAGATAAAACACGTAGTACATTGTAGTTACTCGTCTCCGTTTAAGGCACACAATTACACCTCTATCGCAACATAAAGTAGAGGACCATAATAAAGATTACTAAAATTAGTCTCGTTATTGGGAAGATGGGCATAATGCATGTGCGTAAAGTGTCATCCAGGATCCTAGACTTCCCGCCTTAAGAGGTTTTGCTTAGAAGGAAGTTCGTTTAAACAAACAATTAAATAAACACGGGAAGTTTCACTCATGACTAACTTGTGAGTCACGATACTATGATATAACATTTACGCACAAGCAGCTCAGTTTTACAAGAAAAAGGCTTAAATATATGGCGATGATTGTATGGGCATTCACTGCGTTGAGCGGTAGTTTTACATCAATATTACGCCTTATAAGACAAAATGTATTTGAAAGTTCCAACATAGGAACATTATATAGGCTTTAATAATTAATTATATTATGAAGGTGAAAACACCCAGCTATTTCCACTGTATATATTTGTTCACTGCTATGTGACGCACATAACCACTACACTGATACCTTATTTAAAACCTTAGTCCCGTAAGCATTATTTAATTGCACACTATGTGCGTAGCAAACTATTGTACCTTTATTTGTTGACCTAGAAACATGCCAATGACGCTTTTGCAACTATTTTTATGTTTCCTTATTTGTAGAAATAAAAATAAAACAAAACGAAGGAATTGAAGGATAAACTCTTCGGTGAAGTACATGGCAGTACTAATCAGACACCTTCATTAGCCGGAGTGGTTGCTAATAGAGACGGATGGACCTATCGCAGCATCCGATGGAAAGATTGTGGCACTTAAAAGTCACATCTGTTTTGGATTTTATTGCATTTTCACGGCGCTTATCCTACACAGATAACACCGTTAAAATAAGAGCGTTACCAGCTAATGCACGAAAAGGCAACGGGTCAAAATGTTGTCCCTCTTGAGTTGTCTCCTTTTAGTTCCACAGCAATGTACGAAACGTTGGTTTTACTTGTGCATGCAACATTAATTCAGTTAATTTCATGCTCGTTCTCGGTAGCATATACTTTGTTTCGCAGTGGGAGCCTACGATGCCTAACAATTTATGCATTACACTGTAGACAAGGTGGTAAAATGAAGATATTGGTCCGTTCAGTCAATGAAATGTATATATCTGGGCTAGGTTTCTCTACAAAAAGGCAGCTCTTTTATCGCGAAGTCATCGTCATGATGTATTACGGTTTCGTTTGAAAAAAAAAAACACGAGTATTTTATGGGTCTGATGCTTGCAAAGGATAATGAATAAAATATGTACAGGATAGCAACCGAAAGTACTGGACTGAAGTATATACATGTTATACAAATGTATTAAATGCTGCTGATATGGTAAACTTAATAAGACTTTAATTGATTAAAGTTCAAGTTGCATCACAGTACTAAGGGTGTCCATTCGACAAAAAACTATGCAAACCCAGATGTTACTTTGTCAAATGCATTTAACAGTTTTAAATAATGAATATGTATGTTATTCATGTACCTCAGCCCTGAGCTTTGTCTCAAAACGAATGAACATTTTCTGACCCGACCCGAAAAGAGTAGTTACTACTGGCTTTAAAGTTTGACAATCTATCGGGTACTTCAAAATCTGATATAGAAAGAGGATTCATATATAGATACTTATTTATCAAAAATATTTCTACAACTTTTATGGTTGCTTAAATTAAAACAATTTTTGATAGTAGAATGTTATCCGTTAATGAACGAACTCGTGACTTCAGATATCACACAACGTTACCTTAATCAATAATGGTCACAATTTATGGAATTTAAATATCCATTTAGAAATTATTTATGAGTTTTTAGACGAGACACGCTTTCTCATCGGGTAATATTGGTGGTAAGTGATTTGGAAGTCATAAGATGAAGGTCAAAGTTACAGCAAGGGCAAGTCGTATTTTGACCAATTGGACACACTATATCCCGGTTCCTATTAAGTCGGTTGTTATTCGTTTTTATTAGAAATGATTGTGACCTTGACCTTGAATGCAGCCAATACACGCGATCCTCTAAACGCGGAGAAACTGTCAATATAAATTTTCAAAAAACCTGTTACGCATATGGTACACAAATAGTTTTTGAAGACTTATTATACAATGATTTAAAACAACAACACAAAATCAGGTGCATTTAAGAATGTATATAAAATGTATTGATTATGACAGTTTTGTTTCGAATTTCTAATAGTTTTGAATAAAACATTTGAACAAAATATTCAATATTGATACATTTTGGTACATGAAGTCTAAACAACAATTAACAGTAAATCGCAATTTCCTCTACACAATACAGCAAATTTTAATTTGATATGAACAATTCATACCAGATATTGTATAAGCATTTTATTGTTTAAATATGTACACAACGACTCTGTTATTTTTACTAAAAGAAACAAACGCTTCACATGAAGGATAAATGTTGCAATTAATAAAGTCTTGGACTCTTACATATACATACTAGGTATTAAGCAATTTACAATAAACACTTTTGTTAAACATAAACGACTTGTTATAATTACTACAATACGTTAATGTAGACATCATAGGAATTGTATTTCTTTTCAGGAGCATTCAGAAGGTTACTACATTTTTATGTTAATGATATATTAACCGCTTTAAAATAACAACTATATTCATGTTTTCTTTTGTATTCTTTATAGAGGCGAGTATAAGCATACTATTACTCAATGTGTGCGATATTTAATTTGAAATTCACACTACTGTAAACATGTTAAACCTAGTATTAAGGTGAGTTGTATATTTAAAATATTTCAGGAAATAACATGCGAGATTTCGTGATATGAGTAGTGGACATTGAAATTATACCTATTCAGAGGAATTACTGGAGCAACATTGTTCTGATATGTCCTAAGGCCCATCATCCCACGTCGCCGATGACATGACACGGATTTCCTTGAATGTTGATCGAAATACACAAATAGTTTTTAATGTAAAGATCTCCAAATAAAGCAACAAGATACAACGCGTACTTTGGATAACAACGCATTTGGATAACAATACATTTAACACGAGTGTTGAATTATATTGTTGTCGATATATAGAACCATTCAGAAGGGCATGATAATACAATTATTGTACATGTTATTTTGGCAAATAAAAAGAACCAATCTAAAGGACAAGATAACAACCATATTATTCTTATTTTTTCTCAAAGTTTACCGGTCACTAAGTACAACTGATCAACACGACAAGATCATGCATGCTGCATATTCGCGAGTTCAATACTGAAATGAACATTATTTCATATTGTGTCTCTCTCTTCGTCAGAAAGACAATTTCGTTCTAACACATATGATTAAATCTTCATAAAATATTATTTTATAGACCATTTAATTATAAAACAAGTATTTGATAAAACAAGTGTAAACTGTGCTGTGATATTCTCCGGCACAAACCAGTACGAACCACATACTGACCTTTTCCTCGCGTATCATTGGAGTCCTTAGCGTGAGTAGTACCAGTTTGTGATGTCGGTAGAAAGATCTTTATAGCGCTCCTAAAGAAGGGATTGGACCTCCCAAACGATAGGCGGAATACACTAAGAAGTGCTTTATTTGAAAGGTTATTATCTAACTTTAGCCACTTGCGTTGGGAATTTAAAGGATCACTTTTACGTACTTGACAGTATCTACTGGATTTAAATTATCACATAATGGCACAGCTTCGTGAGCATGTAAAATACGAATTAATAGAAAATTAATAGATTATTTGAACCAGACACCGTCTTTATATTTCAACAGGTAACCTCGTCACTTTCAAATTAAATATTTAATCATACGTTTCTCTTTAGAGATACCGAACGACATGGCTTGTTAAGACTAATTGGTCGATGTTGTTGTCAATCGTTAACGATTGTTTATAACGATAGTGAAAACGCAGTTCGACCTTTTTAAATCCAATTTAACTCTACTGCAGAAAATTTAGTAAAGTGTTATTAAAAGATTGCTAAAAAGTTTTGAATAGAACCATGTCCAGACATATGTTATTGTCCGAAAAGAATACATTTAACACATTTAAAATACACGTATTAAACAACCTTAAAATATGTTTCCTCAATTAATAAGTTTCTTTTTTTTATACTTTCGTTAATATAAGACACTCACAACAGACAGAAGCAATTAAATCAAAACACACGAAACCAAAACGATTAAATGACTAATCTTATCTTGGTGTGTAGACATATCACCAAACATTTTGATAATTAAACCAATGTACCTTTCAGATAGTTCAACTTGAATAAAGCATTCGATAAATATTCATCGCGAGGAACGACACATAAGCGGCTTTGAGGAAATAATGGCCCCAATGTCATTACGATGATCAAAAGCTAGTAATCAAGATGCATTATAGATGCATTAAGATTGCTCTATGCAATCCGCGCTCAATGGTGATGCATTTTGCAAACAGGTTAAATAGGATGGCCCATAATTATGCACAAAATTTGTTTTGCAAGGTGTGGGATGACTAACAACGGACAAATGTATATAAGCATTGAGAACAAATTCTTCATTAAACTCTTTCAAGTTCACTTGCTCAACATACATCCAGTCGCGAAGTGCATCATTAAAATATGGTCAGAAATATTATCAAAATTAGACATAGCTATATACAAATGAAAGGCCTGTTCCAGAGGTATTCTATGCCTGTAATATATGTTGTTCTACGTGCATATATGTAATTAATCATTGTAAAATTCATGTCAGTGATACCTGTCTGTTTTATTGATACATAGATCACATTTACACACAAAATGTTTGAAATACATTCCTGAAAAGGTTCCTGAAATAAAAGATTGTTAAAATTACTATGTATAATCTAACTTCAAGATACCTTGAACACATGTATCGATGTCATTAAAATTGGGGACGCAAACGCAAAAAGAAAAATTGAAACGTTTTACCAACGCAAACAAATGTTACACAACACTTGGTAGAGAGAACCCAACTTGAAATTAGGTTATACAGTAGGTTTCCTGCTTTACAGTAACACAACGATTTGAGTCTATTTTTATGACTGAACTAGAGCACGTGTCAAAACTTAATAATGCATGATTATTTTGAATGTTTGATGACACATTATGATCATGATTATGTATCTCACAAAAGAATAGGAAAAGAAGAACACAATAAAATTGTAGTAGTAGTTTAGAGAGCTTATGTACTTGAAGTAGTGAAGAGACGTTTATATGTTAATAGTAATGTTGTCACTGTGAAAACATCCCCATGGCATTCAGAACATTGCAATACATGGTCCAATTTTTAGCAAAGAACTATCCTCCGAGTTTTTTTATGTATGTGTTATGGCATAACACATACATAAACAAACTCGTTGGATAGTTCTTTGCTCTTTATTCAGTTGTTAACGTAAAGTTTCCAAGTCCATATACTTCTTTAAATTAGTTGTTCATGCAATATTTCCAAGTCCAGTAACTAGTAACTAGTTCTCCCAGTAACTAACAATGTTTCCAAGACATGACAAAGTCCGTGTAAATCCACCCAGACAGGATCCCACCCCACCAAACCGTCACGTTGATACTTAAAATTGGACGAATCGTATTATTGTATTGTCCTAAAATAAATATCAAATCCATATTTCATTTCTAATGACGCGATGCTACTAGTCGCTGTGGCTACCCATGTTCAGTAATTGTTTAGTGCCTTTGCTAATTGTCGCAAATGACTCTCGACGCTCGGGAATAATAACTCATAAATATAATTGAAATGAAATGCACTTCGAGAGGACATAACTGTCAGCACTATTCGTATTGGTGCAATGTGTGTCTGATCTGGAACAATTCCTGGCTATTTCAAACCAGAATCTTTATCTATAATTATCTTTAATTTGAACTCAAAAATTTCGTATCAAAGCAGACAATTAGTACATAATTCAGTATAAAAGATGTATGCGCGCGTGTCTTTGTTAACGTATGGTATTCAGTTTAACCGCCTTTAAACTAAGCATATATTTTTATGTCGATAGGTCAAAGGATTATGCTGTTGAGAAGTTTAAAATATAAATCTGAATCAATAACTACTATTCTTTGTGAACATGAGTAAAAGTACGGATTACTCTATTAAAACACGTTGCAAATGCGCATTGTCCTTTTAACAACGTATGTGATATACGTTGACATCCGTGTTTTGATGTTTAATGACTGATAATCCGGGTTATAAACACATGTATTTGATCTTGGCATAGTTTCCAGTGTATTTATCTTTTATGTGTTACTTAATATTGTGAATCTAGTGACTGCTTCAGATGTGTTAGATTTTGGGCATTTGCACACAACAAAACAGTAATAATAGATTTTAACCACAATTTCATCACCATCAGGCATATAATTTGTGTCACTGAGAAAACTAGGATACACGTGACATTGCATATGTCTGACAACACAAGAGGTGTTGTAATGAATTGAAATAGTTTTAATTAAATCTGACACATACACGTTGAACTATCTTCTCAATTGATAAAAAGATTTGAATATATCTGTGTTGGATATACATACATCTATTTTGAATCCGGTGAAGACTTGATATCGTTTGCCATTAGTTTAATCATTTTCGGTGGACATTATATATATATTTAAAGTTCTTTAAAAAATATATTTTCACAATATTTAGTAAATCCGTTCTCATATTAGCAATGAATGTGTTTCAACGGAAATGTTTAATATTTTATCCAACGTATTATGTTTGCAATAGTACTGGAACGGAGGTCACGTGCTCGATTCCCACACTGGGAGCGTTCTTCGATCTTCCCTGAAGACACCAAGTACCTGTTCTACCCAGGGCCAACGAATCCTCGTATAGCCGAAGTTCGTCGCTGCTCCAGATGAGCCCCGCACTAAATGGGAAAGAAGACGAAGAACAAGAAGAAGAGCAATAATAAGAAGAAGGATATCCCATCTGATGAGTATTGGTGTACATAAACTTCATCACAATTTTATGTACGTTTATCACAATAAGTATTAACCATGTCCAACAGAATGGAGATTCTGTTAAATCGAATGGAGATGCATTTAAGTTTTTGATATCATGTTGTTGATTTGTCTAACACAAACATGCATGTTTTGCGATTTCCACATTACTTGAACCGTTAGCTCGTTTAGAAGGTTTATACTCTTAGAAAATTATCACAAAAAACGATTAACTTATCAAAAATGTGTTTCTGTATGTGATAGTTTGTTTTTGGTCAGTAAAAATGCTTGAGAGGCATGATTAATGTGCATAAGGATTTCTAATATAACATATGACCACCTGCATATTTTAATATAATTTAAGATGCCTAAAATTGTGTTTTAAATATTTACAAGATTCTTTTGTCTATATTATTGGTCACCGAACTGTCGAACTAGCGTTTCTTCTTCGAGTATTTTTCTCGTGGTAATCGTCGATCGCTTAAATCAGCCGTGGTTAAGCAATAGTAAAAAAAACTGTATGTTTTATAGTATTTTAAAAAGAAATGGTTCTTTTGACTCATCGAGTAAACGTTATGCGTTTGTTCGTTTACATCTCGATAGAAAACGGTTCCCTCTCGTGTCCATGCCGATTTAACTATATCCGACTGTTTCTTTCTCACACAAGCAAACACTTGTGCGTTGATTTTCGTTAGATGGTCGTTCACATACACTGGTTTCGGCTTATTGCACAGAAGTTTTGATGCCTGCATAATTTCGATTCTCCTCATTCTTATAACCATCTTCATTATAATCGGTCTCTCCTTTTGTCTCTGAAAGGGACCGGTCCGGTGAATAATGTAAATGTTTGTTCGTGACAGTTTCAAGTCCGGGATGTGAGCATTTAATGTTCGTATCACCTTTTCTGTGGTTTTGTTGTAACTCTCGCTTTCACTGTCTCCAATCCCTTCTATTCGTATGTAGTTTATTCTTCTTTATTGCTCTATTTCGTTTATGTGAAGCTCATCTGCAGATTTGTTACATTTGATAGCTTTTTTAAGGCGGTCATTTTCTATTTTTTGTTCCTGTAATTCGCTCTTTAGCTCGTTTATTTGTTTGGTTCTTTTGTTGTTTTCAAGTTATTTTTCAAATATCTCACCTTCGAGTGTATCTATTCTTTGCACAATTGTACTAAGAAGTTCCTCTTTCTGTTGGATAACTATCTGTTTTACGAGCTCCTTCAGATTGTTGCTGCAATAACTATATCGGTATCATCATCAACATTACTTCTTGTTTCGCTTTGATTTCTTTGAACATTTTGAACGTTTTTCTGCTTCTTTTTCTTTTGTGTAACACTTGATTGTTCACACATGCTATTGTCACTCACGCTGCTTACATTATCTCTTGTTCGCTCATCACCGGCTTTCACTTCATTCTTGCCTAATTCCATGTCTGTAGCGGTTGTTTTAATTATAAATTTAATATTTAGATCACAATTATATAAGTAACTGCGACATACTTCTTTTGAGTAGTATACTTTGGATAAAAGACCGTGCAATAGTTTACATCGCCCACCTCGTTATTTCATGTATGTGAAATTCAAAATGGCGTCGCCCATTCCATTATGATTACTTTATTTCATATGTATTGTTGACGTTTTCTATTAGTATGTATTGGTTAATCAATAACAGAGAACCAATTAGTTGTTAACCGGTTGTTTATGTCCATATATTTAACACTTTTTCTATCTAACTTTTATTCCAAATAATATTTTAAACACATTTTGCACCAGAGACAAACAAACCACGTATTCACGTTCACAAGGTCAAGGTCTCCAGGTTTTTGATATCATACACGAGAAAAATAGACACGGTGTGTGAAATATTGACGCACAGTCCATATATTTAGAAGTATAAGAGCCATTTAATGATCCTAGTTTATGCCTATGAGATTTGTACATGGCATTAGACTTGTTCGCCTAAGGTTCAATACTATATGAAGTAAACAATATTTTGTATGTGACTTCATTGCATTGCAGAGATACATATATAGACAGTCATGGTGTAATAACACCAAATTGCATTCTCTGAAACTTTAGTTGATTCATTTTATCAACGGCATACAATGTTTATAAAGAGCTGTAGTTTCTTCAATTGCATATTTGTCTTAAATAATTAAATCCTAGTTTGTCATTTCCGTAATGTAATGGTTATACATGAGAAACTTTTATATAGATTTCAAAATGTGTGGCGATGCTTAATTAGATAAATGTATGTTTTTTCCGTAGAAGTTGTGTATATTCTATATAAAGGTTGTTTTCTTTTCAAACAGTTTGTTTATGCTTTCGAAACATGCGTGGTAATAACGGGGTATTAATCTAGCATAACAAAGAGTGTTTGTATTCTGAAACGGTTTTGTTACACGTTCGTTTTTTGTTTGTTTCTTAGGTAACATACTGACGTATTGTAATATTGAACTGGGGTAGAATACGAATTGTCAAATTAAATGATGTCGCGTAGATGCTGTGTTTTAGTAACAAAATGAGTTGCTTATTTCATCGTTTTCTAAAAAATCCGATGAAATCTTAAGAAAATATTATTTGATAGGCCATTTAATAATAAGAAAAGTATTAAAGTGAAAACTAAATACTGTGGACTTATATTAAGCGGCACAACTTACATATTCACCTTATATTTGGGCAAACATGTCGCGCATACCAAATCAACTGTTAAAGCCCCCTAAATATTCATAATCAACGAATATTTCGTAAAATAGTTCGTAAATAACATTAAGTTTACCCATAAAAGATCAGTGATCATTTAAGCATTAGTCAAAGTTTAAACGTTTGAATGTTCATGAGGATTAAATATTAGTATATTCACTGATATAATGTTTACATTTATGAATCATGCAATCCTTATATGTTGCACAATGAGGTACACTGTAATGAGTACATTTATAAATTGGTCTATATCAATGTAAGCACGTGTCCCAAATTGAAACAAAAGTTATGTATTTGTTATCAAAAAAAGATGTGAAGTACACTACTTATATTGTTATTATATTCATGTGTCATTTCAGCCTGGTGTTGATTCAATATTTTCAATACTATTAGTACCTTTAGTGAAAGGTCCAGGAAGTCAAGTTGCCCATTATCTTGGCCATCTTTAATTGTATTTAGTTTAGTTGAAACCTATTTATTTTAGCACGATTGCATCGAAAACCTGAGACTTATATAAATGCTCTCGAGTCCGTTTCCTGGGCCTTGAACCAGTACTTGCTGTCTTTGAGGGAGATCTAATGAACGCCCCCACGGTGGGGATCAAACCCGTGACATCCTGGTCGCTAGGTGGACACAATATCCATTACACCACGGCGACCTATTTAATTTTATTCAGATATTATACTATATGTAAACATTTTAAACTGACGGCTTTTTATAAACATATAACTTGATTTGCATTTGTGGAATTTGTATTCTATCAACAAAAAAATGTTCATTAATTAAAATATTTGTATTTTTGTATACATATTAACAGGTTTTAAATTCAATCATTGTATTTTTTGCGATATAACTCGCACGGATATACTATCCGATAAATATTACTGAACAAACACGTTATCACAAGGTTATACTCGTTTATCATAATTAAGTATTAGCATATCCAACATAACGAATCTTTTGAAAGAAGAAACAAGAAAGTGCTTAACAAAATGTTGTAATTTTTCATACGTCATATGCGTTCGTTATAAGATGAGAGATATTGGCGTAAAGTCGGTATATGAATAAATCAAAGAAGCCATTAAATGAATATATTTTATTCCCAGGAGATTTGTACAAGACATAAAAGGATTTGTTGCAATTATAGGGGATTTTTTTCCTGACTTTTTCGGATTCCTTTTGTTCAGAAATATCAACAGAATGTTTCTCTTATCGATTTTAATTAAGCGCGATTTTAAGCAAAGCCTATTATTATTTAGTGTCTATATGAATATCAAAATCACGGGGTAAATGTATTTTACACGTAAGTAATTAAATCATATCACTGCGACTTGTAGAAATGCAACACTGGTTCGAATAACGTTCACAAATATATGAGTACAAACTTAATAGTTTTGTATTTGATTCGATTGAATAGTACGCTTACATATATTAATAATTATGGTGTAATTATATCAAATTTTATTCGCAGACTCCACAAAGTTAATTCATTATTCTTAGATGTTCAATTCATTCTTATCAAAACGTATGAAGTGTGTATTTGATTCGATTGCATGTTAGTATTCCACACTATGTATTGTTATTTCAATAATGTTTAGGTTCTAAACATAATATCGTTAAGTATTATTAGTTAACATAATGTGTTTGATTGTTTAAACATAGTCGTTAAGCTGTAATGATTCGTATTTAACTTTTATAAACGTTTTGCGTGAATTATAAAACATTTTATGTTCACTGAAACTTCTCAATGCATCACAGGAAATTCAAAATTAGCGACGTTTACTACACAATATACAATGTAGTTGGCTCGAAACGACCCCTAACAAAAAATAAATGCCAAAATGTTTCGCTGTTCCAACAGGCAAACCTGTACCAATCAGCAAACTTGATCATATAACATGCATAATAATTGACACAATGGTAACCCTACCAATTGTGTAATATAGATTTTACAAAAATAGAAAAAGAAAAGTGTTTTACATGTATTATGGTTACTTGCCTTCAAGTAAGGCATTGTAATGCACCTCTATCGCGAAATAAAGTATGGAATCTTTATAAAGATTACTAAAATGAGACTCGTTACTGGGAAACTGAGCATAATGCATAATGCATTGCATGTGCTTAATTGGTCATCCCTGATCCCAGACTTCCCTTATATAGGTTTTTGTTAGAAGGAAGTTCCTTTAAACAATCACTTATATAAACACGGGAAGTTTCATCCCCTACTAGACTGTGAGTCACGATAATATATGATGAGATTTTACGCACAGGAATATAGCCCAGTTTTACAAGAAAATAAAGCTTAAATGTTGGGCGGTGGTGAATTGAAAGGGCATTCACTATGTTGAGCGGTAGTTTTACATCAATATTACGCCTTATAAGACAAAAGATATTTGAAATTTTGCACATATGAATATTTATAGGCTTTCATAATGAATTATATTATAAAGGTGAAAGAAAACTATGTTCACTGTATATCTTGTTCACTGCTATGAGACACACATAACCACTAAACTCATACCTTACTTTATTATTCCAGTAAGTATTTTTGTTTTGTTTGTAGCAAACAATTGTGTCTGTATGTATTCGTCTGAAAACATTCCATTTACGCTTTTGCAGCTATTTTTTTATTTCGTTTTTTGAAAACTTAGTCGAACAAAACGAAGGAAGTGAAGAATACTTTGGTAAAGCACATGGCATTACTAATAAGACACCGTCATTAGCCGGAGTGGTTGCTAATAGAGACGGATGGACCTATCGCATCTGATGGAAAGATTGTGGCACTTTAAATTCACATTTGTTTTGGATTTTATTGCATTTCCACGGCGCTTGTCCCATTCAGATAACAGCGTAAACATAAGAGCGTTACCGGCTAATACACGAAAAGACACCGGGTCAAAATGTTAACCCTCTTGAGTTGTGTTCTTTGAATTCCACCGCGATATACAAAACGTTTATTATTTATTTGTTGCTATCCAAACTTAATGTTCCTCAGAACAGCTTAAACATTTTTTTCCGTTAATGTGATGCTCGTTCTCGGTAACATATACTTCATACCGCAGTGGAGCATTCGTTGTCTAAAAATGTATGCATTACACCTGTAGACAATGTGGTATATGTGGTATAATGAAGATATTGGTTCTGTCAACCTATGAAATTTATACTTCTGGGCTAGATTTCTTAACAAAAAGGCAGCACTTTTATTGCAAAGCCATCGTAATGATGTGTTACGGTTTTGTTTGAAAAAAAAGTACTTTATGGGTCGGGTGCTGGCAACGGATAATGAATAAAATAGGTACAGAATAGCAATCGAAAATACTGGACTGAAGTATATACATGTTAAACAAATATATTAAATTCTTCTGATATGGTAAACTTAAGAACTTCTTGATTTCAGTTCACAATGCATCACGGAACTTACTGTGTCCATTCGACAAAAAACTACCCAAAACCGGATTCAACTTTGTCAAATATATTCAACAGTTTTGAATAATGAATATGTATGTTATTCACGTACCTCAGCCCTAAGCATTCCGTCGAAACGAATGTACATTTTCTTGGCCCGACCCTGCAAAAGAATAATTACTACTGGCTTTAAAGTTGGACAATCTATCGGGTCCTTCCAAATCTGATACAGAAAGCGTATTCATTGACAGCTTCTAATTTTATCAAAAATATTTATACAACTTTTATGGTTGCTTAAATGAATACAATTTTTGATAGTAGAATGTTATCCGTTAATGAACGAACTCGTGACTTCAGATATCACACAACCTTACCTGATTCAATAATGGTAACAATTTGTTGAATTTAAATATCCATTTAGTAATTATTTATGAGTTTTTACTTTTAGACGTGACACGCTTTCTCATTGGGTAGTCATATTCCATATGGATACATTTTGGTACATTAAGTGTATACAAACATTAACAGTAAATCGCAATGTACTCTAGACAAAATAGCCAATTTAAATTTGATCTGAACAATTCATGCCAGAAATTGTATAAGTATTTTATTGTTTAAATATCTACACAACGACTCTGCTATGTTTACTAAAATAAACAAACACTTTACATGAAGGGTAAATGTTGCAGTAAATAAAGTCTTGAACTCTTACATATAAATACAAGGTATTTGGCAATTTACATTATACATTATAGTTAAACACAAACGACTAGTTATTATTACCTCAATACGTTTATGTAGACATCATAGGAATTTTATTTGTTTTCAGGAGCATTCAGAAGGTTACATTAATATTATGTTAATGATATATTAACCGCTTTAAAAAATTAACTACATTCATGTTTTCTTTTGTATTTTTTTTATTATGAGCATACGATTACTCAATTTGTGCGATATTAAATACCTGCATTTTGAAATTCACACTAATCTATGACGTGTTTAACTATAAAAAAATGTAAAACCTAGTATTAAGGTGAGTTGTATATTTATCAACATTTCAGAAAATAACATGCGTACATGTCCAAATAATATTATTATGCATTATATTTATACAGTTCATGAGTATCATTCGCACATTCAGGGACTACAATGTGGGCTTTAAAGTCACGCGAGGTATTGTAGTATGAATATTCGACATTGAAATTATACCTATTCAGAGGCATGCCTGGAGCAATATCGGTCTGATATGTCCTAAGACCCATCATCTCACGACGCGGCTCACATGACACGGATTTCCTCGAATGTTGATCGAAATAAACGAATTGTTTTGAATGTATAGTTATCCAAATAAAGCGACAAAATACCACGAGTCCTTTGGATAAAAATACATTTGGATAACAATACATTTATTTCACACGAGTGTTAAATTGTATAGTTGTCGATAAATAGAACCATTCAAACGGGCAAGATAATACAATAATTGTACATGTTATTGTGGTTAATAAATAGAACCAATCTAAATGACAAGATTACAACCATATCATTCTCAATTTGTCTAAAATTGTACCTGTCACTAAGTACAACCGGTCAAAACGACACGATCATGCATGCTAAATATTCGGAGTTCAATACTGAAATGAACATTATTTCATGGTGGGTCTCTCTCTTTTCGCCAGAAAGACAATTTCGTTCTACAAAATATGGTTAAATATTCATGAAATATTATTTTATATACCATTTAATTATAAAGCACGTATTTTATAAAAAAACAAGTGTAAACTGTTGTGTGATATTCTCCGGACCAAACCGGCACGAACCACGTACTGACCTTGTCCTCGCGGCCGTATCATTGGAGTCCTTAGCGTGAGTAGTACCGGTTTGTGATGTTGGTAAAAAAGATCTTTAGAGCGCTCTTAAAGGATGGATCGGATCTCCAAAACGACAGGCAGAAAACACTTCGAAGTTGCTTTATTTGAAAGGTTATTATTAGGGCTGCAACGGGTACCCGAAATATCCGATGATATCGGATCCAACTTCAGATTCGCGGGTACGGATCCACCCCTGAAAATTTCGGTTCCGGATATTTATTTTAATAGTTGTATGTAACCTAGCGCTGTTTTTCACAAGTATTGTTTTTTATACAGACTGGTTCTGTTCCAAAGATAAATCATACGTGTAATTGTCGATATTTATTGACGAGTGACAGTCAAATAGCAGATCAATCGAGATTCTTAGGCTTTTATTGTCATTGGACATTCCGTAATGAGCCCCGAAAGCAAAACTAATTCGAAATCATGGAGGATCTACAAATAATAAATGCAATTCCTAAAGGCAATAAGTAAGTTTTCAATCCTTATTGTCTTTCTCACAGGGACATTTAATAAAAATTATCTACATACTACAAATATATATACAAGGGATACAACTGTAAAATTTCCAGCACAACCCCATGATCTGAACTAAAGCAAAATAATTGCTTCCAACAGCAATAGTTGCACCAAATAGACAATATAACAATAGCCAAGACATTTATCTTTCAGAATATAAGTTTCTTTATAGCAGTCAATGCGTAAATAGTTTTCTTTGAAACGGAAGTTTCATGAAAATCGGTAAAATTTTCGAACTCGGACAAAAGTGTGCACAACCACTTTGACATATTTTGTTCCATAATTTAATAATACTGAGCAGTTCAGCAAATTTTACCTTGTTTTATAATCCAAATATAATTTATGAATCAAAGTAGACAGCTTTTATGATGGCATGTTACTGCATATGTGTAAAAACACCGTAAATCTTAAATTGTTTACATTATCTACAATCTTCAAGCGTGTCTACATGCAAGTTGTTAAGTAAAGAACACGCAACGTGATTGGTTAGCTGTTTCCTGCAGTGGTGAATCAACCAATCAAATCGCATGTTTGAAATACATGAAGTGTAATATCTAAAATGAAAGTAGACTATTGTTATTGTAACATTGAAGTGTTTTAATACGAATTTCGAGCAAAATATCACAATTAATTGTAATTATGTTATATTAAACTATAAACAGAAACTAGCAAATGAATATGTACGTTCAAAAGGGGTAAGTTCTAAAGGAATATGGAATTCGAAATTACAGCTAGAATTATCAGTTTTCAGTTGTGCACACTTGTGTCGCAGTTAGGATTTTTGAGCTTTTTTGCACGAAAGGTATCGTTTAAATTTAATGGATGATCGTAGTTTATTGCCAAGTCATTATTTTCTGAAAGATACATGTCTCTGCTGTTGGTATACCGTTTATTTTGTGTAATTAATGCTTTTGGAAGAGTTTTTATTGCTTTTGTTCAGACCATGGTGTTGTGCAGGAAATTTGACAGTTGTATCCTTTTATACTGTTATATAGTATGTAGGTTTTTTTCTTAAACATCCCTGTGGTCTTTCTGAGTTGTATTAAAAACGACGGTAGTGGATCCAGTGCGGCTAGAAGGTGATTCAGGTAAATTTTGCATAATTTCGCGACCTGTCAAATTGTGTTCTTGCATAATGTATTGTCTTGAAAGCATATTTCGTCATATACTATGTAGTAAAAGTAAGGTCACTTCCAACAGCCTTGCTGTTGGGCAAGCTCTTTAGCGACGTGGTTAAAGTGTCGGACTACAACTCTGAAGTCGTGGGTTCAATCCCCGGCCTGGGCTCAGTATTTTCACATTAATGGCGACGGGGATGAGATTTGCATATAGTATTTGCCCATTACTAAGTTTAAATGCTATCTTGTGATGCAAGGAACCTCAGTGCCCAGTGAGAGAATCTTCTCTACAGCAGGAGACTCTGTCAGTGCTTATAGGGCTTGCCAGGACCCGGGCAATGTTGATATGTTAATTTTTGTGAAAACAAACATCAAACTTATCAACAGTGAAAAGTGTATTATAACGAGCAAACTATTAATTGAATATGTGTTAAGGTTTCGTTCTTTTTGGACATCGCTACAATGTTAAACGAGAAATGTGTTATGTTTTTTGTTAATAAATGTTTAATGTTTTTTAGTCATATTATACTTCTAAAACATTGATTTCTTTAATTTAGACAGAAAATTCTAATTTTCTCTTATCTGAGGGATCCTGATCCGAAAAACTGCAAGAAACCATATTTGGAATCGGATTCGGATCCGAACAAATTTTTTGGATTCGTTGCAGCCCTAGTTATTATACAACTTCATTCCATTGTGTTGGGAATTTTAGGATCACTTAAACGTACTTGACAGTATCTACAGGCTTTAAATAATCACATAACGGCAAAGCTTCATGCGCATATAAAATACAAATAAATAGACAATAACTAGATAATAAGAACCAAACAACGTCTTTATACTTCAAACAAGTATCCTCGTCACTTTCAAATTAAAGATTTAATCATACATTTCTCTTTACAGATACGGAACGACACGGCTTGTTAAGACTAATTGGTCGATGTCTTTGTCAATCGTTAACAATGGTGCATAAAGATAGTGAAAACTCAGTTTGACCTTTTAAAATCTAAGTAAATCTACTGAAGAACATTTAGTAAAGCTTTTTTGGATAGAACCATGTCCAGAAAAAGCATTGTCAGAATAGTATAAATTTAAAACATTTAAAATCCATGTACTAAACAATCTTTAAATATGTTTTTTCAATTAATAATTTTCTTGTTTTTATACTTTCGTTATTATATGACATCACAACAGACAGAAGCAATTAAAACAAATCACATGAAACCAAAAGGATTAAATGACAAATCGTATCTTGGTGTTTTGACAAATCACCAAACATTTTGATAAATGTATTAATCGTACATTTTTTAAAGTTCAACACAAATATCGCATTCGATAAATATTCATATCAAGGAACGAAATAATCAGTTGTACTTGAATTTCGCATACTTATGAAAATTTCATGTTCATCATACATACGAATCAATAAATATTCATTTTAAATGCAACATTCAGGAGTATTGATTCATGATCTAGATGTGGTGTTCAGCAAGTGATTTACATTCCAAAGAAACGTACTCTCACAAACACAGTTCATCTGATTATCAGGGTTGTGCAAAAGAATGGTGATCAACAAACGGAAGAATTCAAGCTGATATTTTTTTCTAGACGAATATTTGATGACTGCAAATATTATTTGAGCCCTTAATGTTGTCATGTTAGAAATAAGTTTAAGGGATAGTGATGGTATTTCTGATATATTCAAATCTATGTTCTATTTCAAAATACTTAGAGTTTCAGTGTTGGAAGACCATGTTACATGTATCATACATGCTTAAAGATGTTCGTTTGAACGATCTTAAGAAGTCGGATTATCGTTTTCTCACAATGTGTCTTTTTGCTATAGTATGATGTAACCACAAAGGAGATTAAAATTAAATTTTTTTATAAATTAGGTATTCGTCATTAACATGTATTTACTCATGCAGACGGCAAATCAAGTTCTATATTTATGATCGCAATTTGACAGAGGATTCGGTTCAAACTCGACACATAAGCGGTTTTGAGGAAGTAATGACCACAATGTCATTACGATCATCAACAACTAATAACCAAGATGTATTATAGATGCATCAACATTTATCTATGCAATCCGCGCTAAATGGTGGTGCATTTTGCAAAGAGATTAAATGATGGCCTATTATTTTGCACCAAGTTTGTTTTGCAAGGTGTTAGATGACTTACAACGGACAAATTTTGTGTTTATGTTGGTTTGTATTGTGCTGTATTGTGCTGTTTTGTACTGTTTGGGCAATCGGTCACTTGCCTTAAATAAAGGACCAACTAATTGTTTTTAATGAAAATTCAATACTGCTCCAGCAGCTGGAGTTTCACTTCTTTATATTGAGAACAAATTCTTCATTAAACTCTTTCAAGTTCACTTGCTCAACATTCACTGTGTCGCGAAGTGCATCATTAAAATATGGTCAGAAATATTATCAAAATGAGACATAGCTAAATATAAATCAAAGGCCTGTCCCAAATATATTCTATGCATGTAATACGTCATTGTAAAATTCATGCCAGTGATAACTGTTTTTGAAAATTATAGAACTATTTTAAGAGTAGTGTTTCATCGATACATAGATCACATTTACACGCAATGTTGACATACATTCCTGAACAGGTTCCTGGAATAAAACATTTTTGAAAATACTGTTTGATCTCACTTCAAGAGACCTCGAACACATATATCGATGTCATTTAAATTGTGGTGGATAACGAAGAAAGAAATAATACAACGTTTTACCAACTCAAACAAATGTTACAAAATACTTGGTAGAGAGAACCCCGCTTTACATAAAGTTATAAAGTCAGTTTCCTGCTTGACAGTAACACAACGATTTGATTCTATGTAAATGTCTGAAATAAGAGTACGTGTCCACGATTGAAATTGCATGATATCGATTACAAATGAACTGTTTTATGACAAATTATGATAATATTTATGCAGCTCACGAAAGAAGTATTAGTCACAGCACACATACCAATAGGAAAAAAAGAACACAATTAGTAGTTGTATCTAAGAGAGCTCTTGTTTTTGAAGGTGTGGAGAGACGTTTATCTGTCAATAGCAATGTTGTCACTGTGAACATTGCCAGTAATTTGAGAAAACATCCCCATGGCATTCAGAACAGTGCAAGACATGGTCCAGTTTTGTGATTTTCTAACAAATGGGTCTAAAATGTCTAACGTATGATTTATTTAGAAATGTGAGCATGGCATACGCGATGTTCTGAGACAGATTGCATACGAACAAAAAAAATGAACGCATAAACAAAATCATTTTCTTAAATGTAAAGATTTTAACCTGCCATTTAAATATAAGCTTTACTAACGGGGAGCATTTCTTGGTTTGTACGATTTTTTTTATATTTGGGAACGATCTTATTGATTCACATTTCCTTTTTATTGATACAATTTCATAAGTTTTCCTTACTATTTGCATTTAATATACCACGCAAACACAATACTTCTTTATTTTTCAGCAACTATTTAATATTCGTACGATGATGAAAACTATTTGTATAATACAATTATTATAAAAAATGAGCAATTTATTAGTCGGGTTGAAAGTAATTTGGCGTAAACTACTGTTATATATTAATATAGTATTATTCTGCATAGCTTTAGTTGCACAGTCCTATGTGACAGGCGTTAAAACTTGTCTGTTATCTAGGTGAACACAAGTTCTGTTTCAAAAGGATAATAATTAAAAACAACTGATAATTTTTCTGGAGTTTTTTTATTCATATTGTTGATGTATAATCATTTCTTTATACTTAAGTTTATTGAGTTGCTAACATATAATTACATAAACAGGAAAAACATATATAGGACAAAATACTAGTAAGTCAGATTTCAACTTCTGTTTAACGTTATGATACAATTGAAAATTCATACCCCCTTGAAATAATATGATGATTCTCAAAGACAAAAATTCACTGTCCGTGTGTTACGCGTCATTTATGATATGTTTGAATTGCAGCTATCAAAGCCATATTTCATTTCAAATGACGCGATGCTTCTAGTCGCTGTGGCTACCCATGTTCAGTAATTGTTTAGTACCTTTGCTAATTGTCGCAAATGTCTCTCGACGCTTGGGGAATAATAACTCATAAATATAATTGAACTCAAATGCACTTCGAGATGACATAAATGTCAGCTCTATTCGTATTGGTTCAATGTTTGTCTGATCTGGAAAAATTCCACGCAATTTCAGACCAGAACCTTTATTTATAATTGGAACCAAAAACATGTCGTATCAAAGCAGAGAATTTGTAAATAATTCAGTGTAAATAGATGTCTGCGCGTGCGTCGTTGTTAACGTATAATATCCAATTTAACCGCCTTTAAGTTTAGCATATATTTCTATGTCGATAGGTAAAAGGATTATGTTGTTGAGAAGTTTAAAACATTAATCTGAATCAAGAATTACTTTTCTTTGTGGATATGAGTAAAACACGTTGTAAATGCGCATTGTCCTTTTAACAACGTAACCGATATACGTTAACATCGGTGTTTTGATGTTTAATGACTGATAATCCGGATAACACACACATGTACGTGTTCTTCGCATTGTTTCCAGTGTATTTATCTTATGATTTGTTACTTAATGTTGTGACTCTTGTGACTGCTTCACACTTGTAGGATTTTGGCCATTTGCAAACAAAAACTAGACGAATCTTGATATAAAAAGTTTCTCCTCGGTTGATGCAGCTACATGTATGGTTTTATGCTGTTTTATAAAGTATATTATTTATTTCTTAGTCTAACGACAAGATGGGATCTTTGTTGATTACAATGTGGTTGATTACAAGGGTGTGTGCACTACAAGAATCTATTTTGATAAGCGAATTCCTGAGATGCCATTTTACCATGCAATGCAGTCAGATTTGATCGATACTTATCGTTCGAATTATGAAACCAACTATCACTCAAAGCCGCATGGACCATTATTAATAATACTGTTAAGCTGTTTACAACATTAGTTGAACAAACAAATAAACACATTTCTAATACATAAAAGATTAACGATGCGTTTACATACTTGCGTAGCTACACAAAGTTCCATACTTTTTCAATTTATAGTCTATCGTTCGTAAATTCATTTTTTCGAAATAAAAACCCAAACACATGAACTGGTTTCTATAATGAAAAATATTTGTCATTTCCCTATCTAGTTTGATGACAAATACTAACGCTTTGTTGATTCGGTCTGCTACTTGCCAAAAGGCTACACTTAATTTTTCTATTCTGGTTTTAGAAGAATTTCTGTTACCACGGAAACACTGTTACTTCCGTTCGGTGATGGTAGGTTTGAGAATTATACGCGACAGTTATAATAGATTTTAACCACAATTTCATCACCACCAGGCAAATAATTTGCGAAATGGAGGAAACGCGCTTTTCTGAAATATAGAATTCGTAATAGAGCGTAGGGTTTTTAATGACCCAGGAAAAGGATGTCATCTTCTACTAAGTGCGTGTCACTGAGAAAAATAGGATACACATGACAATTCGTTTTTGTGACGAAACAAGAGCAATTTAAATGATTTGAACTAGTTTTCATTAAATCTGGAACATACATGTTCAACTATCTTTTTAGTTGATAAACCGATTTGAATATACAAGTGTCGGATATGCAAAAATCTATATATCGAGAATCCTCACTTTAAAGTTGTTCACTTCCCGATAGTTTCCGTATTTGCGTAGGCCTTATTTAGTTAATAGCTGCGATTAAACAATCTACTGAATGTTTCAATGAAAAAAACTTAATCAATCTACAATTAAGAATAGTTGTCTGAGCTCACCTATGACATAGATTACTTGTGATAATAAATACATCGCAAAAAATGAACACTAACTGAATTCGAGTTCATTTCGAGAAGGGAATAAAAACTTACTGCAAATATTTTACGTATACCAATAACAGTGAAGACCTGTTTATGATTAAAAGTGAAATACGGTGAAGCGGTCAAATATAGTACATGTACTTAGTATACCTATAACTTACGCTATAGAACCTAAACTCTTTTTAACCCGTTTATTCATTTCATGTTATGGTCTGACTTCAGTGTGGCTGATGCAATAGAACGCATCTCCGCACATATCTTCAATGTTGTAATATGGCAGTCTCTAGAGGATGTAAGCCGCCGCGCTAGATTTGTAACGTACATGAAACATATTTAAGTTATTTTTTACACCCCTTTTTTGGCAAATTTTTATAAATGCATCGCAAATTTGGTGAGTTCATATATTATTAGACCATAATTCCGTGCATATTTATTTCTTTAAAACGTGTTTAATTTTAAACCCAGCATTTGTTATAAAGAGACCAATTATTAATGGGAGACAGATGAAGCTTACATTAAATGTTTTATTACATTAATTACATTAATGTTTTATCCGTTGCTTCTTGGTCCTAACCAATTTGAACACGGTGAATATTTGATATAGTTTACCAAAATTTAAATCATGTTCGATGGACAGTGGATAAGTGTTAAGTTTTTTAAGAATATATATTGTTACACAATTTAGAAAACCGGTCTCGTATTAGCAATGTAAGCTTTTAAACGAAAGGGTTGAATATTACATCCAACGTATTATGTTTGCAATACTACTGGAACGGGGGTCACGGGATCGATTCCCACTGTGCGAGTGTTCTTTCGATCTTCCTTAAAGACATCAAAAACTGATTCTACACAATGCCCAAGACTCCTTGTATAGTCGATGTGCGTCTACACAGGGCCCAAGACTCATTGTATAGTCGATGTGCGTCTACACAATGCACAAGACTCCTTGTATAGTCGATGTGCGTCTACACAATGCCCAAGACTCCTCGTATAGTCGATGTGCGTCGATGCTTTCCAGAGGAGCCTTGCGCTTAATGGAAAAGAAGAAGAAGGGTATCCCGTGCGGTGAGTATTCCGGTACATAAACGCCATCACGATTTTATGTTCGTTTATCACACTTTTAACTATATCCAGCAGAATGAAGATTATGTTGAATCGAAAGGGGACAGATTAACGTTTGATATCATACAAGCGCAAAATAGGCACGGTATGAGATATATTGGCGCACAGTAGTTATATTTAGAAGTAAAAGAGCCATTCAATGAGTCTATTTTATGCCCATGAGATTTTTACAAGGCATTAAAATATGTGTTATGTTTTAAAGTAAAATTGTTTTATTTATACGGATGCCTTTTTGTGGGTAATTCAAGGCAAATCCATTTAATATAGAATTTTCATGAACACCAATAATCAAACGCTACTTACCTCACTGAAGTCCTGGTGTGCTTTTACACGTAACTGAGTTAAATATTATCACAGTGACTGATTTGCATAAGGTCCAATAGTATATGAAGTAAACATTATTTTGTATTTGATTCTATTGCATTGCAGTGATACATATATATATAGTTATGGCGTAATAACACCAACTTGAATTCTCAGAAATTTTAGTTGATTCATTGAATCAACGGCATACACATTTTATGAAGAGCTGTATTTGCTTCAATTGCATATTTGTCTTAAATATTTAATCCTAGTTTGTCATTTTAGTAATGTAAAGGTTCTACATGAGACATGGACGACAAACACACGCTTTAATAATTCTTAATACTATGCAGTATATAAAAAACGAGTTCCACTGTATATCTAGAACACTGCTCTGTTAAGCATATATCCGTTATACTAATATCTTTATTTGAAACTGCATTCGAGCTATCATTTATAAAGAGCACATTATGTTTGTAGTAAACTATTGTATATACCTATGTTAACCTGAAAAAAAGTCAATGTCGCTTTGGCAACTGTGTTTGTATCTCTTAATTTGTCAGAATTAAAGGTAAACGGAAAAGATCGAAGTGAAGAATAAATTCGTCCAGTAAAGCGCATGTCATTACTTATCAGAGTAAACATTAGCCAACGTTGTTTCTAATAGTGACAAATCGACTTATCTCGTCCATTTGGACATGGTGGCACTGAAAAGCCGACATTAATTTTGTATGATTTGCGCTTAACCATCACTAACTATATCGGAAATTTATGTGCGTAACCGGCTTATGCACGAAACGGCCCCGTATTATATATAACAAATATTGACCCTATTGAGGGTCAGTTAAATTGATGCTCTTTCTCTGAAACAAATACTTCGGTTCGCAATGGGAACATACTAAGTGTAACAGATTTCGAACAAAACCTGTTATTACGGTAGTAAAAAGCAGAATAGCAGCATATAACCTATGTAATAAATACCTCTTAGCTAGAAGACTGTTAGTTTAAACATATTCATTTCAAACAAGTTGTCATTATTTATACATAGAAAAACCATGCAACAATACTCATACTTTCATGTTCGAAAAGGATTATAACGAAATACTCAGTCTTATATGATTCTTCTCCCTTTCTATATGAACAGTTACATGTTTACGGACATAATTGGCTATGTAGGACAAAATGAACAATATGTTGATACAAAAAAGCTCCATTTATATTATTATATTTGCGTAATAAAAATAATATGTTAATGTTTGAGAAAGGTAAGAAACTAAGAGAAAGTTTGAGAAAGAAAAGAAAGAAGACATTTGTGAAGACTTGTTGAGTTCGAGCGAGAAGGAAAAAGAAGTGTGTCATTGTGATTCGTTCTGTAGCATAGTTACGTATCAAATCGCTTACTATTTATAATACATTTGTGAACTGCATCAGCTATTTTAGTATTGGTTAAGTAGTCACATGATGTGAAGGAGACTGTTACAAAAGGAAGCATAAGTATTGAGAAGAACTGGACTGCATTATATAACGGTTAAGCAAATATTCAACGCTGCTGATATGGTAAAAATTGAACAAATTTCCTGATTGAAAATTGCGCACAATGCATCGCAAAATTAATAATGCCAATTCGAAAACTATCACCAATAAAACCGTGTGCACGCCCGTCAAAAGCATTCATACTGTCTGTAACATATGTTACCTCTGTCAATCAGCGCTGAGCATTCTGTTAACAAGTATGATCAAGTTCTTGACCCGACGCTGAAAAGGATAATGTTTACATAGCTTTAAATATTCCATCATATATTGGTTCCTTTGAAATCTGAAACTGTTTTTGTGATCAAAATATCTGATAGGTATATCGAATATGGTTAATGAGTAACGTCCACATATCATGCCAATTTTCATTGCTTCAGACGATGGCTTGATCATAATTTTATTTTCGCAGCCGATGGCATGACCATTTAATAAGTAGCCACGACCGTTGTCTCAAGCCGTTTTTCAAACCCCATTCGAACAAGGTGCCTGAACCTCGTGACTTTTTCGGCTATGTGTGGGACAATCGGATGTAAACAAAACGTCGCTTCAGGTAACGTTTTTGATAATTTCTTCATTATTTCAAAACCATTTTCAACAACACAAAGACGAGTGCCCGGTCATTGTAAAAACTACATTAATTAATTTAGCGCAAACTTACCAAAGTTGTGTCTTTTGACAATGACCGGGCTATCGTCTTTGTTTTTTTTTGAAAATGGTTTTGAAATAATGAAGAAATTATCAAAACGTTACCTGAAGCGACGTTTTGTTTTCATCCGAATGTCCCACACTTGTCGAATTTAAACGTTGATAAAAATGTTGTGTGTTCATGTGGGATGCTGTTATTTGGAATAACCGAAGACAACAGATTAAAGCTTTCAATATAATGTTGTTCATGTTTATCTTTGGTCTAAATCCTGTGTAATTAGAGTTTGACAGAGAGAGTGGTGCATTTTGTTTGATTTTTTAGCACATTCTAACGGTTGTCTTAAACAGTAAGCAGCTAGGAAGGTAAGGATTTTGTTCATAAAGTCCTTCTTACTTAGGCTCTCAAAGAACACACACAAACCTGCTCAATTCAATACGTAAAATATAAAGAATAGGGAAATACTTACACTCCGCTTTTAACCAACATGTATACAGTACCTCAGCCGATGGATGAACCACAGACGTTGCGTAAATCGATGGAACGGTGTGGTCACCCAAGTTTAATAATACCAGTACGGGTTAAATTATGACGTATTTTAAACTTCTTTCAAAAATGAAATCTTAGAATCTTTGACTAAAAACTCCGTCCCCTTGTGGTGATAATGAATGGTAAGTTATATGACAAAGTTACAGCCCGGACAACTGGTTGTTTGACCAATTAAACCATAGGCATTTTCGTGTAAATTACACTTTTGAGTTAGGAAAACAGATCTTAATGTCATAGTGTTATTTCAAACGAGTTTACCACAAATATGCCAGATTCTAACAACAGCGTATATACTTATTAGTATTTTCGTATTTTCTCCATTTACACAAAAATGCCATGTTTTTGTAACATTTCGTGATTATAGGTTGGTTCAATTGTTTAAGTTTTCTCTGATAACATATTTGACTCTCATCTCGAATTGTTACGTACACAATACACTGCCAAAATGTTGTGTGAAAAACAGTATTTGAAATATGTTTGTGGTTTTAAAATGCTTACCGAGAATACTAGGAATTTCGTGATTTTATGTTACAGTATGATCAGTTGCCGTTTCGCGTGATGGCCGGGAACACACTATTGTTTCCGGGAGTACCCGTTCTAGAGGAGCGCCGTTTTTTACAATGATACAAAACTACATGATAGCAGTTCTCGATAACGACTACAAAAACTGAAAGTGTTTTCGTTATATTGGACAACACAATAAACATTTTATAACGAATATCCTGGATAAATGGAAAAATCCTACACTATGTCAATTTATTTCTTATTTGCAAGTAATGTTGTTATAGAAGTCACATATTTTGTTAGAGAGGAAATTCCTGTACTTTAAATCAATGCGTCTAGCTGGAAGGTTTGTTTAAAAAGTAAGACTGAAAATGAACACGTTTTGTTGTGTCATCGTTTGGATATCGACATTTCGAGGATTATTTCCACGTTTATGTAACGGTGCAGCCATGGTTTGGCCAGATGACGACGTTAATTTAATCAAACAATAAGGGTGTCAACTCGACAAAAAACTACCCAAACCCGGATGCAACTTTGTCAAATGCGTTCAACAGTTTTGAATAATGAATACGTATGTTAGCCCTGAATCTCAGCCCTGAGCATTCTTTCGGAACGAATGAACATTTTCATGACCCGGCCTTGACAAGAATAATTACTACTGGCTAAAAAGTTGAACAATCTATCGGGTACTTCACAATCTGATGTAGAAAGCGTATTCATTTAAAGCTAATTATTGATCAAAAATATTTATACAACGGTCACCATTTGTGGAATTTAAATATCCATTTAGAAATTATTTATGAGTTTTTAGACGTGACACGCTTTCTCATCGGGTAGTCACTGGTGGTAAGTGATTTGAGAGTCGTAAGATGGATGTCAACGTTATAGCAAGTGCAAGTCGTATTATGACCAATTGGACATACTATATGTCGGTTCCTAATTAGCCGGTTGCTATTCGTTTTTATTGAGGACTGATTGTGACGTTGACCTTGAATGCAGCCAATACACGCAATTCCCTAAACGCGGAGAAACTGTCAATATACATTCTAAAAAAACGGTTACACATATGGTACACAAATAGTTTTCGAAGACTTATTATACAATGATAAAATTGTCACAATGTATCAAGAAATCTGAAAACTGGATAACCGTTTATACGAAACTGGGTTTATAACACCATTGTTGGACCCACTTTTTGTACTTTTTGATTGAAAAAAACAACAACAAAAAAAAACAGGTGCATTTAAGAATGCATATAAAATGTATTGTTTATATAACAGTTTTGTTTCGTATTTCTAATAGTTTTGAATAAAACATTTGAAAAAATTATTCCATAGGGATACATTTTAATACATGAAGTGTAAACAAAAATTAACAGTAAATCACAATTTACTCTAGACAATATAGCCAATTTTAATTTTATGTTAACAATTCATGCCATAAATTGTATTTGTAGGCATATTATTGTTTAAATATCTACATAACGACTCTGCTATTTTTAGATAGAGAAACACAAACTTTACCTGGAGGGTAAATGTTTCAATAATTAGTCTTGAAAAATTACATATAAATAATAGGTATTTGGCAATTTACCTTTACAATATAGAACAAAGTTAAACAAAAACGACTAGTTATTAATACCACAATAAGTTTATGTTGACCACATTTGAATTTTGTTTGTTTTCAGGAGCTTTCAGAAGGTTACTACAATTTTATATTCGTGAAATATTAATCGCTTTAAATATTAACTAAATTCGTGTTTTCTTTTGTTTATTTCATAGAGTACGAGAATACGGTTTACTTTTTTGAGATACTGAAAAGCTGCATGTTTTGAAATTCACGCTTATCTAAGACTTTGTGTTCACTTTAAAATATGTTAAAACCTAGTATTAATGTGAGTTGTATATTAATAAATATTCCAGAACATAACATGCATACTTGTCTAAATAATATTAATATGCGTTATATTTATATAAGTGCAGTTCATGAGAATCATTCTCATATTCAGGGACTACACTGTGGGCTTTAAAGTCACGCGAGGTTTCGTGTTAGGAATAGTGGACATTGAAATTATACCTATTCAGAGGCATGTTTGGAGAAACATTGTTCTGATATGTCCTAAGGCCCATCATCCCACGACGCCCCTCACATGACACGGATTTCCTTGAATGTTGATCGAAATAAACAAATAGTTTTTAATATTAAGTTATCCAAATAAAGCGACAACATTCAACGCGTCCTTTGGATAATAATACATTGAGATAGCAATACATTTAACACGAGTGTTAAATTTATATAGTTGTCGATAAATAGAACCATTCAAAATGGCAAGATAATACAATTGTTGTACATATTATGGTAGTTTATAAAAAGAACCAATCTAAAGGACAAGATAACAACCATATTATTCCCAGTTTTTCTAAAACTTTACCGGTCACTAAGTACAACCGATCAAAACGACAAGCTAATCCATGCCGAATATTCGCGAGTTCAATACTGAAAGGAACATTATTTCATGTTGTGTCTTTCTCTTCGTCAGAAAGACAATTTAGTTCTAACAAATATGATTAAATCTTCATAAAATATTATTGTATAGACCATTTAAATAATATAACAAGTATTTGATAAAAACAAGTGTATTCTGTGGTGTCTCCGGCACAAACCGGCATGAACCACGTACTGACCTTGTCCTCGTGGCCGTATCATTGGAGTCATTAGCGTGAGTAGTACCGGTTTGTGATGTCGGTAAAAATGATCTTTTTAGCGCTCCTAAAGGAAGGATCGGACCTCCCAAACGATAGGCGGAAAACATTACGAAGTTGCTTTATTGTCCCCTACCGGTTTCACCGGAGGAAACTTATGGTTTGCGCTCTGTGCGTCTGTGAGTCTGTGAGTCTGTCTGTCACACTTTTCTGGATCCTGCGATAACTTTAACAGTTCTTCATATTTTATCATGAAACTTAACACATGGATAGATGGCAAAATGGAGATTATGCACGTCATTTCATTTTGTTCCTGCGTCAAGAATTCTAGTTTCTATGGCAACAAATAGACTAGAAGTTCTGCTAAAAATGGTGGTTTTCTGGATCCTGCGATAACCTTAAAAGTTCTTAATATTTTTTTCATGAAACTTGAAACATGGATCGATGGCAATATGGACATTATGCACGTCATTTCATTTTGTTCCTACGTCAAAAATTCTGGTTGCTATGGCAACAAATAAAAAAAATCTTACAATGGTGGAATTTCTGACAATGGTGGAGCCGGTAGGGGACATATATTGCTTGGCAATAGTCTTGTTTGAAAGGTTATTATCCATCTTCAGCCCATTGTGCTGGGAATTGTGAGGATCACTTTAACGTACATGACAGTATCTACAGGTTTAAAATAATCACATAACGGCAAAGCTTCATGCGCATATAAAAAACAAATAAATAGACAATAACTAGATAATAAGAACCAAACAACGTCTTTATAATTCAAACAAGTATCCTCGTCACTTTCAAATTGAAGATTTAATCATACATTTCTCTTAAGAGATACGGAACGACACGGCTTGTTCAGACTAATTGGTCGATGTCTTTGTCAATCGTTAACAATGGTGTATAACGATAGTGAAAAACGCAGTTTGACCTTTTTAAATCTACTTTAACTCTACTGAAGAACATTTAGTAAAGCTTTTTTTGAAAATTACTATAACAATTTGGATAGAACCCTGCACAGACATATAATTGTCCGTATTTTATAAATTTGAAACATTTAAAATTCACTTACTTACCAACCTTTAAATATGTTTTCTCAAGTAATAATTTTCTTGTTTTTATACTTTCGTTATTATAAGACATCACACCAGACAGAAGCAATACAAACCAAAACACGAAACCAAAAGGACTAAATGACAAATCTTTTCTTGGTGTTTTGACAAATCGCCAAACATTTTGATAAATGAATCAATCGCACCGTTTTGAAAGTTCAACACGAAAATCGCATTCGATAAATATTCATCTCAAGGAACGAAATAATAAGGTGTACTTGAATTTCGCATACTGTTGAATATTGCATGTACATCAAACCTACGTATCAATCAATACTCTTTTTAAAAGCAACATTCAGGAGTATTGATTCATGATCTAGATGTGGTGTTCAGCAAGTGATGTAACATTCCAACGAAAATTACTCTCACAAACACAGTTCATCTGCTGATCAGGGTTGTACAAAAGAACGGTGATCAACAAACGGACGAAACCAAGCTGATTTTTTTCTAGCCGAATATTTGATGACTGCAAATATTATTTTAGCCCTTAATGTTGTCATGTTGGATATAAGTTTAAGGGAAAGTGATGGTATGTCCGATCCATTCAAATTTATGTTCTATTTCAAAATACTTAGGGTTTCAGTGTTGGGAGAACCATGCTACATGTATCATACACGCTAAAAGATTGAGATTGTTTAAAATATGTTAAGAACTCTCATTATCGTTTTCTCACTAAGTGTATGTTTATCCTATAGCTAAATGACTTTATAGAACACAATACAACCCATAAAGAACAGACAAGGTATATCGCACACCTTGGTTTATCCCACACCTAGTCATGTGTGGAGGAAGGTCATCTTACTCGGAATCAACTAATTAATCAACTGATTAAATTTGAATCGAGTCGTATAGCGATATTTTGTCTCGTTACTCTTCTTTTGCGTGGAATTCTTAAGGATCACAATTTATATTACTACGCAATGTAGATTCAGTTAATTTAATGTGCTTTTGCTTTTATTTTATCAATGAAAGACTACTATTTTGATTGCATCAGGAATAAATTAAATAACAAAAATATTGTAGGATAAATAGGATGCTATGTAAGTGTGATGGTGCACTTAAATTTATCCCACTCTTCTCAGAAAGGCTTATTAGGCTCGGCAAACCTTTCTTCACTCGTGGGATAAATTTAAGTACACAATCACACTAACATAGTATTCTCTATTTACTATAGTATGAAGTAACCACAATGGAGATTAAAATAAAAATAAAGACTAAAAATTAATTAGGTAATCGTCATCAACATGTATTCACTCATGCAGACGGCAAATCAATTGCTATATTTATGTTCGCAATTTGACAGGGGATTCGGTTCCAACTCGACAAATAAGCGGCTTTGAAGAAATAATGACCCCAATGTCATTACGATCAACAACAGCTAGTTATCAAGATGTATTTTAGACGCATTAAGATTGATCTATGCAATCCGCACTCTATGATGATGCATTTTGCAAAGATATTAAATAGGATGGCCTAGATTTATGCACCAAGTTTGTTTTGCAAGGTGTTAGATGACTTACACCGGACAAATGTATATAAACCTTGAGAACAAGTACTCATTTAACTATTTCAAGTTCATTTGCTCAACATACATCCAGTCGCGAAGTGCATCATTAAAATATGGTCAGAACTATTATCAAAATGAGACATAGCTATATACAAATCAAAGGCCTGTCCCAAACATATTCTATGCATGTAATATATGTTGTTTAACGTGCATATATGTAATTTGTCATTGTAAAATTCATGTCAGTGATACCTGTTTTTGAAAAATTATAGAACTATTTTAAGAGTAATATTACATCGATACATAGAACACATTTACACACAACATGTTTGAAATACATTCCTGAACAGGTTCCTAAAATAAAACATTTTTAAAAATACTATGTTTAATCTCACTTCAAGAGACCTCGAACAGATGTATCGATGCCATTTACATTGTGGTGGATAACGAAGAAAGAAATACTGAAACGTTTTACCAACGCAAACAAATGTTACAAAATACTTGGTAGAGAGAACCCCGCTTTACATAAAGTTATGAAGTTAGTTTCCTGCTTGACAGTAACAAAGCGATTTGATTCTATTTTAATGACTGAAATAAAAGTACGCGTCCACGATTGAAATCGCATGATATCGATTACAAATATACTGTTGTATGACAAATTAAAATCATATTTATGCAGCTCATGAAAGAAGTATTAGTCACAGCACACATACCAATAGGAAAAAAAGAACACACATAGTAGTAGAAGTTAAGAGAACTCTTGTACTTGAAGGTGTGGAGAGGCGTGTATCTGTAAATAGCAATATTGTCACTGTGAAGATTGCCAGTAATGTGAGGAAACATCCCCATGGCATTCAGAACAGTGCAAGACATTGTCCAGTTATTCGGGAACGATCTTATTGGTTGACATTTCCTTTTGATTGATACAATTTCATAAGTTTTCCTTACTATTTGAATTTAATATACCACGCAAACACAAGCGCACAATAATTCTTTATTTTTCAGCAACTATTTAATATTCGTACGATGATGAAAACTATTTGTATAATAGCATTATTATAAATTGAGCAATTTATTAGTCGGGTTGAAAGTAATTTGGCGTAAACTGCTGTTATATCTTAATATAGTATTATTCTGCATATGCTTTGGTTGCACATTCCTATGTGACAGACGTTAAAACGTGTATGTTTTCTAGGTGAAAACAAGTTCTGTTTCAAAAAGGATAATGAATAAAAACAACTTATAATTTGTCTGAAGTTGTTTTATTCATATTGTTGATATATAAATATTTCTTTATACTTAAGTTTATTGAGGTGCTAACATATAATTACATATACAGGAAAAATATATATAGGAAAACATAAGTCAAATTTCAACTTCTGTTTAATGTTATGATTCAATTAAAAATGCATACCCCATTGCAATAATATGAGGATTCTCAAAGACAAAAATTCACTGTCCGTGTGTAACGCGTTATTTATGATATGTTTAAATTGCAGCTATCAAATATAAAGAAGTGAAACTTCAGGTGCTGGAGTAGTACTGAATTATTATTGTAAACAATTAGTAGGTCCTTTATTTAAGGCAAGTGACCGATTGCCCAAACAGTACAAAATAGCACAATACAGCACAATACAAAACAACATAAACACAAATAAGAATAAAGCTTGAGTCACCGCCTTGGAACGGTCAATGCAAAGCATTGGGGGTTTAAACCGGTTTAGGAGCGCTCAACATCACACTTGGCCCAGCAATATTCATAATACATTTAAGTGTAAATAAAATTTAACCTCATAGCATTGTAACTCAAATTAAACAATAATAAAAGGGAACTAAACGCATCCAATTTAATTACCATTTAATTACTCAATGGTATTAAGCCATATTTCATTTCTAAATGCTACTAGTCGCTGTGGTTACCCATGTTCAGTAATTGTTTAGTGCATTTCCTAAGTCTCGCAAATGACCTGCGACGCTGTGGAATAAAATGCACTTCGAAAGGACATAAATGTCAGCTCTATTCGTATTGGTGCAATGTTTGTCTGATCTGGAACAATTCCAGGAAATTTCCAAACAGAATCTTTATCTATAATTATCTATAATTTTGAACTCAAAACATGTCGTACCAAAGCAGGCAATTTATACAAAATTCAGTATAAAAGATGTCTACGCGCGTGTCTTTGTTAACGTATAGTATCCAATTTAACCGCATTTAAGTTTAGCATATATTTCTATGTCGATAGGTCAAAGGATTATGTTGTTGAGAAGTTTAAAATATAAATCTGAATCAATTACTTCTATTCTTGTGAACATGAGTAAAAGTACGAAGAATACTTTTAAAACACGTTGTAAATGCGCATTGTCCTTTTAACAACGTATTATGTGATATACGTTAACATCCGTGTTTTGATGTTTAATGACTGATAATCCGGTTTATAAGCACATGTATTTGTTCTTGGCATAGTTTCCAGTGTATTTATCTTTTGATGTGTTACTTAATGTGGTGAATCTAGTGACTGCTTCAGATTTGTTGGATTTTGGCCATTTGCAAAACAAAACTAGACGAACTCGTGATATAAAAAGTTTCTCTTCGGTTGATGCAGCTGAGGTTTTTTTGTTGCTTTATTAAGTAAATTTTGTATTCCTTAGTCTTACAACAAGATGGTATCTTCATTGATAACAATTCATTTGTGTGTGCACGACACGATTTATATTATGGTAAGCGAATTCCTGAGATTCGATTTTACCATGCAATGCAGTCAGACTTGATCGATACTTTCTGTCTGCTAATTGCCTAAAAGGTTATACTTAATGTTTCTATTCTGATTTAGAAGAATATATGTTACCACGGAAACACTGAAACTTCCGTTCGGTGATGGTAGGTTTGAGCATTATACACGACAGAGATAATAGATTTAACCACAATTTCATCACCACCAGGCATATAATCAGCGAAATGGATGAAACGCGCTTTTCTAAAATTTAGACTTCGTAATTGAGCGTAGCGTTTTTAATGACCAAGGAAAGGGATGTTTTCTTCTACTAAGTGCGTGTCACTGAAACAAATTGGATACATTTGACAATTCGTTTTTCTGACGAAACACAAGCCATTTTAATGATTTGAAATAGTTGTCATTAAATCTTACACATACATGTAAAACTATCTTCTCAATTGATAAACCGATTTGAATATACAAGTTTTGGATGTTCAAAAATCTATATATCGCGAATACTCGCTTTAAAGTTGTTCACTTCCCGATAGTTTCCGTATTTCCGTATGCCTAGTTTAGTTAAAAGCGGCCATTTAATAATCTACCAAATGTTTCAATGAAATCAACTACATGTATATCAACCAAAAATTTGGAGAAGCTGTCTGAGCTCACTAGATTATCTAGATTACTTGTGATAATAAAAACATCGTAAAAATTGAACACACATGGAATTCATTTCGAGAAAAAAAGGAATACAAACTTTCACAAATATTTTACGTATACCAATGAGAGTTGAATATTATTTATGATTGAAAGTGAAAGAAGGTATAGCGGTCAAAATAAAGTACTTAGCATGCCTATATCTTACGCTATAGAACCAACACACTTTTGAACCCGTTTATTGATTTCATGGTATGGTCTGACTGCAATGCGGCTGATGCAAATGAAAGCATCTCCGCAAATATTTTCAATGTTGTAATATTGCAGTCTCTAGAGGATGTAAGCAGCAGGGCCAGTCTTGTAACGTACATGAATACATATTTAAGTTATTTTTACACCTGGTTTTGTTGGCACATTTTTATAAATGCATCGCATATTTGATGATTAAATATTTTATTAGACCATTATTCCGTGCATACGTATATCTTTAAAACCTTTTAAACTTTTTATTCAGCATTTTTTTTTTTAAATAGACAAAGTATTAAGGATTCAGATGAAGGTTACATTATTACATTAATGATTTAAACTCATCATCCTGGTCCTAACAAACTTGAAACCGGTGAAGATTTGATAAAATTTACCATACGTTTAATCATTTTCGATGAACAGTGGATAAATTTAAAGTGCTTTAAGAATATAAATTGTTACTCAATTGAGTAAATCCGCTCTCATATTCGCAATGTAAGCTGTTAAAAGAAATGGTTTAATATTACATCCAGCGTATTCTGTTTGCAATACTACTGGAACGGGGGTCAAGGGATCGATTCCCACTGTGGGAGCGTTCTTCCTATCTTCCTTAAAGACATCAAGAACTGATTCTACACAGGGCCCACGACTCCTTGTATATTCGAAGTGCGTCGATGCTCAAGAGGAGGCCTGCGCTTTATGAGGAAGAAGAAGGATATCCCGTGCGATGAGAATTGCGATACATTAACGCCATCACGATTTTATGTTCGTTTATCACAATAAACTGTTAACAATATTCAACAGAATGAAGAGCATGACAACTAAATTTTATATAAATGTTATAAAATACTGGTGTAAAATACTACGAATGGAACGAATAAAATATGCAAAAATAGTATAGAATATCATGCCAGAAAATGTAAAAAACAATAATGATACTAAGTCATGGGCATATAATGTAAAGATTCTATTACAAATAAAAGGTTTTCCCATGTGTGAATATATCAAGGTGTTGGGGACATAGATATGTTTCTTCTCGCGTTTAAAGAAAGAATCATAGATGTGTTTTTTTTTTACAAAATTGCACAAATGAATTAAACGAGTAAACACGATTTAGTTCAAATACTATGATTTCTATATTTTAGTTACCACCATAGTTATACCAGGTTAATATAGACAGCTGTAGGATTGCATTTTCAAGATTAAGAATATCTGCACATAATTTAGAAATGGAAGCTGGTAGATGGAACAAATTACAATACCTACCCCACGCGAAAATAGACCATGTTGTATATGTCATAAGTAAGAGGACGAATTCGATGCTTTATTTGAATGCCAACTTTACACTGAATTAAGAAAAATTACATTAACACACATTACTATGTGAGACCAAATATACCGAAATTTATCAAACTTCAGTGCAATAATAGTAAAATAAAAAGAAACCTGGCGTTTTTTTGTTAAAAAAGCTTACAAATTGAAAAATACATACCATACATGTTATGAATAATTTAAGCAGTATAATAGTACATACCCCTCACACTCTCAACTAACACATAACATGCTAACTCAAAAATATTTTCCTCAGTACATTTATTATTCTGTGTTACGTATTTTATAACAAATGATATAACATCGGATTGTAAAACTTTTCATATCTTCAGATGTCTGTGTATGTGTTTAAGATAAAATATTGTTCTTCCTAACATTGTGTAAAAATATGCATGTTTTATTATGACCTTGACAATTATATGTGTAGAACATTTTTTGTATACTTTTTTGTACTCATTGGCATTTCTGCCGCGATGTGTTTGGAAATAAATCCTAGATCCGATTATGTTGCATCAAAAGGAGAGATATTTAAGTGCTTGATATCATACAATCGCAAAATAGACACAGTATGAGAAATATTCACGCACCGCCCGTTATATTTAGATGTAACAGAGCCATTTCATGATTCTATTTTATGCCCATGAGATTTGTTATGTTTTGAAGTAAATTTGTTTTATTCATATGGATTCATTTTGGTCGGTAATTCAAGGCAAGGCCATTTATTATTGAACTTCCATGAACACCAATAATGAAACACTACTTGCCTCACTGAAGTCCTTGTGTGCTTTTACACGTAAATGAGTTAAATAATATCACGGTGACTAATTCGCAAAAGTTTCAATAATAAAGTAAAAAATATTTTGTATTTGATTCTTTTGCATTGCAGAGATACATATGTATACAGTTATAGTGTAATTACACCAATTTGCATTCTCAGAAAATTAAGTTGATTCATTTTATCAACGGCATACACATTTTATGAAGAGCTGTATTTTCTTCAATTGGATATTTGTCTTAAATAATTAAATCCTATGATGCCATTTCAGTATTTGTAAGGTTCTACGTGAGAAACTTCTATAAAGATTGCCAAAATGTGTAACGATGCTAGATTGGTAGGGCATGCTTTTTATTTATCAAAAGTTTCACGCCTTATACGACTAGATATACCTGGTAGTATTTACACATGGACGTATCTACACATGGACGATAAACACGGGCTTTAATAAATGGTTAATACTATGCAGTATATTAACACAAACGAGTTCCATTGTATTTCTAGAACACTGCTCTGTGTAGCACATTTCCGCTATACTAATTTTGTTATTTGAAACTGTAGTCAAGCTATCATTTATAAAGAGCACATTATGTTTGTAGCAAACTATTGTATATACCTATGTTTACCTGAAAAAAGTCAATGACGCTTTGGCAACTATGTTTGCATCTCTTAATTTTCAGAACTAAAGGTAAACGGAAAAGAACAAAGTGAAGGACAAATTCTTCCAGTTAAGCACATGTTATTAATAATCAGACACCGTCATTAGCCAACGTTGTTGCTAATAGTGACAAATGGGCTTATCGCATCTATTTGGAAATTGTGGCACTGAAAAGCCCACATTAATTGCTGATGATTTGCGCTGAACTAAAACTAAAAATATCAGAAACATTTGTGCGTAACCGGCTTATGCACGAAACGGCCCCGTATTATATAAAAAAATATTGACCCTATGGGGGACATTTCTTTTAGTTTCAATTTTCCTTCCACTCTTTATTGAACGGAACAGCTTAGAAATTTTGTCAGTTAAATTGATGCTCTTTCTCAGCAACAAATACTTCGGTTCTCAATGGGAAGATACTACGTGTAACAGGTTTCGAACAAAACCTGTTATTACGGTTGTAAAATGCAGAATAGTTTCATATAACCTATGTTATAAATACCTCTGAGCTATGAGACATTTAAAAAGGAAGCATTCAACGCTGCTGATATGGTAAAAAATAAACATATTTCCAGGGTAAAAATTGAGCACAATGCATCGCAAAATTAATAATGCCCATTCGATAACCATCACCAATATAACCGTGTGCACGCCCGTCAAAAGCATTCATACTGTCTGTAACATGTGTTATCTCTGTCAATCAGCCCTGAGCATTTTGTCTACAAGTATGATCAATTTCTGGACCCGACGCTGAAATGGATAATGTATACATAGCTTTAAATGTTCCATTATATCTTGGTTCCTTTGAAATCTGATGTAGATATCTTTAAACTGTTTTTGTGGTAAAAATATCTGATAGTTCTATCGAGTATGGTCAATGAGTAACGTCCACATCTCATCATGCCAATTTTCATTACCTCAGCCGATGGCTTGAGCATAATTGTATTTTCGCAGCCGATGGCATTACAATCTAATAAGTAGCCACGGCCGTTGTCTTGAGCCGTTTTTCAAACCCCACTCGAATTTATAAAAGATTACGTTCACAAAGTCCTTCTTACTTAGGCTCTCAAAGAACACTCGGAAACATGCTCAATTCAATACGTAAAATATAAAGAATAGGGAAATACTTACGCTCCGCTTACAGTTCCTCAGCCGATGGATCAACCGCAGACGTTGCGTTAATAGATTGAACGGTGTGGTCACCCAAGTTAAATAGCACCAGCAAGGGTTTAATTATGTCGTATTTTAAACTCCTTTCAGAAATGAAATCTAAGTATTTTTGACTAGAAACTCTGTCTCCTTGTGGTAATAATGAATGGTAAGTTATATGACAACGTAACAGCCCGAACAAATGGTTTTTTGACCAATTAAACCATTGCTATTTTCGTGTGAATTTCACTTTTGAGGTAGGAAAACAGATCTTAATGTTATAGTGTTATTTCAAACGAGTATACCAAAAATATGCTAAATTCTAACAACAGCGTATATACTTAGTAGTATTTTCGTATTATCTCCATTTACACAAAAATGCCATGTTTTTGTAACATTTCGTGAATATAGGTTGGTTCATTTGTTTAAGTTTTCTCTGATAGCATATTTGTCTTGCATCTCGAATTGTTACGTACACAATACACCGCCAAAATGTTGTGTGAACAACAGTATTTGGAATATGTTTGTGGTTTTAAAATGCTTACCGAGAATACTCGGAATTTCCTGATTTTATGTTACAGTATGATCAGTTGCCGTTTCGCGTGATTTCACACTATTGTTTCCGGTAGTACCCGCTCTAGAGGAGCGCCGTGTTTTTACCATGATACAAAACTACATGATAGCAGTTCTCGATAACGACTACAAAAACTGAAAGTGTTTTCGTTAAATTGGACAACACAATAAACATTTTATAACGAATATCCTGGATAAATGGAAAAGCCTACACTATGTCATTTATTTCTTATGTGCAAGTAATTTTGTTATAGAAGTCATAGATTTTTTAGAGAGGAAATTCCTGTACTTTAAATCAATGCGTCTAGCTGGGAGGTTTGTTTAAAAAGTAAGACTGAAAATGAACACGTTTTGTTGTGTCATCGTTTCGGAATCGACATTTCGAGGATTATTTCCACGTTTATGTAACGGTGCAGCCATGGTTTGGCCAGATGACGACGTTAATTTAATCAAACAATTATATAGATCACATTTTTTGTAGCTAAACCGGTTCTTATTTCTTCAAGAAAAAACATACAGAAAATAAAAGGTTAAGTTTAGATTTCAAGTTTAAATCTTAAAATATACCATCAATTTAAAAGAAAAAATCGACAAACATAATTAAAATTAAGCTTTAAAAATAAACTTGTCTCAGAGTCTCAGAGTCTCATAGTCATAGTCATAGTCTGACATAGTCTGTTCAAGCAGCCAGACAGGCGGTAATTTGCGACTCTCTTTTGTTATCGTACAAATGGAAAGCGGCTCTAGGGAAATTAAATGTAGACTATTTAAGATCAATTGATGATCATTAAGTACAGTTTGTGTTGCTGGTGGGACGAGGATTGTTCAAAAGTTTCAGACACTGACCATCTCAATTCTAGTATAATGCTAATTATAGTAACTTTAATTTGAATTGGCATTTGTTATAACAATTATTTCAAAAACATAGTTAAATAGTGTTTTCAGATACGTAGTATGGCTTTCAGACAAATGAGAAAAACCTTGTGGAGAAAACTAGATGCCTGTTGCAAACACATTGAGCGCTTTGTTGTTCGTAATAATATCAAACTGAGTGAGACCTTCGCGTTTAAATGCAGGAAATACACGCAATCCTATAAACACGACGAATCTTTCAAGATTATTAGTCCATTTGTTCTTATTGCGCCGAAGGAAAAGGTACCAGTTTTCCCATCTGTATGTAAACACATATGTATGCATTGATCGCTCATTAAAATCTTTTTAAGCTATGCACAGAGGCCTTTTACAAAACACGTCTTTACATTACTTTGGTAATATTTGGAAACCTTATGGAAAATTGTTCGTTGAGTGACACATTTACTGTTCGGACAACTGGATAAAATTGTGGTTTTGATCTTCGAGCTAGCTTCAGTGGAGTTACTATGATCAAAGACATTCCATTTCTAACTTTTCATTAACAATGATTAAGTATCAGTCCGAAGAAACCTGGACGTACAAAAGACGCATATACGCACTCACACTCAAACGCTCGCCCGTTCTTAAAGTAAATGACAACTTTTAACGGACCTTTTCACAGATTTTTGCATGTATTGAATTTTTCCATTAAATGGCTTATATTGATAAACATTGGATCTAAAAAGCCCCAGTAAAAAACACAATAACATGAAAGAAAGAAACTAAAAGTAACTCTCAACTGGGCTCGAACCACAGACCCCTGGAGTAAAAGTATATCGCTTAGACCACTCGGCCATCTATGCTCATACAATCAGTGATCTATTTTATACTTTATATATGCAATCCTCGTAGTATCACAACATATAACAACAACAACAGAACTCTCTAAATTGTTCAATCGTTTGGCGTTGCAACGATGTAAAAAAAATCAGGTTTTTATATCGTCAAAAGTCACTTATAATGGATATTTAAGGTAGCGCACCCGTATTGATTTCCCGCGATTTATTTTACGATCATTGCCGATCTTCAATGATCGGTTATTTCCGAGAGATGAATTTTATTTTTTTCAAACTTCGAATTTTGATATATGTTTACGTAAATCCTTTATAATACAGTATTTTCACAATAAAATTGACTTTGATCCAAATATATGAAAAATACGATTTCGCGATGTCTTCAAAGATCGAAGAGCCTTTTTAACTGTTTACTTATTTATATCTAATTTAAGATCGCACTAACTTAAATTTGTCGTGGCCGAGTGGTTAGGGCGATAGACTAGAAATATTTTGGGATCTTCCCGCGCAGGTTCGAATCTTGCCGACATCGCATACTTTTTGCAGCGCGTTTTATTTCTTTTCTAACGTTATTTGATTTAATATAGCATATAAGCTGTGTTTATTGTTAAATATGTTGTAATTTTTATGCACATTATTCAATATTTAAAATTAAAACAACGTTATGGCTAAATTGGGTGATTTACTGCTGAAAATACGAATCATGCATGTTGCATTTTTATTTTTATTTCAAAAAGTAAACGGTAAATCTATATATTTCTTGGTATTTTTGCTGTTTATAGTGTATCTATAAAAACTAAGTTCAAAATATTACTAAAATGATGTTATTTTGAATTTTATGACACTTTGATTTTAACCAACCCAATTTCTACTTGGCTGAAACCACTTACATTTCATGGCGCTGTTCCATAGATAACAAGTTATAAAAAATAAATGTCTGTAAAAGAAAACAGCTTTACTGCATCTGTTCACACCAACTGCATGCCTATATCTGGAAATCTGGATGAATTATTGAACTTTCATATACCCCAGGGGTGCATATAAACTGGACAAAAGCCGAGTGTGTGGTTGGTTTTGAAAAAGTCAGTATATATTTTCTTAAAGCATGGAAAGCCTACCTAAAATGTGCATGTAGTTTAGTGAAATGATGCTGATTAAGAAAATAATACATTTAAGTTTATTTGGATAGGTGCCCATTACGGGTGCGCTACATGTACCTTAAGAGCATGGAAAATGTTCAGTATTACTGTTTCCTCACAAATATCATAACTTCATCGAAAATTTGCGGATCGGAAACAGTTTCTGGTAAACATAATTCGCAGAATTAAAAATTGAAAAATGGGTAATTCAAAGATGAGAAATGTGGTGGTCTTTAATCTTTTTTAAAAACAAAATACCTGGACAATTAATGTTTTTCACTGAATTATCGGAAAGATTTCTGATACCTATTTTAAAACCCCAAAACGGAAACCCTGGGTTTATTCGCATGGTTGGAAAGGTGTATTTATTTAATTATTCCAAAAATCCGCATAAAAACTTTCGGTTTTGAGTGATTTTACCCAAAAAATCATAGATATACACGGCTGTGACACTTTAAATATTGGTTTTCTGGAAGGATAAAAAATACTCTTTTCAAATATACAAAAAAATTATTGGCCTCAAATTTTGCAATAAACATTAGTGGGCTCTCGGACCAATAGAGGTTTATAGTGAAATACCATTTGGTAACTTTAATACGCTACATTCATTGTATTTATGCAAATGAATGTAATTTTTTTTCAAGCTTTCTATGACAAAACTATATTAAATTAATAGATGTACTTAAATGTATTCAAATGAATCTCGCAATACAAATGATATACTCATAAAAGTACAGTGTACAATGTTTTAAAATCATATAATAATATATAATTTATAAGCACATTACCAATGTAAATATAATAATCATGCACTTCCAATAGAGTTTGTATTAAGATTTTAAGGTATTTTAATACAAAATTCAGCTGCATGATGTAAGTACAGCCATGTCACGATGTGCTGAGAGGGACTTTACAGATGACATCAGGGCTTAAAGAATGGAATATCAAGATGATTTGTGTAAATAGTAACGTTAATATTAAATAATACTGGTATTTGTCATGTGTAAACTGTATAAAAAAGAAAAGATCAGCGGTATTGATTAATAGTTCTTTAACTCGAATTCGGAATTGATACGTTTGACCTTCGACTCGCCGTTTTCTATCACCCGTACATTGTTTGGCCTTTGGAAGCCCACGCGCAACAAATAATAACTGCGAACGACACTGGGTGAGGTCCTCCTGTAGTCGAGCGTGCTCTGTGTTTATCTTGAAGTTACTTCATAGGGAATATAACTTTTGCCTCGATCGGTAAGTCACAACTTTAACAATAATAGTGCGCGGTTGACGACCTGTTCGCTTTCCGGTTCTGTGAGCGTCTATAACTAAATCAGCCCATAGTTATCATATATTTAAGTAAAAAGAACATTCTAGGTAGCACACTGAATAAATCCACACCCAACAAACATTGATACGATTCACATTATTTGAGAAAATTAGAAAACAATATATGAGACGATATAAACACAACTTACATGTCCGCCACCTGAAGCTTATTGTGTAAAAGATATATGTCTGCATCTAGCCCATTATTGTAACTATAGATATACGGGTAGTGGATCAGCAAAACTGAAACTGCACATCTGCAGCTTTAATCAATTGCAAATTTGTTAGGCGAAAAAAAGCCTTTGAAATGCAGGGATTCCTTCTAACGACATTGATCTGCATTATCACAAGCAATTTCGAAGATATAATGTAATTAAGATATTGGACCGAACGCTATTCATACATACGGAAACGTATATGGTACACCCCAATAATGTGGTCATGCCGGAATAATTTATACCGACTTACTGTGAAATAACATGGTATGTTGACATAGTTTTGTAGCTTTTCCCACCTTAATTTTACTCGTCATAACGACATTAAGTTGAAGTCTCGACGTAAATGTTTCCGGCTTTTCCCGAAAATATATTTGGTCGACGTGATCTAAGTCGACAAATCTACATAATTTTTGACGTCATGCTCTTGTGAAAATGACTTGCCATCATAGTTTTAGTCGACACGATGAGTTAATTTTTATAGCCATGACACCTTTTTCATATCATGTCGTCATATAATTTTGACATCATCACATTATTGCAAGATTGGTTCATGACTTCCCGCGTCGAACAGATGTTTAGTTTCTGGTATATTCTTTTGAAACACGCAAGGCCTCAGACAGTCAATTTTTACATCAGGAATGCTTGGTATAAATTTAAAAATAACATTTGCAAACAATAAATATTTATGTGTTAGTTGGATTTTATGGGCATATAGAGAGCTTAAATCTCGATTGATTCGTTTAGATATTTCTCTTTAGCTAATACATGCAAAACGCGTGTTTAACGACTCAAAACTTTGTTTTATATTGCAGATTTGTGTCTTAGTGGCACTGAGGTTTTTCATTTCGGCTTCCTTGCGAATTGGAAACCATTGATTGTATTCAAGAGAGATACTTTGTAAAGAAGCCGCAGTTTGGGTGTAAAGATGACTTCATACCCGTCCTAGAACATGTGTGTGAAATGCAGCGGGAGCAACTGCCAGTTCCTGAATCGATTGAAAGTGCGACTTCTTTGTTATTGGCCTTCACTGAAATATTTGGTTACTAATTACATATGCAAAAATATATGCTTGAAAATTGGTTATATTTTGCAAATTTAATTGTTAAGTTAGTTTAGTTCAAGTTAGTTTCGTTTCGAGTTTTATTTACAATGTTTCGATAAGCAACACAAATTGATATTCTTGTTATTGGAATTGATCTTGAAGTAGTTAAACGTTGTTATTTTGTTTGCTAAAATAAATTAGCTCATATTGTTGTACACATTTACAGACTTTGCAAACTTGGCAAAAACAGATTCACAATGTTCTTCATTTCATTGTTAGATTGCAAAAGAATGAATGAAACGTTACTAATTGTTTGAAAACATGGCGGTCATTTTGTTATGAAATCCTCGTAAATTGTGGAATGTTCCTTTTAAAATATGGTTCTTTTAAAAGATGTATTAACATTTTATTTCAAACTTCAGTATATTAAACAAAACGACTATTGTAAATCTTATATTTAATATTAACACTGTCGCAAATATATGATATGTTTATTTTGTATTTTCTTACTTGATTTTCTGTTCCTGAAACTCCAGTGTATATAGTACATGTTTGAAATAAATGTTCATACTGCAATTAGATTTTTATTTTTATTTTTGAATGGTCAAAGAATTCGTTTTTGAAGAAATGGAAAATTATTCAAATGTGACACAAAATTGGGTTATTTGTAGATTAATTTTAGGGCTAGTTAATGTGATCGGTCTTTCTTCATTGTCCGTCAAAATTTGCACTAAAGCGAAATCACCTACACAGCTGTGTCAATAATACCAAAACATGAACAGTCTTCAAAGCTAGTAAGGTTGTAGTTTGCTTTTATTTCCATATTATGTCCAAATCGCACATTACTTATCAAAATATTTTCAAAAATTTGAAATATTTGTTTACGAGCCGGTATAGTTTTACATGAGTTGTTATACACGTACCCTTTGACTAGATCGGTCTATGGTCTGACCTTATATATATATATATATATATATATATATATATATATATATATATATATATATATATATATATATATATATATATATATACTCAACTGGATTATTGAAAGCGAATTATGCATTTAATCGCCAATTTTATGTGCAGTCATCATTGTAAAACGACAAAAATTCACGGCGAATATTTAAGTAACGATTGACTTTAATAACATTTTATTTTTCTTGCAGTTTATTACATAATTACAATTACCCTATGTTTCACTAGTGTACATTATTCTGATTGGCTATAGTATATCATTTGACTGGGCTTTAATATTCAATGAAGCGAGTTGCCTCCACGAAGCGCACGAGGAAATCGAGCGTGGGGCAACTTGGTTTAATTATGCCATGTGCGACATGCACACAGTCAAAACTGCGTATTGTAAAAGGGGCGCCTACTAAATTCATGCACGAATAAATCCCAAATTATATTGTATTTGAGCCAAACCATTGAAAACATATGCAGAATGATAATTGTAATTGCATGTATAAGAATTGAAAAGCTCTTTTCTTCGCTTCATCGATGTAAGTACGTTAGTTTTGGTATTTAATTCGGCTTTATGCAAATTAGTTTCTCACACAAAACATGCACATTTTCAACTAGAGATATGTAAACATCTTACAATTAAAAGCCCGGAAAGCCCGTTCAAGGTAACACTTTAATAGCTGCAGTGAAGTATCAAGCAGATACATAATGGTGAGCATTAATATACGATTCAATAAAAACTTTATTCAGATTTAACATAAGTTGACCTTCAAATCTTCGCATAGAAGCTGATTATTTAAATTATAAATCTCTAATTCTAAATATCAAATTTAAAAAGATGATTTATAAAACACATAACAGCTAATGAGTTTCAAACTGTTCATCAGTATTTATTCAGAAAAACTAAGACAAATGAAAACAAAGTTAAGGACATATCACTTTCTGAAATGGTCAGAAGTGAGTGGGGTAATGTAAAACAATAATTCCTTATATTAACATTGTATTATGAAGTTTGGAACAATGTGCACAATTAAAATAACATATGCTTCAGTGATACATGAACCAGTTCTAATGAAATCTTTCAATAAGAGTATATAATAACATGTTTTCACCTTATAAACCACTTTCTTCTTGGGCTTTGGAAGTCCTTATTTTCTTATTTTGTTCATAAATCCGTAGACACCAGCTGGAACCTACACTACTGTAGTAGATAATGTTAGAGTATTATTAAATATTACACACTAGAAACACTGAAAAAGGGATACTTTTGTGCAAGAAAAAATGTAAACAACTAGAGTAAAAAAATAGTAAACTTGAGCAAAAATGTGTTTGTCAGAAACACTATGTCCCCTTCTGCGCCGCTTTGAAGCTATATGTTTGACCTTTGACCTTGAAGGATGACCTTGACCTTTCACCGCTCAAAATGTGCTGCTCCATGAGATACACATGCATGCCAAATATCAAGTTGCTATCTTCAATATTGCAAAAGTCATGGCAAATGTTAAAGTTTGACGCAAACAAACAAACCAATAGACAGCGCAAAAACAATATGTCCCCACCACTATAGTGGTGGGGGAAATTAAAAAGTAAGGTGGGCCAGAAAAGATAATTTAAAAATGATACATCAATGTGCTTGTTAAAGTGATATTTTACACTGTTTCAGAAAGTTTTAATCAAATTTATATTTGTCATCCTGGTCAACCATACTTTTCCAAACTATTTTAGACTCAAGTTGTTTACATTTTTTTCTTACAAAAAAATTATCTTGTTTTTCAGTGTTTTTAATGTGTTTTATTTAATCATACTCTAACATTATCTTGTCCAGTAGTGTAGGTTCCAGCTTGTATCAATGGATTTATGAACAAAAAATAAATAAATTAATAAGGACTTACAATGCACAAAAATAAAGTGGTTTATTAGGTGAAATCATGTGATTATTTACTATGTTTGAAAGATTGCATTAGAACTGGTTCATGTATCACTGAAGTATATGACATTTTAGTTCTGCATATTGTTCCAAACTTAATATAGAATGCTAATATGAGGAATTATTTTTTGACATTACTCTAACCACTTCTGACTATTTCAGAAAGTGATATGTCCTTAAACAACAAAAACAAGTAACACAAATAAGAGGGCTAAGAGGCACTGGGTCGCTCACCCGAGGGAATGAGATAAAATTAAAGACGAGTTAAACTCGTGTGCAAATATATCAGAGCATTTATATGACAAAGGCTGACTTCAAGTCGAGGTTAAGATCTTCCAAAGTATTTAATATAAGCATATATAGAAAATTACCCGACCTGGTTTTTAATACTGATTGACAAGAACCATTTTACAATACAAAAGTATCAAGGAAACAAACGCTTTGACCAAAGTTCATGAAGATTGGGATAAAAATGCAACTTCTAGAGTTTTTACATGTTTACATTATAAACAAAAAGGGAAAACTGCTCCACCCCATGGCGGCCATTTTTGCTCCACCTATCAGTACCAATTTCGAACTTGTCTGAAAAAATCAATAATACCAATTTCATAATGAAGACAATCCGCTTCCGGCTGAGTGAGCATCAATTTAAAATGTAATTCTAAAAAACGCGTGTGAGGCACACAAATAACATTTGTGAGTGAAATCATGAACAAACGCCAGTATTCATCTTCTGCGAGCGAGTTAACAGACAATAGCTCATAAGACTCGTCTGTATTCGAAAGTTTAAAGGGGCAGACGTCCAAGAAAGACTCGAAAAAGAAAAATATTGAACATGAAAGTCCCAAGCAACAATCTATGGATGTTTATCAATTCGCTCAATTATATCGCGGCTCGAAGAGATTAGTTCCAAATTGTCTACAGTCCTTACGAAAGATTACACCTCCATTATTCGTACCATGATTAAGGAAACGATCGATGAAGTCAAAGATAAATTTTTGAGCCCAGTCGTCAAAAGGTTGGAAATCAATGAATGCAACATATTCGACCAGACAAAGGACATTGAATCGTTACATTGTCAAATAAAAAGCAAAGACAAAGAGCTACAAGACCTGAAAATAAAGCTGAATGACTCAGAAAAGCATACTGCAGAAATTTTAAATGAGCACGAGCAGTATAGCCGTAGAAACAATTTGCGAATTACGGGTCTACAAGGAGACGAAGAATTTCAGTCCTCAATAGCGTTGACTGAACAGGTGTCGTCCCTTTTAAGTTCCAAGCTTGGTCTGCGCGTTGAAAAAGAAGATATAGACATAGCGCATAGGATAGGAAAATATCACCGAGAGAAGATCCTACCGGTCATCGTCAGGTTCATACGGCGCCAAACAAAATCGGATGTAATGCGAAATGCAAAGCTACTCAAAGGTTCCGGTGTTTTCTTGAATGAAGACCTAACAAAATTATACGCTGAAGTTCTAGCGATCGTTAGGCTGAAGGACCCCGAGACTGTGGAGCGAGCGTGGTCGTTCGATGGAAGCTTTATGCACGCTTCAGAGAGGTAAAGAGCGCTCTGAGATAATCGATTACGAACATTTTCAGACGTGGCTCAACAAACCATGGCCGAAGGCGGTAGCTTCACTATCGTACGCCAGCAGGGTTTCAGCTAGCACAAATCGACGCCGGTAACATAGGGCTCTCCGTGTTAGAACTGACGGTGTTTTTTATGTTATATCATATCATTTACAGTCTATATTCACGTATTTGTAATACGTGTGCAAACCAGTTTAATCATGGCATTGTAACTAAACCACCCTTATATCGGTGTTGTGTGTTTTTTGTCCTGTTTTTCTCTAGGTTTTTTATTGTTTGTAATTTCCTAACTTAAGTACTTTTTTCTCTCTCTAATTCGATAAAGATACGTACTTTTTTAAGCATATCATACTTATATAATCCATCTTAATCTATGTCTATTGTTATAAGACACAATCTCATACGGTGTAAGTTCACACACGCAACGCACGCACGCATGTACAAACACACACACACACGCTTGCGCGCGCGCGCACACACACACTTACACACCCACACACACGCACACATGCAAGTAGTAGTAATATATACTTTTATATTTGCTCATTTAGAGGCCTTGATATACTAATGGGGAATATAGCGTGATAAAACAATTACCCGTAATATGCCATTGTACAATATTATATTTGTAAAACATTAGTCGTTTGTTTATGTATGCATATTAGTATGGATCGAGTAGTATTGTAGCTTCGTTAAGTCGACAGGTGCCATGGTGTTGTTTTTCTTGTTTTTGTTATTGTTATATGACACAGCCCCTTTTTTTTGGTTACAGTGTAAATCGAGAACTAACGACTCGAAACACATAAGCTGTTTACATTTTACAAACACACACTTTACACATACGCACGCGCACTCACACACCAACGCACGTGCACACATGCACGCACACGCACACACACACACACACACGCACGCGCGCGCGCGCACACACACGCACACACACACACACACAAACACGCACGCACGCACGCACACACACACGCACGCACACACACACACACACACACACAACACACACACACACACACACACACACACACACACACACACACACACACACACACACACACACACACACACACACACACACACACACACACACACACACACACACACACACACACACACACACACACACACACACACACACACACACACACACACACACACACACACACACACACACACACACACACACACACACACACACACACACACACACACACACACACACTTTTTCAACATTTAGAGTTTTTCCGGGTCTTTGTTTGGACTGAATCGCCTTGTAGCTAGCTTCTTTAGTTTAGTTTCTGTTTTTCAATAATATTGAGAACATCTTACACCTGATAATTACTTATGAATAATTACAATATATTATTCTTAGTGAGTCTTTCCTTACATGTACCTTGTTGTATCCACTTTCAAGTTGTATAAAACTGAAACCAATGTACAAAGATTAAAATAACACTTTTTCTCCCCAAGATATTCTTCTTCATTGAAGAAGAGTACATAAGTAGGAATTAAAGGGTATGATCTACCTTTATAACATATTTACTTTTTTTAAATGCTTGTTCAATTATATGAAAGTATTATTTCTCTGTTGTACATTTTTGATAATGCTTCCTTTTTTTATTTCGCGGGAAGCGTTCTCAATTTTTCGTTTTTACCATGTAGAAGAAACTCTTTGCTACTGACAATTTAAAAAAAAAGTTCATATTATTATCTTATCTAAATGTATAATATATTTTTTATACTTTATTTATACAAATATTGTTACCTGGTAAATATAAAATCCGATACAACAGGCTAGGCTTGATCTATTTTTAATCACTCTAGATTTCTTGCAACACTTCAAAACCACTGGAAATGAACCATGTTTACAATCGGACCACTCGATAATTACTTTAAACTTAACCTTTAGTAACTTTCCTCATAAACCAGGTCTTTGGAAACATAATAATTCTTTACTGTCAGACATTATGTATGTACAGGTAATCAACAAAAAAATTGGTGATATTAAACTTCAATATGCACTACCCATTTATAATTATCAAAATATAAACGATATTCCCGACAGTGAATTACAGTTTACGATAAGTGATCAACTTTTACTAGAAACCCTGCTTATGGAATTAAGGGGCAAATCTATTTCATATGGGTCTTATAAAAAAGAGAAACAAAACTTATAGAAAGCAAATTATTAACAAGAATTAAAGAGTTGAAAGAAAACTTCCTTGATGAAAACTCTGAAGAACTTGAACATTTGAAAACTGAAATAATTAATATTCAGAGCACACATTTAAAAGGATACATGCTAAAATCCAAATTTCAGTGGACTTAACAAGGTGAAAAGCCATCTAGATATGTTTGTAGCCTTAAAAAAAATAATGCAATAACAACATCAATATATAAACTAAAAATGAAGATGATAGTGAAATAACTGACCAAACCGGTCTCCTTAATTAAATAGCATCGTTTAATCAGTCTCTTTATAAACACAATAATGATTCCAGTAGTGAAGACTTTAATAACTATGTAAAAGACATAAATTTCCCAAAATTAAACCAGAGTGAGTCCATTTTTATCGAAGGTATTATAACTTTAGAGGAAGCTTCAACTGTTTTAAAAAAGATGTCAAATAATAAAAGCCCAGGAAGTTCTGGCTTCAGTGCAGAATTTTATAAATTGTTTTGAAAAAAATTGGTACTTTTATTGTCAGATATTTAAATGAAGCTTATAAGTGTGGTCATTTATCTATAACACAAACTCAAGGTATCATAACCTGTATTCCAAAGGGTGAAAACTCTAGGCTTTATATAAAAAAATTGCGTCGAATTACTCTATTAAATACTGTTTATAAAATTGCCTCTGGAGTAATAGCTAACAGATTTAAATCATTTATTGACACGTTAATACATAACGACCAGACGGGTTTTATTAAAGGGAGATACATAGGGGAAAATACTAGGTTAATTTATGACATTATGCACTATACTGAAGAAAACGAGATCCCAGTCTTACTTCTCTAATTGATTTTGAAAAGGCGAACGATTCATTGGCCTGGTCCTTTGTACAAGGTACTCTTTCTTTCTTTATTTTTGGTCCTGACATAAAACGTTTGTTTGAGGTTTTATATAAAGATTCTAAATCAGCCGTTTCTCAGTGTGGGTACTTATCTAACTTTTTCCCTATTGAAAGGGGCTGCAGGCAAGGAGATCCCCTCTCATGTTACATTTTTATCCTCTGTGTTGAAGTTCTGTCACTTGTATTGAGAAATAACAATAATATAAAAGGTATAACCATTCAGGGAACTGAACGTAAATTGTCCCAATTTGCTGATGATACTACTATTTTAAAAGACGGTACCGAACAATCCCTAAATGAGACACTTACTGTTATACATAATTTTGCATATATTTCAGGCCTAAATGTTAATGTTGATAAAACAAATGTTGTATGGATTGGCAAGAACAAATATAGTTCATATACAATAAAAACCAAATGGAAACTAAATTGGATGCACCAAAGCTTTAAAATGCTTGGAATACATTTCCATGTAGACCTGTCAAAAATGTTAACAATTAAATTACGATGAAAAAAATGTTAAAATGGAAAACATTCTGAAAAATTGGAAAAGAAGAATTTTAACACATTAGCAAAATTGTGATTATAAAAACACTTATTGTGTCATTATTCAATCACCTGTTCATATCATTGCCCAACCCACCATTACCATATTAAATTCAATAAAATCTTCTATTCTTAGTTTTATTTGGGATGGGCATAGTAAAATAAAGTTCACAACAATAGTAAAAGAACATAATGAAGGAGGTTTAAAAATGATCAATTTGGATGCATTTATTCCAGCATTGAAACTTATCTGGCTACAAAAACTTCAAACCTTTAGTGGAAATTGGATAGACATCACAAAACTGTATTTTGATAAGTATAAACTCTCAAATTGCAGTTATCATTTCGCTTTAGATAAAGCTAATACAGCTAATAGAATTTGAAATCCTTTTTGGGTAGATGTTTTAAAAAGCTTCTCACTTTATTGTAATAAATTGGATTTAAACACAGAAGAGTTTCTATATTATCCACTTTTCTACAATCCAAACATATTAATAGGAAATAAAAGTATTTTCTTTAAGTCATGGTTTGATGCTGGAATTCATTGTACAGGGGATATATTTAAAAATGGAACCTTTATTCCTTTAGATGAAATAAATAGAATGTATAATATGAACATAAATTTCATTCATTATACAGGGGTATAATTTTTGAACTCGTCCATGAAATCAATAAAACCAATATTCTGACGCACGCACGCACGCACACGCACGCACGCACGCACGCACGCACGCACACACACACACACACACACACACACACACAACACACACACACACACACACACACACACACACACACACACACACACACACACACACACACACACACACACACACACACACACACACACATACATACATAAATTTTCGAAACCTGAACGCTGATTTTGAAACCTAAACGCGGACCCTAAGTTCAAGGTCAAGGTAAAAGGGGTCAAACATTGTGTGCGTATGGTAAGGTCTTGTCCATATACACATGCTTTACCAAATATGAAGGTTATATCTAAAGTGACATAAAAGTTATGAGCATTTTTTAAAACCCTAACACAGATTTTGAAACCCAAAACAATGACGACATACCATGTTATTTCACAGTATGTCGATATAAACTATTCCGGCATGACCATATTATTTGGGTACCATATACGATTCCATAATTTTTAAACAACACCATTTGTCCACATAAATTAGTTCGACTCATTCAGTTAAATCGCCATGTCAACATTTTGTTACTTGCAAGTCATCAAGATATATGCCGTCATACAGTAAACAACACAGAAATAGTTAAATTTACAAAACGGCTAAAGGATAAAATATTGTAAGAGATTTAGGCTCTTATTCCAACATGCGGATTGTTCACGTCTTGACAACATATCTTATGTCGACAAATCAAGATAATTTTAGGCGTCATGCTCTTTTGAAAATGACTTGCCATCGTTGTTTTAGTCGACATGATGAGTTATTTTTGACGACATGACACCTTTTTCATATCATGCCGTCATAGAATGTTGACATCATCACAGTATCAGGGTGTACCATATACGTTTCCATACATACACGATATACTCATTCAAAATTAGAAAAGGTTAGCGACCCTGTTATGTCTTCTCCGAGTCCTTTATCTCTTGATCTACAGATTATGGAAGCGTATATGATACACCCTGATGCTGTGATGATATCAACATTCTATGACTGCATGAAAAAGATGTCATGGCGTAAAAAATAACTCATCGTGTCGACTAAAACTATGATGGCAAGTCATTTTCACAAGAACATGACGCCAAATATCATGTTGATTTGTCGACTTAGATCATGTCGACTAAATATTTTTTCGGGAAAAGCCGGAAACATTTACGTCAAGACTTTAACTTAATGTCGTTATGGCGTGTACAATTAAGAGGGAAAAACCTACAAAGCATGATGAAATACCATGTTATTTCACAGTAAGTCGATATAAACTAATCCGGCATGAACATATCATTGGGGTGTGCCATATTCTATTACTGCATGATATAAAAAAGATGTCATGGCAAAAACAATAATTCATCGTGTCGACTTAAACTATGATGACAAGTAATTTTCGCAACAGCACGATGCCAAAAATTATGTTGATTTGTCGACTTAGATCATGTCGACCAAATATTTTTTCGGGAAAAGCCGGAAACAGTTCCGTCGAGACTTTAACTGAATGTCGTTATGGCGAACTACAAAACGATGTCGACATACTATGTTATTTCACAGAAAGTCGATATACATTAATCTGGCATGAACATTTTATTGGGGTGTACCATATACGCTTCCGTAACGGATAGATCCCGTTAACTAGTAATAGCTAAAATTATCATGGCAGACAACGTAAATAATGTGTATTCCAAAAAAACATCTGTTTACATTTTGTTTGCATTTACTCAATATTGAATACTTTAAAGCCTGAAAAAACCGTGCGTGTAAATTCGGGTTTTCAGCTGAAGGTGTACTTCCAAATAAGCTTCGTGTAATAATTTTAACAATTTAGAGACTAAGAATAGAACATTTTCATACGAAAGTTTACTTTTTAGACGCCACGAATTTGAAATAGAAGAGAGCAGTCAAATAACAGAACACATCTAAAACTATTCGAATAAGCTCCTGATCGAACCTTAATGAACAAAAATACGTTTCAATGGTATCACCAGTTTGCTACTCAGTCATCATATTCTAACAATCACAACATTAATATAACTTTCTGAGACTAATATAACAACTTTTTTTTTACTTCATCTCGACTATGTTAATTAATGTAAGAGATAATTAATGCAAGTGTGACCATCAAGGTTTATTATATCAAACTCTCCACACATATAATGCTCTTTTCATTGTTCTATTGTACCTTTTCATTCAAAAGCACTTTAATAAACACAATGGACATTTGTTGGTTTAGATAATCATGGTGAACGCCAGTTCTCAATACGTTTCACCATACTTCAGCACTTCGTTTGTTAATGATCCGTTCAAATCAAGTGTAATGATATCATAACACATTAGACAATCATAGCCCAAAATAGTAAGTAAATATATAAATACAACCTCTCTAAAAGGTGATTTATTTTGCAGGCAAGTGAACACAGTTGCTATATATTTTGACAAAGCACAAAAACATCAACATCACTTAGTTATAATTTAGTCAACGCCTTCGAACGGTCAATCAAAATAATAGAATTAGGTTTAAAACCAATCAAAGGGCTCCCAAACCTGCCCATTTTGCAACGATTTATTCATAACACATATATATGTAAGAACAATGTAACATCATACCATCATACATGAAATTTACCATACATAATAGGGAATATTTGTCATTTTAATTACAAGTTTGCAACTCAGTCATCGTAGGCTAACTATTGCAACAGAAATGTAACTTTCTGAGACATGATAAATGAAAAAAGTAAGCATTAAATGAATCTCGTCTTTATGGCTAAGCATTGAGGTATTTGATATTCAAGTGTGACCACACATGTTGATTAAACCAAACTCTTTACATATTTAACGATCCATGCCATTTTCTATTGTTCCTTTAAATACCAAATTATTGGTCCCAATTGACGAATATAAATCCATTGTCATTTTCTCTTTAATTCATTTTGAGGTCCACATGATGTTATAAATGCTTTCGATCGAAGTTAATGAAACCTTAACCGAAATCAATTTTATTTAAAAAAAACAACAAACAAATAGCGTCATGAACACATGTACTTCTTAATGATACCGATTACATACCATTCCACAAGTTTCGATGTCAAAGCTCTTCGGGAACAATTAAATTGTAAAGCTTGAAAAAAAAGTCCGCTTACAATGTTAATACGAAACAAAACTACATGTAGTTTAAACATATTTATTTAAGCTCGATTGAATCGAACGTTTATGTCTTATTTGAATTGCTCTCGAGTCCGTTTCCTGGGACAAGAACCAGTAATGGTGTTAATTGGGGAGATCTAAAGAACGCTCTAACAGTATGGATCGAACCCATGACCTCCCATGTCGCTAGGCGGACATAATATCCGCTATTCCATGGCGACCTGTAAAAAATATATAATCGAAATAACCTGAAGATATATTAGCTGTTTGTGTATTTGTATGTATGATATTGACCATTGTAATATACGGCTAAACATAATTTGAAGCATCGGAAAATAGTAATGTTTATATATATATATATATATCTATATCTATATATATATATATTTCACGTTTATAAATATGTGATTGGAGTCCTTATACATAATCAATGTTGTTTTATATCGCCGACTGTTAAAAAGTGGTATGTGATTTGTTTGAGAATAGATATTTTGCAGGTTAAATATAAAGAAATAAAATAATAATGAAACATGATTACTATAGAACTTCTTGATGACACTAGCATGTTAATTTATTTTGAAGCAAGTGACATTTATCATATAAAATACTTTAAATGACATACAATGCGCCATTAAACATAAAACGACATCATTTAAAGTAAGGTCAAAACGTTGGAACGGTAAATAAATAGTATTGGGGTTTACCCCCGTTAAAATGCGTGCCTTATATGTCTAGATTACACACAAAAGGAGTACCCATTACACATAAACACGCTTTAGCAATTATTAACGTGATGGGATTCGTGCTGCGACAGCAAGTTTTTACTCTTAACTCCGTCATTATAAGTGACTTGCGACTCATGACATTTATCCGCAACATCCACCCATTCCTTGTTTGAAAAAACAAAAATGTGGTCGCCGCCTTGGAACGTTAAATGAATGTGACACATAATGCGTTTCAACAGGTCAAATATTATACTATAAACTTGTGACATAGTTGCGGGACACTGCATAATTCGACATTAACCCAATACTACTTTCACCACTCAAATTAATGACTTTAAACGTTTCCCACATCCCGTCGTGGATTGCAAAATGATGATAGTAATTAGATAACTTCGAGTTTTGTTTGGACTGTGACGAGTATATTGGAATATCAACCCATTTTGCCAATATCCTGATTCCCCCGTCTGGCTTTTAACTAAATAGTTTTTCGGACATTTGCGTATTTTTTCAACGTTGCGGATTGTGGCTAAATCATTATTCTGCTTTGATCTTTGCAGATTTGGATACAGTATAATTATGATGTATTCGAAAAGCAAACACATTAAGCTAACCTCTTTAGGCCTAATATTTGCGCTTGCAAACTTTGTTTTCTGGCTTACTATTTTATCCCGTTTGTCATATTTGCTTACAAGTTATCCCTTAAAGCCAATGATGTATATTAACACGGCTTTATGTATGATGTTATAATATGGTTTGCCAGAATAATGTACGAGATGAAGCTGGGATTGGATAAAAGCGATAGTAGAAGCTAATGGTGAAATGATATGTGCCAGCTGCCTGTCTGTAAAGCTAATGTCTATGTACCAGTTAACACATAACATGCAATATATTTGAGTTGCCGAGGCCTCTTGTACTCTAAGGCAAAATGTACTATGTTATGACCAGTATGAATAATAGTCATTGTGCTATATATCAAGTAAAAAATTAAAAATATTTTGTGCAACATCATATTATCTTTTAAGTATAAGTATTCAATATCGCAGATGTACCGCACACGATGTGGTTGACACACCAGAAAAAATAATAAGGCGAGGGAGTTTTCCAGATATAGCGATGTTCATTGAGAGCATTTTTTATATCAAATCTCTATTGGCTTCATAACAAGAAGGTACTCTAGCAGACTTTTGCAACACAATACTATATATGCTAGGGCAAGTGCATATCAATAGTCATTTTGTATCTAACCTTTAGCGACTCTATTACAGAAGGTACTCTAGCAGACGTTTGCAACACAATATTGCATACGCTAGGGCATAATGCATATCAATCGAGATGGAAATCAAAGCGCTGAAGACACTGAAGTTGTTCGCTATTGCATGATCTTAGACGCAACTCAGTTTTCAAAATTATGTTATAGCTTTTTATATCGCAAGTTTGAAATGACCACAACCCATTCAAATGTATAAAGAGTGTGTCTTAAAGCACAGGTAGAGATAAGCGTGCACTGTTTTTTTTATATTTATGTTTTAGGGATAACTTAGAAAAATAACAACATTATGTCTCTTTTTTCCGCCATTGGTTGCTGCACTGGCAACCATCTTTAGAATTTTAGTTACCTTGCTTAAGAATAACACGCCTTGAATCATATACATGTTGTATTATGTGTATCTAATACTTTATCTATTTTCTTTACATTTTTGAGCAACAAATTTGCCGAAATGACATATTTTTAATACATCATGTTTGGTTGTGAGCCGGAATTTAATAATTTCATAGGCCTAATTGATTCACAGTCGCTAATTTGTATTCTATGTTTAATTGCATTGAGTTGTTTAAGCTTTCAACAAGAGATGTGTTTGTCAGAAACACGATGTTCCCTATTGCGCCGCTTTGATGCCATATATTTGACCTTTGACTTTGAAGTCCGCTAAGAATTTTAATATGAAACCAAACAGCATGTAGTTTAAACAAATTTATTTAAGCTCGATTGAATCGAACGTTTAAGTCTTATTTGAATCGCTCTTAAGTCCATTTCATGGGACAAGAATCAGTACTTGGTGTCAATTTGGGAGATCTAAAGAACGCTAAAACAGTAAGGATCGAACCCATGACCTCCCATGTCGCTAGGCGGACGTAATATCCGCTATGCCATGGCGACCTGTAAACAATATATAATCGGAATAACCTGAAGATATATTATCTATTTGTGTATTTGTATGTATGAAATTGACAATGGTAATATGCGGTTTAACATAATACGTATCATCGGAAAATAGTCTTGTTTCATATGTATTTTTCACGTTTATAAATGCGTGATTGGAGTCTTTATACATAATCAATATTGTTTAATATCGCCGACTGCTAAAATGTAGTATGTGTTTTATTTGAGAATGGATATATTGATAACTATAGAAATTCTTGATGACACTAGCATGTTTTTTTTTATTGGAAGCAACTGACATAAATCCTATAAAATACTCTAAATGACAAAACAATACGCCATTTAACATAAACAAACATAGTTTAAATTAGGGTCAAAACGTTGAAACTGTAAATAAATAGTATTGGGGTTTACCCCCGTTGAAAGGCGTACCTTATATGTCTAGTTTAAACAAAAAAAGGATCCATTACACATAAACACGCTTTTACAACTATTATCGCGATGGCATTCGTGCTGCGACAGCAAGTTTTAACTCCTAACTCCGTCATTATAAGTGACTTGCTACTCATGACATGTATCCGCAATAAACATCTATTCCTTATATGAATAACAAACATGTGGTCACCGCCTTGGAACTTTAATTGAATGTGACACATTCTGCGTTTCAATAGGTCAAATATTATACTATAAACTTGTGACATATTTGAGCGACACTGAATAACTCGTCATTAAGCTAATACTATTATCACCAGTCAAAATAATGACTTCAAATGTTTCAAACAACCCATCGTGGATTTCAAAATTATGATAGTAATTAGATAACTGTGAGTTTTTCCGGACTGTGCCGAGTATATTGGAATATCAACCCATTTTGCCAATATCCTGATTTGTCTTGCTTTTAACAAAGTAGTGTTTAGTGAATTGGCGTATTTTTCAACTTTGCGTATTGTGGCTAAATATTTTTTTCTGTTTTGATCTTTATATGAATGCAGATATGGATACAGTATATGATGTAATCGAAAAGCAAACACATTTACCTAAACTCCTCACGCCTCATATTTGCGCTTGCAAACTTTGTTTTTTGGCTTACTATTTTATCCCGTTTGTCTAGAAACATACACGGTATCTCATAACGCTAATGATGAATAATAATATGGCTTTATGTCTGATGTTATAATATGGTTTGCCAGAATAATGTACAGGATGAAGCCGAGATTGGATAAAAGCGATATTAGGAACTAATGGTGAAATAATATGTGACAGCTGCCTGTCTGTTAAGCTTATGTTCATGTACCAGTTAACACATCACATAAAATATATTTTAGCTGCCGAGGCCTTATGTACTGTTAGGCAAAATGCACGACGTTATGACTTTCAAATTAAAATGCTATTAGAAACCATGTGCATATTTTACGAAATATGTTGATGAAAATAATGAATAACACATGTACGTATCAGTATGAATCATAGCCAGCACGCCATATATCAAGTAAAGAATTGTAAGTATTTTTTGCAACATCATACAATCGTTTAAGTATAAGTATTCAAGCCTGGTAACTATTTGTGCGAAATGTTAAATAAGACCAAGGTAGCTTATGCCATGATTATGGTCATTTTAATCAAGGATTTTATACTTTGTATTATCTTGCATTAAAAATGTGTCATTTTAGCCCAACTGAAATGCGGCGGTACACATGAATTATTGTTTACTGGAAGGATGAGTTAGTATGCGAAACGTTTGATACATTAATACTGTTTGTTTTATGAATTCATGTTTACAAATTGTAAATTGTATGCTTCAAGTATACATGTATGTTTCTTTTAAAAGTCGCTATGTTTGCAGTTGTATACATGATGATCACAGAGTGAGAGTTCGCGCTTAATGCGTTCAAAACGCTGCAAACAGAACGACAGACCTGTCCCGGATACGGACTCGACACAATGAACCGGTTGCCGAGCACTTTTACACAAACGGCCACAGCGTCGCGGACTTCCGGGTCATGGGACTCGAAAAATTAAATGGATCGGACGAGAAGCGGAAGACCATCGAACAACTTTTGAAGCGTAAATTGAGGACGTTCAAACCATATGGACTAAACACAAAAGACTAATAAAAATGGCGCGCAATGTAACGTTCAATAATATAACGTCACTTCCGCTAAACATGATATGCTTCACAAATAAATGCCGCTGAAGAAGACCGAGAGGTCGAAAGCTACGGCAAATTTAATAAAAGCGTTTTATTTTATATAAACGACTAAAAGCGACTTTATTATATGTATGTATATATATATATATATATATATATATATATATATATATATATATATATATATGTATAGTCCAACCTGTCAATAAAGACCACTCAAGGGATTTGGTCGTTGTGGTCTTTGTTCACAGGTGGTCTTTATTCGCAGGGTCGATCGAAACTTTTCAAAATATGCTAGTTGTTTTTTAACAGGTACCTTATCTAATATATATGTGCTCTATTGTTTAAATCTTTGAATACTTATGCATGTATAATGAAATAAAGGATTAAGAACACAGTTTTGTTTTACATTTGTATATTTATTACATGTTGTATTTCTATTCCCTTATGTTTTTATTATTTATTTAATTTATCATATACTGTATAAATAACTATTGGCATATCTGTATACGTACATGTACATGCAATTCTACAAAGAACAAAGTACAAAATACACATAACATAGCAAACATTTATACATGAATCACTACTACACAACCAGTAAATGCACTAAGTCATTCACTGACGCGAATTCCGACTCACGCTTAGGGCGTTTACTTTCACAGTTCACGTTCTCCTCGAATTCGTCCATAATCTCATGTTTACGCTTTAAAATGCTCTGAATTTGAGTTTTTCCTACACCAAGATCACTAGCCACTCGTCTACAACTGTGTCCTTTACCTAACAAACTAATGACCTTAACGCGTTCTTCCAACGTCAAGAACTTACGCTTGGAAGCCATGATGGTTAACTTGAACTGACAATTTTCTTTTCTATAATCTATGAACGTCTTATTACGGAGAAATTTAAGAAGAGAATGACTATCAAAATGTTTGTCTTTAATAGGCATCGTAAATGATATAAAACCGTTAATTTCCTTAATGAGTTTATGAAAGCCCCAAATTTGTCTTTGATATTTTCGGCAATTAGTACATTAATCGCGAGTCACTTAAATACAAAGGCAATATTTTTACACTTTTGACAAACTGTCAAATGCATAAAAGAAGCAGGCGACTACCAATAAACATTTCGTGTTAAATAAACAAACAACTGCTATCGAGTGCAATAAACTGTCACTTGCCAATATCTCCATAGCGACCGACGAGTCCACTGGTAAGATGTGTATCACGTGACTACGCAGTGTCCTGGCGGCCATTTTGTTTTTTGAAAGTTGCTAAATCGTTGATTTTTATGATTGCAGTGGTCGTTGTAAGCTATCAAAATGGAGATTTGGGAATGTAAAAGGGTGGTCGTTGGTCTTTGTTCACAGGTGGGCTTTATTCGCTGGTTCAATATATAGTGAAATCGTTCGGGAGGAAATCGGTGTGGTCGTTATTGACAGTTGGTCGCTATTAACAGGCGGTCGCTCGGGCAGGTTGGACTATATATATATATATAGCACTCAATATACATAAATATAAATGTGTAAGCCTCCACTATTTGCACAAATGAAAGATATGTTGCTGCGTTTTGATTGCTTCATTCTAGGACATGGTTTTAACTTTATTCTTAAATTAAATTATTAATATTTAAAGCTTAATTATCTTGTAAGTAAGTAATTGAAACTGAGTCTAGATTATTTAGTGATTTACTAGTGTGATATAATTGATTTTTTCGCCATCACGATTAAGAAACATATAACAGCTTATTACGTGTGCGTTAGTCGAAATAATCTATTCGAATATTCAATGTCTGTCTGGCATGATGGATTTTTTAATTGATGCTACACTGGTTTTGGCGAGAAATTACACTATGATAATCTAAACACGCAGTTTTCATTTAAACTACGGATTCTTTTAACAGTGTTTCTTGCTGTTGATATATCACCAGTTATAGTGTCACATACAATACACAAATGGACAATCCCGCGGCGTTTAAGGGCAGACTGGTCGATAAAAAAAATATCAAAGTATTAAAAACAACTTAGCAATGTTCTTTTTACTTTCTTTTTTTCTCAATGTAAATTTTACTTGAAATATATTGCTTTTATGGATCGTAATTCAGTAAGTTCCGACCGGGAACGCTGTTTCAATTCCAAAATTTCAATGGCATGAAATTAATATAAGCACTAATACATATTGGAACAACATATATCTGCAATAGTGGTGGAAATATCCATATTCGTATGAAGAGGCAACACGATAAGTAACCAAAAGTAAAACACAATATGCACCATGTATAGTTCAATGTGTTGATACATTTGCTGTCTTTAGTGCCATTTAACAATAGTATCTTTACAATTTAACATCCAGTACATATTTTTGGCTGTTCCTGCTTACAAAGGTATTATACAGCGATGTGTTAAATAACTGCACTCACAATGACTGCAAGAAGGCGATGCTAATTTACCTTAACTACGTTGGCAATAAAGCAGTAATAATAGACCCGATGTCCATAATCAGACATTTGCTGAAGGCGACGGTTGCAACATGTGATTTATTGCAATTGTGCAGCTGCCTATCTGCCTGGCAATCTGATGGTGTTGTTTTAATTCTTTAAAAAAGCCAGACCATAAAATATCAAATATAAAAGCATATTCGTGATTTTGTGCAAAAAAAGCGCATAAAATGATTTTGTGACGCATTTTAGTTTATGCTATTTGCAGGCTTTATAAATAATTAAATGAAATCTTAATGTGAAGACAATTAAATATATTTTGAAAACATTCTATGTAAAAATGGATCCTTGTAATGGCTCTGGATATCTTAGTTTAAATAACTTCAATTGAAAAATTTAGCAAGACTTTACATACACGAATAGCTGCTTTCTACGTTGCATGATCATTATTAGATGATGTATATTTTTAAGCAACATAAATGTCTGATACAAACAAGCGTCGCAATGTCTAGCAAACACACATTGTTAAAGGTACTTTCGTTCACCATTAAGAAATAACATAACGTAACCTTACCATAAATAAACAACATGTCGTGACATTGAACACTAGAGGTTCAGAATGGCGAAACATGTTTTTACTCATTAGAATGACGTTGCCTTGCTTACTTTTTTCCTGTTTAAAAGGTTAAAATAGGTTGCAGACCAATCAGCGTAGAAGTAACGCACACGATGTGGGTGACACATCAGAAAAAAACATTAGGCGAGGGAGTTTTCCAGATAAAGCGATGTTAATTGAGAGCATTTTTTTCTCAAAGCTCTTTTGACTTCATAACAAGAAGGTACTCTAGCAGACTTTTGCAACACAATACTACATATGCTAGGGGCAAGTGCATTTAAATAGTCATTTTTATCGAACTCCATTTAAGAGTGTACTCTAGCAGACGTTTGCAACACAATATTGCATACGCTAGGGCATAATGCATATCAATCGAGATGGAAATCAAAGCGCTGAAGACACTGAAGTTGTTCGCTATTGAATGATCTTAGACGCAGCTCAGTTTTTCAAAATTATGTTATAGCTTTTTTATATCGCAAGTTTGAAATGAAAACAATCCAGTCAAATTTATAAAAAGTGTGTCTTAAAGCACAGGTCGAAATGTGTGCGACTGTTTATCTTCATATTTATGTTATAAAGAAAACATAGACAAAATAACAACACAATGTCTCTTTTGTCGCAATTGAGTGCTGCACTGGCAACCATCTTTAGAATTTTGGTTGCCTTGCTTAAGAATAAAAAGCCTAGAATCATGTACATGTTGTATTATGTGTATCTAATACTTTATCTATTTTCTTTAAATTATTGAGCAACAAGTTTGCCGACATGATAGACTTTTAATGCATCATGTCTGGTTTTGAGCCGGAATTTGATTAATTTTCTTGGCATAATTGATCCACAATCGCCAATTTGTATTATATGTTTAATTTGATTGAGTTGTTCAAGCTTTGATGTGTTCGTCAGAAACACAATGCCCCCTACTGCGCCGATTTGAAGCCATATATTTGATCTTTGACCTTGAAGGATGACCTTGACATTGACCTTTCACCACTAAAAATGTGCAGCTCTATGAGATACACAGGCATGCAAAATATCAAGTTGCTATCTTCAATATTGCAAAAGTTATGGGCAAAGTTTTCGGACGGTCGGACGGACTGACTGACAGATGGACGGACTGACGGACATTTTAATTGCAATATGCCACCCTAACGGGGGCATAACAAGCTAGTTGCCCTGCTTTTTAGCCCAACTGTAACCAACTTTTGAAATTAAGTTTCCTGGGCTTTAATCTACTGGCCCCAGGCTAACAGGCAACCACTAAACCTGTTAGTTATTCATGATGTGAGATCTATTTTTATGCCCCCGGTAGGGTGGCATATAGCAGTTGAACTGTCCGTCAGTCAGTATTTCAGTATGTGTGTATGTCAGTATGTGTGTATGTCAGTATGTGTGTATGCCAGTATGTCAGTCTGTCCGTCCGTCCGAAAAAAACTTTAACATAGGCCATGACTTTTTCAATATTCAAGATAGCAACTTGATATTTGGCATGCATGTGCATCTCATGAAGATTCACATTTTGAGTGGTGGAAGTTCAGGGTCAAGGTCATCTTTCAAGGTCAAAGGTAAAAAAATATATTTTTTCAAAGCGGCGCAACAGGGGGCATTGTGTTTCTGACGAACACATCTCTTGTTAAATATATAAGTGATCAACTCAATTAAGAAGTCACCGACATCAATAAATCATATTGAACGATATATACCAAACATTTGTAATACTCAATAAAACCAATAACTTAATGTTCAACATTATCAAAATAATTCATCGACAGCAATATAAGTATACTGTGTCTCTTAACCCAAATGCTTAATTTGCTAAACGGCAATGGTCAACGATTCTTTATTGGGCTCATATATGTTGTTTTTCACATTATTAACTACAAACAAATGAAGATAGCTCGGTATTTTTTCCGTAAACGTTTGTGTATAATACATGTAAAATGTTGTTATCTTACAAAGACGAACGTTTAAACCTATCAAGACATTTAAACTTCTTTTTCTAATTAAAAAGTCGCACGCGACTCAAATGTGCTGAAGTTTTCAACTTACAAACAATAATTAAAGTCCTGATAAGATAACAAAAACCATGACATAAAGTATGTCACTTTCAAATAGCTATAAATGTGCATTGGCGCCACCTCCTTACATGAGCGCACCTTATTGGCATTGGCTTCATCTCATTTTGAAAAGTGCAAATTTATCTATTAGATCAGCTAGAAGCCGATGTTTTGTGCACCCATTAACTTGTACAGGTTCAAAGCATCTGTTTTATGTAATGAGCGATTTTACTGGCTGGGAATTCGGTCGTCACGCATCGATTTGCTTTTACGAATTCTACCATGCTACAACTTATAAAGGTCCTCACGTTTCCAAATGGGTTGTGATTGTATGCTTCTGTACATTTTTAAATGCAATTAAAATCGCTGAATCACACTACATTGGCCGATTTTTTAAAAAGTATGCGAAATGTGTTGAAAAACATATTAAACCTATTCATCCTGTCAAATATTCCGTTATATTTCAAAACATCCGGGCCTGAGTGGCGCGCGTGATTAACGGCCGTGATAAATGGGTCCTTACTTATCAACCACTTGTTATAAAATTCTTCGGTTAAAACGCTGACCCATTTCATCCACCAATTAAAGTTGCTTTAAAATACCTTAGTTTTTCTGGTTCGTGATTTTGACATGATGTGTAATAGTTGTGTGTGTAATCAAAATCTATTCTAGGACAGAATATTATTAGACTAAACCTGGTCCTCATAAGGTTGTAATCATCAATCGACATTATCCATGAGGACAAATGACGGAAAGCAAAGGACATGATGAAGACATTAGGCGGTAAAGATATAGAGCTGTATGTACGAAAACTCGCAGTCCAATGGTAAAGTTGATCGTTAAAGGTTTCGTACATATTAAGTACAGTGACTTGACTCAGCTTTTTAATTGGTTTTGAAAATGGCATTCTAGTGTATATGTATTTAATACAATAACTGTTAACAAAGAAAAATGAGTGATGCAAGTCTGGTAATGAGTAGTTTAATCTAACGATTATTATATCATGGATATTAAGTGTCGATGCGAATTTTTTTATTTGTCTTTCCTACCAAACCTTTCAATCAATATACAAATAATAATCAAATTGGAAAAAACAATAAACACATATTGAACAAATAATATACACAAAGTTAATATCGAGTCTCGCACCAGTCAACTTATTGGCTTTAAATTGCTTCTATTTGGCTATCGAGTGGTTTAATTGTGTTCGATGAATATGTGCATATGAACAGGTCCATATACACGTATGTATCGTGAACGGTATTTATCATCGATATTTTAGAATGAGTAAAATATGATCAACAAATCTAAACAGAATATTTATTTGGACTAGGTTAAATAGTTCATAGAATAAATGTATTCTGATGACAGCGGTTGGTTTGGTATGTGACTTGGGCACGCTTTGTTTGTACAAGCTTGTTTTTGTTATTAAAGCTAAATCATTCCATGATAAGTCTATTTCAGCTGCGCTCCGAGCATACTGTAAGCTTGTTTAAGTAAAGAAACTTGCATTTATTGCCGCTTTAAATCATCTTGTTTAAAGCAATATACAAGTATCTGTTAAATCTACTATCTGAAGACAGCTATGTCTTCATCTATATCTGACTTACATGTTTTTGGTACAACAATTGTATCGATACTTCCTGCTGTTAAGTAAACCGTCGACGAATGTCGTTTTGAAATCCCTGTTTCACAACTGTTAATAAGTCCTTTTTATATTGGAATACAAATTATGTCATCAGTTTTACACAAATGGATCGAAAATTGTCATCACGCTGTAGCTTATAAGGCTTGGTAATTAGTAAATGTATCTGGTAATAACTGTTAATGAAGAGTTAAGCAGAGGAGAACACATTTAGAATTGTTTAGGAATAGACTGTTCTTTTCTGTTTGTACAATTGTTACTCAATAGATGAGCAGACTAATTGTACATTTTGTTTCCGTTTATTTAGTATTTTATTAAATACAGTTATGTTAATCGCACCATGTCTTATATGTTTTTTCACTGAAGATACACACTTGGTAACTACTGTAGTGATAACAAGCGATATCTTGTTTCATTATAAGATAAAAAAAGAAAGTTATTATTCAGACTGGCATTTGTCTCCATCAAACAAATAGTTATAACAAAAGACAGTGTAAAACAAAACACAAATGTATTTCGAATTTCAAAATCGTTAGCGTTGCTGAAATAATCGCTGTACATACAACAGTTGATTGCCTTGTTCGTACCCCATGTTTATTGTGTTTCATATGACCCATACAAGTTTGCCTTCGTGAACATTCAAATAACTCTCAAAAGGGAAACCAGTGCATAGATTACTATTCTGTTTTTATTTTTCATGTTGCGACAGAAAAGTTATAAAACAGTTTATGTACAATTGCCATAAAGTTATTCGTGTATGAATGCACGTGTTGAGTGATGTAGTTGTAAGGTATATCTGTGTGTATGTACTATACGCTCAAGCGATTCTTCCTTTTACTCATATGTAGTACTTTTTTACCGTTTAAGTAACCAATTCAGTACGCTCCGTTACAATGTCAGCATATGCCATTAATATTGACATTTCCAGATGCTCAGTTGAATTATCCGAAGGGATATTAAACAATTATAACTCTCTGATTATACTCCTTTAATTGACGTTTCGGCATAATGCCTTTATCAAAACATTGGAAATTATATGTTAACTACATTTTTACGTCTTTTGACTGCACAATTTAAATAACAAAGAAAAATGTTTTTAAACGTCAAATGATGTTGTACATGATGACGTCATAAATGGCGTTATATAAAATGGCGCCAAAAAAATGTAAAAATTCGCCAAAAATGAAATGACGTTAAACACTTACATATTGTATCTTAATCCTATGTTAAATGTGTGCTTTATATATTTAATAAATTGATATTTTACAATAAAATAATCATCATCATATGTAATTATAATCTACCTTAACTTATTATCATAAATTAAATAGGGTAAACTTATTTAATGACTCTTATTATTTCAATCCATATCTATGTATAATATTCAAATGATATTTGATTAAATAATCATATATACTTGCTATTCTATATATCATATACACATTATGGACAAGATAAATTGCATAAAGTACTATTAGTTTTACATCCATTTATGTTGATGATTAATATCAAATGTTTTTCACATATATTTTTTACAAGATAGTTTCCCGTAGCAGGACATCAAGTTGATTTTTTGTATTTAGTCCATTTGGTGATTGCGTTTGAAACTTCTTTATCCAGATGCGTTAGTATACCTACATAAAACGCAATCGTTTTAAATGAAGCGGATTCAGCGGACTTATTCGTTCGTTATACCTGTCATAAAACATAGCCTAGTACTTCGCCTGAACATTTTACTGTCGCATATCACGGACCTTAAATTAAATACATGTCATAATATCAGCATATGATTGCGAGGGGGTGGGGTCTGAATCTAAGGAATTGTGGTCAATACTCTGTTAAATCTTCAATATGCGTATCGTTTGGAATGCAGGTTTTGTAATGCCCTGAAAACATCAAACTTTTATATAACTTTAGAAAATATCAATACATTTTTTAAATCTAGCTTATATAGACAATTTAATACAACTACATGTTTGGGAATCCGATGGTGAAAATTTGCCAGACAATGTAAACAGAAATTGTCTTGCAGCTAGAATCTCTCGCTCGCTGGGGTTTGATGACCAAGAAACTGTCAGTATAAAACAATACAAATTGACAAATTCGTAGACTCGCAGACAGTAATCACAGTCTACATTGCTTACATCTTCAGTGCTTACATGCATTATATCGACGTTTGTTTGCAATATTGCAACTTTAAGCGTTCGTTTTTTTTACATGTCATTATCAAGACTCTAGACCTTTTTTTCAAGCTTTACCAGATTGACATTTTTACATTCGCCGTGTGGCATTGAAACTGTAAAAAACTGAAATTTGAAAGACAAAATAGTAATTTTGTTTTGTCTGCTGATTACCACTTAAATATTTTTACACAAAATGATCTTCCAAAGCCAAACACGTCGATGTTATAATAACCTTATTTACACGATTTATACACAAAGTAAGTATTTTACATAAAATAATTATACATAATAGTATAAATTGCGTTTGGGCATTAGACACTTTGGTGCTGAAACGTAGATAAACAAAACCCTCATACAAAATACACATTTCAATTTAAACATCTTGCAAATCATCTCTTGTTTTTATAAGATTTGGAACTTGTGACGTAACCATGTTTTAGTAAGTAGCATGCCGTTTTGTTTTTCAGTGTTCACGTTTTTAACTATTGACGTTATTTTCAACTTAATAAGCAGTGTAGAATCCTGGTAGTATCGAGGTTGTCCTGATAATTAGGACGTTTGCTCTCAAATAGGTTCATGTATTATGAATGGTCCATTAATTATGTAGATGAAACCATTAGGAGTCCTTTATTTCACGCATGCTTACATATTTAATATAGATTGCTTCTAAACAGGTGTACTTTTACATTCACTTAAATAAAAATATTCAAATACTGTATTATGTTTAATGTATTTAAAGGCCATCTTATATTAAACACCATCGTATGAATACAGTAACACCGCTGTTAATTAAATATGTAGTTCATTTTTGTATCGCTTAACAGATATGAGGGACGTGTTGCTCTTAATAAATGTTTTTTCTTACGAACATTTAAGATATACACAATCAGTGACATGTGTTTGATACAAAATATGTTACGGTATAATATGAATATGTTCACACATGTAAATATAACAGAGCGTGGTCTGTTGTATACTGCTGATAAAATCATTTAGATAAGCGTATTTGCGTTTTTAAACATCTGTTAACCTTTGTGCATCGACAAACCAAGCTTAGTGTTTATGCACAGAGGATAATACACTATTCCTTTTTTGTCAGAGTAAGGTCGACCTACAAGCACTGAACAAAATATTTCCATTTTTGGGATACGTCACGTTTCTGAGATAACAAAGTATATAAACAACCCGGATTCAGTAAATCATAAGATTGTATCGCTGTTAATAATGTTTAATCAGAGGATGTGGAAGACTTAGAACAAAATGGCAATTAATCAATACGTCATCCGATTTAAATGTGCCTAGCACTCAAATCGGCTGGGAATGTTGCTATGATATCGTGGATTGTATCGTTAAATGGGTTTAATTAATTTTTATGCCTATACACCATAAATTTATTGAAAATAAAAAGTGTATGAACGTTCAATACGCCGATTTCCACCAGTTGTGTATTTAAGTGCTTCATCGTGTGATATGATGTATCGCACATAAAAAGCGTTTCAGAACAGACGGGCGATATAAAATTACCAAAGAAATAAACGTAAAAACGCAATGTTCTTGTTCATTGACTCAATGTAAACTTGACTTCAAACACTTTCGTTTTTATGAATCGAAGTTTTGTTAGTTCCGACCTGAAACGCTATTTCAATGCACAATTCAAAAAGCATGAACTTAATTTAAGTACTAATATATACATATTGAAACAACATATTATCTGTAATAGTGCTGGAAATATCCTTATAAGTATATAGGGGCATAAACAAAGGTCACCAAAGTAAGACACAATTCATACCCTGTATATATCAATGTGTTCATACTAATGCTGTCTAAGTGCCATTTAACAGAGTATCTTTACGACTTTACATTCATTAAATAGTTTTGGCTGTTCCTGCTTACAAATTTATTACACAGCGATGTGTTAAATACCTGTACTCAGAATGACTGCCAAAAAGGCAATGCTAATTTACCGTTTATAAGTTGTCAATAAAGCAATACTAATAGACCAGATTTCCATAATCAGATATTTGCTGAGGGCGACGGCTGCAACATGTGATTTATTGAAATTGTGCAGCTGCCTATCTGTCTAGCAATTTAATGGTGTTGTTATTTATACTTTAAATGAACCACATAATACAATATTGAATGTGTAAGTATATAACTGATATCGTAAAAAACTGCATAAACATGATTTTGTGACGCATTTCAGTTGATTTTATTTGGAGACTATATAAATCAATGAAACAATACATATTTCGTTTCATAACAATCGAATTATAGACGTGAAACAACAATATGATTTCATTACAGACGGAATTCATACTTATCGAAGTTATTATTGTATCTTTTAATAACTTTCCTTTACTCTTGTATGCAATCTTAATTTTGAGACATTTAAATATATGTTTAAAGCATTATATGTTAAAATGTATCCTTGTAATAGCTCTGGATTTGTTAGTTTAAATAACCTCAATTGAAAATGCTGGCAAAACTTTACATAGACGAATAACTCGAATAGCTTCTTTTTACGTTGGATGATAATTTATAAGATGATATATATTTTTCAGCAACATTAATTTCTGATATAAACATGCGTCGCAAATACAATGTCATGTTAACACATATTGTTAAAGGTTCTAAAACAACTGTGGTTTCGTTTACCATTAAGTACAAACATAATGTAGCATTACTAAAAATATTGAACACCATGTTGTGACATTGAACACCAGAGGTTCTGAATGGCGAACCATGTTTTACTAATTATAATGACATTGCATTTTTTTCCTGTTTAAATGGTCAAAATAATTTGCAGATTAAACGTTAATTGCACGATGCGACTTCGCTTAATGTATAGAATATGTATATTGAAATGTAGGTTTAAGTCTTCTCTCGAAGCTATGAACATGAATCTATGAAATAAATATGTTATCTATTTAGCTGCTCGTGATGTTACTTACCATGACTATTTAAACTGTCAAGTGTAGCCGAAATAAATAACGCTTGATGAGGAAAGCTGTCTTTTTGCAATTAACAATAATATAGTAAATTGGAGTTATAAGGCACCAACATTATATCATTGTCTCCGTTCGCATATTGACATAAAGCATTGGTAAACAAATTTTGCCAGATCATTTGCAATTTAAATTACAAATTCTGCCACATTCCGTAATTGCTGAGAATCTAGGTGTACTTAAAAATATTAGATTTATTGGATGTGCTCTTGATATTGTATTTTGTCTGTATAATTAAACAAAATTTTAAAGCAAACTTCCAAAATGTATATTTTACTATATAATACTATTCTACTATATAATATTACTATATTAACAATTGTAACAACGTTAATGAACGAATCGTTTGATTATCCTAATAGTATTTGATGTCATTTTTTAGGACTTAGCTTTGACGTAATATTAAAAAAAAATCTTTGTGTCTCTTTAAATGTCACCAGGTCGGAATATATATTAAAGTGGTAATTTCATTCCTTTCATGATTGGTTCAGCAAATATATGGTAATAATACTAAAAATAATCACAATGACTTTGCCATTCAGACGGGTTTTCTCATATTGCGGAACATGTGTTAACTTGGAAAACGAACAAATATATTATTGAAGCACGTTTGAACCTTAGTATTTTACTAACATTTTAATCTAATTCCTCATCTCAGTCGGTATTTCAATAAATAATATTGTATGATTTTTTTTAAATGCAGTTTCTTAAATAGGACAGTGAACGTATATGGACCGTTCTCTATGAAAAGGTTTTAATGCATGTGCGTAAAGTGTCGGCCCAGAAAAGCCTGTGCAGTCCGCACAGGCTAATCAGGGATTACACTTTCCACCTGTATGATATGTTTCATTTACAGAGATTCTCTTCATAGCGAAAATCCAGTTTAGGCGGACAAAGTCGTGCCTGGTGAGCCTTTTCGCACATGCATTAAACCCATTTTCACAGAGAGCTGCCCATATATATATATATATATATATATATATATATATATATATATATATATATATATATATATATATATATATATATATATATATGATGAAGTATAATTTTCCGGTAACAGTAAACAAACACACTTTTTAAGCCATTTTGTAACAAGCAAGGTCGCATTTGCACACAGCAGCTACTTTGAAGGTAAAGCTGCGTTTTAAGCAACGTAACCTATCTATTTACACGTTGAAACTCATTCGCTAAACTCATCATCCGACTTTAAATATTCAAAATCTTATACAAATTAATTGGACCCGTTACCTGACTATTAAATGCGACATTGTGTAAATCACTAAATTATAATACTGGATTACAAATAGCATATATTCGGTTGTGTCGACGTCAAAGCAGGTTAATTGACGTTGTAGGCTCTTTTTATACAACACTGCTTTCAACATACATTAAAGGACCCAAGATTGTTTATCTGTCACCTAGCTTTATCTACTAATAACCACTAAAAATAGCTTACCTTCAAACAAGTCAATAAAATACTTCATTACTTTAATGTTGTCAGCATTGTTGGATATTGTTTATGTTGGCTAAGCTTTATGTACATAAAGAAAAACCTAATCTAGTTGACATCTGATATTTGGCAATTATTTTATATTATAATGCATAAACAAACTCTATATTGCCAAGAGTACTAGCTGTATAACAACGATTTGTTCTGACTTTTTGACGATTATTTTATACGTTATATTTCACAAATTATTTCTCAAAGATATTATTCTTTCACAAACGAAACACACATCGAACAAAACAAACACAAACTTCTATGTTAGAACATTCATAATTCATTTAAGAGTCTAGAAACATATGTCGGTACGAAATTAATTGCGTGCGTGATTTCCCAAATAAGCACATGAAAATGAATTTCAAAATAATTTGCGAACCGTGTTAATTTCCCAAACTGGTATGCAGTAAAATTGTAAATGTTCAGCTGGTTTGTACATTAATCCCGGTTTGTAATGATATATAACTGTTATAGCCCATTTATGGATCAGTGTGTCAAGAAAAATATTATATACAGTCAAACGGCCATACACATCTTATTTTGAAAATAATAACGAACAAATTTTTTAACTAGCCCGTGTGATTAGCTATTAGCCTCACGATAAAACAACCACAAAATAAACCAGACACCCAGATTAGCTCGCACACGCTCGGCGTACTTGGTAGCAATAGTGTGTGTTATATTGAAATACATTTCCGTTTTTGTTGAGAATGTAATTTTGACATAAGAGATGTATTGAAACGCTCATATCTATACTTAAAACGAATCTATTACACAAAACATTTGCTCTGAATTGTCTTAGCATAGAAAATATGCATGGTAATAGTATTAAATCTTAATTTTTAACTTTACGTCATTCAAGTCTGATGAATACCCATTGAAGTATTGACAAACCGTACGATCATTACATCTAAAAAATAATCGATACATGCGAGGCATTACACGTGTTAGTTCCATGGATGACATTGACGTTTGATGGCTATATAACATGTACGTACCCCAGATGGATTGCGCATAACTTTGGAAAAAAGCAACAATCACAACTGGAGTTTATAAATCGTTGTCTAACATTGGCTTGTCAAACATAAGGCTCACACATTTTAATTCTGTAGTAGTGGTTTTAAGTTTAAAGGAACCGCCAACCACGACGACGAAGAACCGAAAAGTAGTAAAATGCCGTATGTTTTACAATTATTAATTTATATTGATTAAAATATCACGACTGGTATATTACATTACTTGATAAAAATTCATATTATCAGTATATTCGGTAATAAAATTTCGCCATGTGAAATCGAAAGTACATCGCGAAAATAGGTGACATAACGATATACACACTATACATAACGCAAGTAGATTGATCAGTTTATATATAAAATATATACAATTCACTACGCATACACACTTTGCATTCCTGGGTTTACCACGTGATGATGATGATCAATCTACTGGCGTGAACTGGTAGTTACCTGGTACCGGTATCAAGTAAAATATATTACCGAATATACTGATAATTTGAAAACTTAACAACTTTTTTCAAGTAATGTAATATACCAGTCGTGATATTTTAATCAATATAAACTAATAATTGTAAAAAAAAAATACGATGTTTTACAATTTTTCTGTTCTTCGTCGTTGTGGTTGACGGTACATTTAAATGACAAGAAGGCAATTTGAATATGTGATGACAACTTTCCTTGGAAATTTCATCAACGATATGTGTTTATTTTCTCGATGAAGCTTTGCAGATTGCATATTTCCTCCATTTGAGAATATGACTCACTTTCTCTTTTTTCAATCAAATAACGATACAATTAAGTCAGGAAATTGCATATTCCAATTTAAATGCATTAAACACTGCATCATTTTAAAGAAATGGTCTTTTTCGAAGGAGCCTATAAAAGACCCATGCTGAAAATGAAAATAGTCATAATTGTTCTGCTTTAAGCAGTCAAGTGTTATATTTGTGAGCATGTCTACGTAGCCGGTCCAAAATAAAAGCCTTTGAACGGAGTTTTCGACTGTGTTTTACGCATATATAGGTCCGTATTCATCTTCCAAATAAGAATTAAGAATCTACTTAGAACCAAGAAAACACTAATCGTAGTGTGAATGTATGCAAAATAAAGTTACTTTTAAAGTTGAATGCCTAACGCGACAGATAATGCAATTTTTATTTAAAAAACATTTCAGTCTGAACGATATTCTTCATAAATAGATCTAAGTGTAATGTTTCATTATTGAATAAAGGCCATGCTGATCTTTAAATGCCTTTTTCTGGGGATGTACAAACAACACGTAGATATAAATAAATCCAGTACCAAAAATGCGTTTTGCATAAGCCAAATTAAAACATATTATAAAAATGCGTCCCCTATTTATCAGACAAGTCTAAAATATAAAAAAAACATGAACACACCAGTTAAAAATACCAATTTAATTTTTGTTTTGTAATACGGATCTCGACAACTTTTGATAAAAAAACAACAAATTCTTCCTCAGTTGAAAACGCTGACCCATTTCATTCACCGATGATAGTTGCTTTCATATAATCATAGTTTTTGTGTTTCGTTATTTTGACATGATTTGTAATGCTTAAGCTTTGTGTGTACACAATATCTAATCAAGGACAGAATATTATTAGATAGACTAAACATGGACCTCATAAGATTGTACTCATCAATCGACATACTCCATAAGGCCAAACGACGAAGAACAGGGCATGACGAACACATTAGGTGGTAAAGATATAGAGCTGAATGTACAAAAACTCGCAGTCCGATGATCATTATAGGTTTCGTACAAACAGTGTATCAGGAACATGGGTTTGACTAAGTTTTTTTTATTGACTTTAGTATTGTCTCTGTAGTGAATATGTATTTGATAACATTACATTTAATACAGAAAAATCAGTGATGCAACTTTGGTAATGAGTAGTTGAATCTAACAATTTTTATATCATGTATATGAGGTTCCGATGCGAATTTTTTACTTAATATTTCAAAACAAATCGTTATACAAATAATAATCGCGTTGGCACATTTACTATACATATATTGAACAAATAAAATGCACAGAGTTACTATCGAATCTCGCAACAGTCAACTTATTGGCTTTATACTGCTTCCATTTGACTATCGAGTGGTTTAGTTTTAATCGATGTATATGTGCATATAAACAGGTCCATATACACGTATGTATCGTGAACTGGTATTTATCATCGATATTTAGAATGAGTAAAATATGATCAACGAATCTAAACAGAATATTAATTCGGGCTAGGTTAAATATTTAATATAATAAATGTATTTTAATAACAGCGGTTGGTTTGGTATGTGGCTTTGAAACGCTTTGTTTATTCAAACAGTTTAGCTTGTATACATCTGTTTAAGCTGAGGTCTTAGCATACTGTTAATTTCTTTCGGTAAAGGAACGTGCCTTTCTTGCCGCTTTAAATCATATTATTTTAATCAATATACAAGTTCCTGTTTAATGTACTCTCTGTGGACAGTTATGTCTTCATCTGTATCTGTCTTACATGTTTTGGTACAACAAAAGTATCGATACTTCCTGATGTTAAGTAAACCGTCGACTAATGTCGTTTTGAAATCCCTGTTTCACAACTGTAAATATATTCACATATATACCTTATAAATACATCACTCACAACACGCATTCATACACTAATGACTTTATAGCAATTACACATAAAATGTTTTACAAAATTTATGTCGCAACATGTAAAATAGAAACAGTCTATAAAAATATGTACAGGTTTCCTTTTAGAGAGTTATTTGAGTGCTAATGAAGGCGACCATGTACGGGTCATATGAAAACAATAAACATGGGGTTACAAACAGGGCAATCAAATGTTGTGAGTACAACGATTATTACAGCGACGCTTACGATTTTAGGGTAAACGCCACACCTTTTAATAACTTTCATTTTGTATTCTTAAAATGAAACAAGATATCGCTTGTTATCACTACAGTTATTGCTAAGTATGTGTATTCAGTGAAAGAACTTATTAGACCTGGTGCAATTAACATAACTGTATTCAATAAAATACTAAATAAAATGACACAAAGTTTGACAACCAGTTTGACAACGACATTCTATTGACTAGCACTTGTACGAATAGAAAATTATAGTATATTCTTATAATAAGTCTATATATGTTCTCCTCTGCTTAACTCTCCATTAACAGTATTTACCAGATACATTAACTAATTTCCGAGTATTATAAGTTACAGCGTGATGTCACATGTCGATTTATTTGTGTCAAATACATGGCATCATTTGTATTCCAATATAAAAGGACTTATTGTTATTTACAGTTGTGAAACAGGGATATCAAAACGACATTCGTCGACGGTTTACTTAACATCAGGAAGTACCACAACAAGTAAGGCCAGATACAGATGAAGACATAACTGTCCACAGAGAGTACATTAAACAGGAACTTGTATATTGATTAAAATAATATGATTTAAAGCGGCAAGAAATGCACGTTCCTTTACCGAAAGAAGTTAATAGTATGCTCAGACCTCAGCTAAAATAGATGTATACAAGCTAAACTGGTTGAATAAACAAAGCGTTTCAAAGCCACATACAAAATCAACCGCTGTCATTATAATACATTTATTATATTAAATATTTAACCTAGCCCGAATTAGTATTCTGTTTAGATTCGTTGATCATATTTTACTCATTCTAAATATCGATGATAAATACCGTTCACGATACATACGTGTATATCGACCTGTTTATATGCACATATTCATCGATTAAAACTAAATCACTCGATAGTCAAATGAAAGCAGTATAAAGCCAATAAGTTGACTGGAGCGAGACTCGATAGTAACTCTGTGCATTTTATTTGTTCAATATATGTATAGTATTTGTTCCAAAGCGATTATTATTTGTATATTTATTGAACGATTTGTTATGAAATGTTAAGTAAAACATGTGTCTCGACACCACATATACATTTCATAAAGTGTTAGATTCAACTACTCATTACCAAAGTTGCATCACTGACTTTTCTTTGTTGAATGTAATCTTATCAAATACATACACACTAGAAAGACAATACTAAAGTAAATAAAAAAGCTGAGTCAAACCCATGTACCTTATATATACGAAACCTATTATGATCAACTGTAGCATCGGACTGCGAGTTTTCTTGCATACAGTTCTATATCTTTACTGCCTAATGTCTTCACCATGCCCTTGCTCTTCGTGGTTTGTTCTCATGGATAATGTCGATTGATGAGTACAACCTTATAAGGACCAAGTAAAGTCTGTCAAATCATATTCTGTCTTTAAGATGACGTTTACACACAAAGCTTAACTATTACATATTCTGTAAAAATAACGAAACACAAAAACTAAGATTATTTAAAGCATTTTTTATTGGTGGATGAAATGGGTGAACGTTTTTATCCGAGAAATCATTTGTTTTTTATCAATAGTTGTCGAGATCAGAGTTACACAAATTAAATTGGTATGTTTACTTGATGTGTTCATGTTTCTTTTTAATTTTGTACTGGTCTTCTAAATAGGGGACACACTTTTTACAATATGCTGTACTTGGGTATTACATATAACGCTTTTGTTTATGTACTGGATTAAATCTACACGTTGATTGTACATCCCAAGAAAATAGTACATGCAAAAGATCAGCAGGGCGTTTATTAAGTAACCAAATATAACACCACGATATATTAATGAAAAATATCTTTTAAACTGAAATGTTCTTTAAACACAAATTGCACTATGAGTAGCATTAGGCATTCAACTTTAAAAGTAACTTTATTTTGCATACATTCACACTCTGATGAGTGTTTTCTAGGATCTCAGTCGATTCTTAATTCTTAAGTTGAAGAAAAGGTTTATAAATTCGGACGTATTATGCATATCACACGGTCGAAAACTCCGTTTAAATGCTTTTATTTTGGACCGGCTACGTGGACATGCTGACAAATATAACACGGGACTGCTTTAAGCATAACTATTATGACTATTTTCATCTTCAGCATGGGTCTTTTATAGGCTCCTTTGAGTAAGACCATTTCTTTAAAATGATGAAGTGTTCAATGCATTTAACTTGGAATATGCAATTTCCTGACTTAATGTTATCGTTATTTGATTCTACAAACAGAACGAAAGCCTGATTCTCAAATTAAGGAATTATGCAAACTGTAAAGCCTCACCGAGAAAATCAACAAACATCAATGATGAAATTTCCAAGAAACGCGGTCATCAGACGTTCAAATTGCCTTCTTGTCATTCAAACTTAAAACCACTAGAATCAAAATGCGTGAGCCTAATCTTTGACACGCCAAGGTAAGACAACGATTTATAACCTCCAATTGTGATTGTTGATTTTCTCACAAGTTCTGCGCAATCCATCTTGGGTTTAGACATGCAATATAGCCCTCATAAGTCAGTGTCATCCACAGAACCAACACGTGTAATGCCTCGAATTTATCGATTATATTTGTGATGTAATGATCGTACGGTTTGTCACTACTTCCATGGGTATTCATCAGACCTGAATGACGTTTAAGTTAGAATTAAGATTTAATACTCTTACCATGCATATTTTCTATGCTAAGAAAATTCAGAACAAATGACTGTTTTGTGTAATAGATTCTTCTACATGTAAGTATAGATGTGAGCATTTCAATACATCTATTATGTCAAAATTACATTCTCAACAAAAACGGAAATGTATTTAAATATACCTAACACTATTTTTTCCTATTACGTCCGAGTGTGTGCGAGCTATTCTCGGTGACTGGTTTATGCTGTGGTTGAGTTTCCGCGAGGCTAATAGCTAATCACACAGGCTAGTTAACCATTTTGTATGTTGATATTTTAAAAGGCAGACGTGTATGGCAGTTTGACTGTATATTATATTTTTCTTTACACACTGATCCTTATATGGACTATAACAGTTATGCATCACTAAAAACCGGATTAATGTACACACAAGCTAAACATTTACAATTTTACTACATTACCAGTCTGGGGGATAAACACGTTTCGCAAATCATCTTGAAGTTCATTTGCATGCTTAATTGGGAAATCACGCACGCAATTAACTTCGTACCGACATATTTTTCTAGACTCTTTAAGACGTTATGAACGTTCAAACATAGAAGTTTGTGGTTGTTTTGTTTTCACAAAACTTTGAATGTGTTTTTCGTTTATGAAAGAAATAATTTGTTAAATATAACGCATAACATTGTCGTCAAAAAGTCAGAATACAATCGTTGTTATGCAGCTACTCTTGGCAACATACAGTTGATTTATGCATTATAATATCAAATTATTGCCAAATATCAGATGTCAACAATGTTAGGTCTTTCTTTATGTACAAAAACCTGAGCCAACATTAATAAAAATTATACTGACAACATAAAAGTAATGAAGTATTTTATTGACTTGATGAAAGGTATGTTTTTTTAGTGGCTATTAGTAGATAAAGAAAGGTGCCAGATAAACAATCTTTGATAACATCCTAGTCACGTTTCATTATTATTGAACCAAAAATCTGGCGTTTGGAGTGGTTACGAGGTTTTTGTAAGATTTGACCTTCTAGAGTGTTCACAAGGTTTCTCGATAGTCATATAAAGAAAACTGTCCCATCCCCCTTGGCGGCAATGTTTTTTGACCGATCGGGACCATTTTCGAACTTTTTTAGATATAAATAAAACAAATCGTTTTACCAAGTTTCATGATGATTGGGCAAAACATATTACTTCTACAGTGTTCACAAGCTTTTTACTATATAAATATAAGTAAAATCCGCCCTCTACCCTGGCTGCAACGTTTTTCAACGGACCGGAACAATTTTCGAACTCAACGCTCGTATCTAGGCAACAAATGTTCTGACCAAATTTCATGAAAATTTGGCAAAAAATGTGACTTCTATAGTGTTCACATGTTTTCACTATATACATATAGAGAAAACTACCCTGCCCACTGGCGGCCATGTTTTTTTTACCGATCTGGACCATTTTCGAACTCGTCCGATGATATCTATAAAATCAATGTTTGATGATGATTGGGCAAAAAATGTGACTTCTTGATTGTTCACGAGCCTTTTTACTATATAAAATTAAGGAAAACTGCCCCGTCCCCGTGGTAGCCACGTTTTTCAACGGACCTGAACCATTTTCGAACTTAAGTCACATATCAAATGTTCTGACCAAATTTCATGAAGATTGGACCAAAAATGTGACTTCTAGAGTGTTCACATGTTTTCACTATAATATACATAAAGCGAAAACTGCCCCGCCCTTTGGTGGCCATGTTTTTTCACCGATCTGGACCATTTTCAAACTCGTCCGAGATATCAATAGAACCAATATTTGACCAAGTTTCATGATCATTGTGATTTCTAGAGTATTTACAAGGTTTCTCTATAACCAAATAAGGAAACATGCCCCGCCAACTGGCGGCCATGTTTTTCAACGGACCGGAACCGCTTTTAAACTCAACGAAGATATCATGAAGACAAACGTTTTGAAAACGTTAAATGAAGATTGGGCATGAAATGTGACTTGTACAGTGTTTACAAGGCTTTTCTTTTTTTTCGACCTAGTGACCTAGCTTTTGAGCAAGCATGACCCAGTTTTAAACTTGATCGAGGTATCATTGGGACAAATCTCACCAAGTTTCATAAAGATCGCACAATAAATGTTGTTTCTAGAGTGTTTACAACTCAATGTGGACGGACGGAGGACGGACGGACGGAGGACGGACGGACGGACGACGGACAACGAACGATCCCAAAAGCTCACCTGAGCAATCAGGTGAGCTAAAAATCAGAGTATGTGGATGACTTAGAACAAAATGGCAATGAATCAATAGGTCATCCAAAAGTGATGTGACTAGCACTAAATCGGCTGCCAATATTTCTATGATATCCAGGATTGTTATGTTAAATGGGTTTTATTAAAATACGTTGTCTATACACCATACATTTATTGAAAATAAAGAAAGTATAAACGTTCAATACGCCGATGTTAACTTAGTCGTGTATTTAAGTGCTTCATCCTTTGACATGATGTATGGCTCGTGGTTTTTGGAACGATACGATTCAATTATGTGGGTATAACCAGGTTAATTTTACATTACTATTGATCAATTTGTCAGTATTTATGATATTTTATTGTGCATATGTGATGGCTTCAATACGGACGACAAAAGCACGATTTTAAGGAAATATATAGCCAGGTCTTTTTTCTCAACGCAAAAATATCGCGGGTGGTAACACGCATTTATCTCCTGATAATGTTTCTGAAAAAGAGTCATTATTTCTGTGCTATAATAACCAATAGGAATAGAAAATAAATCGGCCGGATATTATTTTAATATCCCGGAATGTTATATACGCCAAATAAAGTCACCGATTAAACAGACATGGTATAGGGTAATCCAAATTACACAATAGAAACATTTACTTAAAAAGTTATCTTTATTTATAGTATATAAGAACATTGAACTCGAATTTTGTGCGGGGCACTGCTGGTTTCCACCAAGACGCAAATAACAGTTTATTACGTGTGTGTCAGTCCAAATACGCTATTTAAATATGCAATGTCTATCTGGCATAATGGATGTTTGTATTGATGCTACACGTTTTTTGCGACTATTTACACTATGATAATCCAAACTCATTTAAACGACGAACCCATTTAACAATGGTTCTTGCTGTTTATATATAACAAGTTTTATTGGCACATGTAATACAAAAACAGAAAATCACACAGCGTTTAAGGACATATCGGTCAATACAAAATTACCAAAGTAACAAGACTATTGCCAAGCAATAAAAGGCCCCTACCGGCTACACCATTGTCAGAAATTTCACCATTTTCAGAATATTTTTTTGTTTTCATAGCAACCACAATTTTTGACATAGGAACAAAATGAAATGACGTGCATACTGTCCATATTGCCATCTATCCATGTTCCAAGTTTCATGACAAAATATTAAGAACTTTTAAAGTTATCGCAGGATCCAGAAAAAAACACCATTTTCAGCACTATTTCTAGTCTATTTGTTGCCATAGCAACCACAATTTTTTTACGTAGGAACAAAATGAAATGACGTACATAATGTCCATATTGCCGTCTATCCATGTTGCAAGTTTCATGAAAAAATATTAAGAACTTTTAAAGTTATCGCAGGATCCAGAAAAAAACACCATTATCAGCACTATTTCTAGTGTATTTGTTGCAATAGCAACCACAATGTTTGACGTAGGAACAAAATAAAATGACGTGCATAATGTCCACATTGCCGTCTATCCATGTTCCAAGTTTCATGAAAAAATATTAAGAACTTTAAAAGTTATCGCAGGATCCAGAAAAAAACACCATTTTCAGCACTATATCTGATATCTCACTATCTCAGAAATTTCACCATTTTCAGAATATTTTTTTGTTTTCATAGCAACCACAATTTTTGATGTAGGAACAAAATGAAATGACGTGCATAATGTTTATATTGCCATCTATCCATGTTTTAAGTTTCATGAAAAAATATTCAGAACTTTTAAAGTTATCGCAGGATCCAGAAAAGTGTGACGGACGGACGGACACAAAACCATAAGTCCCCTCCGGTGAAACCGGTAGGGGACTAATAATAAAAACAAAATAGCAATGTTCGGGTTAATTTAATTTTTCTCAGTGTAAATTTGACTTCAAACACTTTCGTTTTGATGAATCGTAGTCAAATAAGTTCTGACCTAGAATGCTGTTTACAATTTACAATTCATATGGCATGATATTAATTTAAGGACTAAAATATACATATTGGAGCAACATATATATGTAATAGTGCTGAAAATGTCCTTATTCGTATTAAGGGGCATTAACAAAAGTCACCAAGACATAATTCGTACCCTGTATATTTTAATGTGTTGATACAATAACTGTCTTTAATGCCCGTAAACTATAGTACCTTAACGACTTTACAGTATAGTAAATATTTTGGCTTTTCCTGCTTACAAATGTAGTGTAACGCGGACGATGTGTTAAATAACTTTACTCAGAACGATTGGCCGAAAAAGCCAATGCTAATTTACCGTTAGTAAGTTGGAAATAAAGATTATTTATAGACCGGATGTCCATAATCAGACATGTACTGAAGGTGACGGTTGCAACATGTGATTTATTGAAATTGTGCAGCTGCCTATCTGTCTGGCAATCTGATGGTGTTGTTATCTATACTTTAAATGAACCACATCATATAATATTGAATGTGTAAGTATATAAATGATATCGTTAAAACTGCATAAACATGATTTTGTTACACATTTAAGCTGATCTAATTTTGAGGCTTTATAAATAAATGAAACAAAACATTTTTCGTTTTATAACAATTGAATAACAGCCCTGACACGACAATATTATTTCATTACAGACTGAATTCATACTGATCTAAGCAGTTGTTGTTGCTATTAATAAAGCTCCTTTACTCTCGCATACGACCTTAATTTTTAGACCATGGTAGCAAGACTATACATACATAAATAGCTTATGTATAAATTGAATGATAATTTATTAGATGATTTTAATTTTTAAGCAACATAAATTTATGCTACAATCATGCGTACCAGATACAATTTCATGTTAACAAAAATTGAAACAAAAATTGTTAACGCTACTAAAACAACTGAAGTTTCCTTCACCATTAAGGAAAAACAAAATGTAGTATTACCCAAAATAATAAACATGCCGTGACACTGTACACTAAATGGTATATGGGAATGGCCAACTATGTTTTTGCTCATTATAAGGACGTCGGTCGCATTTTTTTCCTGTTTAAAAGGTTAAAACAATTTTGGAGACCAAATAGCGTAGATGTAACGTACACGATTGAATGTGGGTGACACATCTTTTAAAAACAAATTAGGCGAGGAAGTTTTCCAGACATAGCGAGGTTTATCGAGAATGATATTTTTATCAAAGCTCTATCGACTCCATTATAAGAAAGTACTCGTGTTACATTTTTGCAACACAATACTACATATACTAGGGCATAGTCAGCGATGGTACAAAAACAGGCAACTAAATAACCAGCCATAACATTAAATGTTAAATGTACGATGCGACTTCGACTTAAAGTATTGAACATTTATTTTCAAATGTAGGTTTAAGTATGTACTCGAAGCTATGAACATGAATCCATTACATAAATATTCTATATATTCAGCTCCTTGTGATTTTACTAATTATGATTATTCAAACTGTCATGTGTAGCTTAAATATATAACGCTTGGAGAGGAAAGCTGTTTTGCTAATCACACAATAATATAGTAAATTGGAGTTATAAGGCACCAAAATTATTTCATTGTCAAAATTCGCATATTGACATATAGCATTATTTAAACATATTTTTCTAGATCATTAGCAATTTAAATTACATCTGCCACATTCCGTAAATGCAAGTGCGAATCTAGGTGTAACTAAGAATGATGAGATTAATTGGGTGTACTCTTGATATTGTAGGTTTTCTTTATATTTAATCCAAATTTTTAAGCAAACTTCGGAATGTCTATTTCACTGCTATATTTACAATTGTTACAAAGTACATGAACAGATCATTTGGTAATCTTAATAGTTTGTATGTCATTTGTTAAGAACTAAGCTTTGACGTAATGTTAACAAAACAAAGCGTTGTCTTTTTAATATCAATCGGAATATACATGTAAGTGATAACTGCATGACCCGTTCATGATAGATTCACCAAAAATATGGTTATACTATTGAAAAATTACAATTACTGTAACATTCACACAGTTTTTCTCAAAATGTGAAACATTTGTAAAATTGGAAAACGAACTATTTACATAATCGACTCACTTATGAACCTGAGTATTTAATAAACAATCTTAATCACATTCCTCATTTCAGTTGGCATTAAAGAAAAAATATGTTATCAAATTTATTTTTGCAAACAAATATGACATTGCATAGTATATAACAGTATTCATGCTGAAGTTTAATATTTCTGGAAGCATCAAACAAACACACTTTGAATGCCATTTTATAACAAACATTGTCGCATTTGCTTCTACTTTGAAGGAAAAGCTGCGTGTTAAGCAAGATGAACTAACTATTCACACATGGATAGCAACTAGTCAGTATTAAGACTGTTGCGTCGACGTCAAATCAGTTAAATTGACGTCGTAGGCACTTATTATGAAACACTGCATGCAACATACATTGAAGGACCCAAGATTTTGTATATGTCACCTAGCTTTATCTAGATATTTGGCAATTATTTGACATTATAATGCATAAAACAACTGTATGTTGCCAAGAATACCTGCATAACAACAATTTGTTCTGACTTTTTGACGACTATTTTATACGTTATATTTCACAGATATTTTCTCATACCCATTTTTCTTTCACAAACGAAACACACATAGGAATTTTTTGTGAACAACAACACACAAAAAAACACAAACTTTCGTGTTTTAACGGACATAACTTCTGTTACAGTCTAGCAACTTCTGTCGGTACGAAATTAATTTCGTGCGTGATCTCCCAATTTAGCACAGAACAGAACAGAACAGAATAGTTATTTGACTTAAGCATATACAGCTCATCGTCGTTAACATACATATACAATAACAGCATGCGTTATAATTAAATACAAAATATACATCATTCGAAGGAAGATCGATTCAAAAAAGAATGAAATACAACATGTTTAAGTGAGAATGTCACATGGAAGAGGTTAATACTGGGTGACCACATACTGTTAAAACGTTGTTTAATGCTTGCAACACGTATTACATTATTACATGTATACGCTTAGTGGCTTTATGAAAGATATATAATATATAGCAAGTTTTAAGTTTCTTTGTTGGAAAAATCGGCAAAACGCAATTGACCATTGACAAACAAGTAAACACAGTAAAGTTAAAGTGCATCTATGAATTACAAATACAATCAAGTAAATAAAATATACTACAATGAAACATGTTCACATATATAAGACATTTTCTCGCATTTCAAGGCCTTTTAAACAAAACATGGCTAATTTTCTTAACACATTTTTATTTGAACTATTAAGTAATTCGATAAACTTAAACTTTGGGCGACATCTGTAATACTTTGGAATTAATGTTTTCCTAACATCGGCATTGTAAGGACATGTAAGGACAAAGTGATATTCATCATCAATATCATTAAGGTTGCATAAAACACATTTACGTTGATCTCTAACAATGTTCTGGTGTCTACCCGTTTCAATAAATAATTTGTGAGATGACAAACGTAATTTAGCTATAATGTTCCTATGTTTTTTATTTTCAACAATATCAATATAAGCCGATCTTTCGAATACTGGTTTTAATTCCTAATATAAAATCATTGAACTAGATGATGTAACACTAACGTTCCAGTTAGTGATATACTGGTCTCGTAATCTGTTTTTAAGTAACGGGATAAATTGATTAGAGTTCACAGATTCGGGGAATAACCAAACATCGTTAAAACCGGTTTGGTTAAGAATGTCCCGTACTTTTGATGACCAATTGTTTGTGTTATGTTTGCGTTCAATGTCTAATCTCTGTGATATAACAATTTGTTTCAGAATACAATTATCCTGCTTTACAGTATATAATTTCAAAAAGTATTGAACGATTCTAACATATCTGTCTAAATACAAGGGGAATTGACCAACTTCGGCATATAGCGATAATGTGTTTGTTGACATCTTTACATTTAATATTCTTTTACAAAATTTACGATGGACGCGCTCAATGTTTTCCGCTTTGATAAATCCCCAAACCTCACAATTATAGTTTAGAATTGATGATACATATGCGTTAAAAAGATTTAACATGACATTTATAGGTACGTGCATATCTTTTGTTAAGTTGAACAAAGAATGCATCGCTTTTAAAGATTTGCCATACAATGTATTTGTTGCGGGTACAAACGATCCACCGCTTGACATGACAATTCCCAGATAATTAAAATTATTCACAATTTCTAGTTCTTGACCTTTGTATGTCCATTTCAATGTTCTACTTATTGTACCTCCTTTCCGGAATACCATCACCTTAGTTTTTTCAATGTTAACCGTTAAATTCCACTTATCGCAGTAGGTTTCTAAATTGTTTAATGATTCTTGAAGACCCTCCGGGGTTTCAGAAAAAAGAGCCGCGTCGTCAGCGAATAATAATAAATAAATCGATATTTGATCTAGTGTAATGCCGACGTTTATTCCATTTTGCAAGTCGAATTCGATATCGTTAATAAATAGAGAAAACAATATAGGCGACGTTATCTCCTCCTGAAAAAGGCCGACGTTACTATTGAATATGTCTGATAAGTTACCCATGTGTTTGACCTGTAATTTAACTTCATCGTACATTGATCGAATAAGTGTTAAAAGTTTACCGTCAATGCCCACATTTATCATTTTTCTCCATAATTGACCGCGATTGATGGCGTCATTTGCCTTCCGGTAATCAATATAACAGCAGAATAGTTTATCTTTATTTAGAAACTGTTTTTCTATAAGTGCATTAATAATAAATATTGCATCGACCGTGCTACAATGTGGTTTAAAGCCGAATTGTGCATCCGTCAGAATGTCATTTGTTTCTGCCCATTGTTTAAGGCGTTCATTTAATATGCTTGTAAACAATTTTGCAAAACAACTTATTAAGGTAATTCCGCGATAGTTATTTGGGTCTGATATGTCACCCTTTTTTATGTATTGGTACTATGATTCCGGATGCCCAGCTTCGAGGAAAACGCTTTTTATCAAGTATGTAGTTAAACAATATTGCTAACGGTCTGACGATGACATGTATTGTTTCAGTAAAATATTCATATATAATATTGTCACCCGCATGGGCTTTATTGTTTTTCAACCGTTTTGTTGCCTTTATAATTTCTTCTGTCGATATTGGATTATCGAGTTCGGGGTACGAAGGTTCTGTGTTTAGCCTATTATCAAAGTCATGTAAAAATGTATCGGCATTAAAAGAATTTATATTTACGTTACCTTCGTCAGCTAATTTACTGAAATAATTGTGAAATTCGCTTAACGATATCGTATTTGAGCTTTGTGATGCAGTCTTACGTTTAAATAATTTCCAAAATTCGCGGGGTGATTTCCGTCTCATACTATTCATTTGTTTGCTAAGATCATTGTTGTACTTTAATTTCGTTTTTCTACACGTATACTTGTAATCCTTTTTCGATGCAATCATTCGCTCGCGTGTATTTTCATTTTTATTTAGATTGTACTCGTATAAAGCTCGTGTACATCGATATTGTTTGTTTTTACACTCTTCGTTAAACCAGTTTTGCTTATTTTTTCCAGAGTCTAAAATTCCTTTATTTTCAGGTTTAACAATGTGCTTAAAATATTTTTCTCCTTTCGAATTTAAATAGTTCGAAAATTCGCTAACTAGAATATCGGGATCAGAGTTTGAATCGATTTGCGATAAAAGCGTGTGTTCTAGATTTTGGACATCGTACGTAACATCTCGTACACAGTCACATTTGTTCTCAGGTTTCCATTTAAAATAAACAATAGGATAAGCATTACTTGCTGAAACCGCGAAATTCGTGCGGAGATCAAACGTTAGAGGCGCATGATTTGAGAATTCCGTAAAATCGTTAACGGTAAAATTTACAATATCATTGAAATTGGAACGCGCAGTTAATACATAATCCACTAGGCTTTCACCGCTGTGTGTATATGTATTTATTATCGTTGTGTGAATGAATAAACTGGTTATACAGGTTTTTGAAGGTGATGTATGTCCAATGGTGCGGAAATCATGATTTCCTCGTGCACAGATTTGTAGGTTTAGTCATTCGACAGGCAAGCAGGGTAGAGCGAAGACTTGATTTAAATCGTTTTATTTATTTTCTCAACCACATTTCATTGTGAAATTTGATTTATTTTTGTGTCGTATTGGCGTTGGTAATTTATTAATATGGACAGTCAGGATGAGAGGAGAGATCGTCTCGCCGGCGGGGACATGGCTGGCACAGTAAATGGACACACGTAGCGACCACGTGGTAGCGGTCAAGAAGGTAGGCCCTCGGGGATAGAGGAGAATTGTTTGACGTGTTTGGTTTACATATAATACGCACATTGTGAAGAAAAGTATCATTTCTCACGTTTTTCTCTTGTAAATTGTAGTTTAAAGAGGCATGTCCTTTTTTCGGAAAATCATTGGTGCCAATCCTGATATAATTGACTGTATTGTCGGCGCTTACGCATTACCATTCTTATAATTACCTGAAAAATGTGTATCTGTAAATAGCCAATCAGCTTTAAAGCAGATAGATTAGCAGATATTAACGAGTCGTTGCAGGATATATAAAATACTGGCTGTATTGAAGAATTAAAGGACATCCCTCATGTTGTTAGTCAATCAAGTGTAGCCGTGAATGAAGCCGGAAGCTGGATTTGTGATCAATTAGGACAAGTCAATATAAGTACCAGTTCAGAGGCTAGAATGGGTAGGATTAATCTGGGATAGCCAAATGTTTTCTTTTGAAATTCTCGATAGAAGAATAACTGATTTTAAAAATACTCTTTTATAGGTATTTTCTTCCATGCCAATGGTTTCGGCAAGGGATTTAGCTAGATGTACGGGGAAAATTGTTTCAATGATGCCTGTTATGAGTAGTCTGGCTAGGTAAAGATTAGATATCTTTATTATGAAATCGTTTCTAGACCGTCAATGCATAGAGTTATAGCCCTTGAACCAGATAGCTAATTTATTTCCGAATTTAGATTTTGGTTAGGTCGCATAGATGGCATACAATCAAGACATTTTAGTAAAACTACATGTGTCGAAGTTTTAAAAGTTTACAGTGATGCAAGTGGGTTTGCCGGTGGGGCTTATATTGTTGATATGTCAGGTTTTATTTTTCACGATATATGGTCAAATGACGATTGCAATACAAGTTCTACTTATAGAATACTTAATGGAGTAGTTCTAGTTTTACGTGCCTATGGGATTTTTTTTTTAAGGGTGGGGGGCTGTTAAGAGTTTTTTTGACTCTGAATCACGTGTTAAGTTGGTAAAGGTAGGAAGTTCTAAAATTGAGTAACATGATCTAGCACTAAGCATTTTAGTATGTGTTTGAAGATGAATATAGGACTAGAAATACAATGGATTCCAAGAGAATTAAACTCCATTAGAAAAAGAGATAGAAAAGAAAGGAAGTAGAAGACAAAGAAGAGTAGAGAAGTAGTTTTAAGTTTAAGAGCAGAACATACGTATTGATTGTGAGAACATTAGTAAAATGTGTTTGGTATTTGTGCATGTCTCTTGTGGTCATTGGGCCAAGTTGTTTAAGGCCAATTGGCCTGATTTTGAAAGCCAGTTGGCTTGTATGGTCAGTTGACCGTTTTTAAAGCCATTCTATATGGTGTGTGAAAGCCTGTTGGCTTGTGTTGTCAGGTTACCGAACTTTCTTGGAACGAAAGTCTCATAGAATTTACAATATTTGCAAGATTATTGTTTGCAATGCAGTAACTGGACCGTTCGAATAGTATATTAAGTATTGAAGAACATAAAGGTATGGTTTATGTAGTATGTTATTATTATTACTAGGATTATTATGATGTATTTTATTTGGGTGCATTCGGAGAATTGCAAAGCCGGTAGTTGAAAAAGAGCCTATTTTATCAGATATATTAAAGAAATTTTATCACACTTTTGTTTCTGAGAGCGATTGTTCTTTGGGGTATTTAAGAGGCGTTACAATCTTTTTCTTATTTTATGCTGGTTTTTTAGGATAAGTGAAATTTTGTCTGTTAAAAGATCAGATGCTGTATTTTTAGATACGCATTGTGATATTAAAGTTGAAAAGTCAAAAACGGACATTTTAAGAGAGGGTAATACTGTTCTGATTGCAATAACTAATACAGACACATGACCTGTGAAATTGTTTGAAAAGTATTTGTGTGTTGCAGATATTGCATGTTCATCTACTGATTATGTGTTTAGACCAGTTTATTTGTGTTATGTTAAACACTGTTTCAAATTGATTTCTAATAATAAGCATATAAGTTATTCTACTATAAATGATAGTTTTAAGAAGAAGTTAAGTCTATTGGGTTATGTTTCTTCTAAATATGGACTTCATTCTTTTCGTGCTGGTGGAGCATCTATAAGTGCCAATAATAAGATTGTGGATAGACTTTGAAAACCAGTATAAGTAAAATGAGCAATTCAGATGAATGGTCACGAGATTTCTTTGAGTATTTAAATGGTAGCTCGGGTCCGATTTTGATTGATCGCTTGGCTACTGTTAAAAATGGAAATACTTAAAGATATAACTCAAAATTCTTTGATTTTGAAACAGAAGCAGATTGCTTTACACAGTTTTGGGGTGCCGATTTGAGTTGGTTGATGCCCCTATTTATCTCGTAGGAAAAACAATTTTGCACTTTCTAGAATGCAACGCATATGGCGTTTTGGTGGTACACAGATGGCCTAGTGCAGCATTTTGGCCATTCTTATTTAAGGCTGGCAATGTACAAATGCACTTTGAGAATGATATTATTGTGTTTGACAAAGGACAAACTATTTGTATGAGTAATAACCACTCTGTTTCAGTTCAAGACCTTTTTCAAGAAATGTTCTTGCTATTCGAATTTAACTATACTATATGTCGTTTATATGTGAATCGGTGATATGAATGGTTTGACTGTTTTGCTATACTTATGGTATAGTTGGGATTTTTCACGTGTTTATATGTGTAGAAATGATTAAATGGATGTTGTTTTTGTATAGCCATTAAGTATGTATAGAAACCATGTTGGTGTATGTCCGTTTGCACCTGGTGCTTACGAAGTCGTGTACAGTACACGAGGAATGGAATATTTGCAAAAAAGAAAGCAAAAACAGTACTTGCAAAAAAGAAAGCAAGGGTTAAAAATAATAGTTTTAAAAGTATAATACTTGCAGAAAAGATAGCAAGGGTAATATTTATTTCAAATTGGAAAATACTTGCAAAAAAGAAAGCAAGGGAAACGGTTTTGTTACAGAAAGTCAATTTAAAATGTTGGTGTGTGTGTTTCATGTATGTCTGCCTCTGGGGTAGACGCGATTGTGTGTGGCATTTCGTGGGCTCATGGGGTTGTGGGATCGTGTGGTCGTTGTAATTCTGGTCTGGTTGTGTTTTCTGATGATGGATTGAAAAGGGCCAATTTTGGGCCGCTGGTTCGGAGGTGCTTAGTGACTAAAGCGGATGTGTAGAGGCTTTGATTCTTTGATGTGAGATGTGTAACGGTGTGTTTGGTGCGTTTTTTGGGGGGTTTGGCGGTTTGGGGACTTTGAATTGAAGGATGCGATACAAGATTTTTGAGGATTGTGCTATAATTATTATTTTCAATAGTAAAATGGTTCAATTGTGCAAGGGCGAACAGGTTTTGACATTTTGTAAAACAAATGCAGTTTTATGCCCTGTCTTCTACTTGAAAAAATGTATCTTGGTTGAAACTATTCTAGATATTGCAATATATGTTTCGTTTAGAAACATAACAAATGGTAAGAAAATGAATAAATACATTTTAGTTGGCTCAAAGCAGATGAGTTACAGTAGACAATTAGATATTTTGCACCACATCTTTAGTGAAATTTGACTTAAACCTAATGTTTACGGGTTGCATTAATTTCGGTCAGGGGAAGCAACTGCTGTTGCAAATAGCGGTGTATCTGATAGTGTTAAAAAAGCATGGACAGTGGAAGACTGTTGGCGCTTAGGATCACTGCGTGAGAGATTCGGATGAAACACAAACAATTGTTTCTTCTCGTTTGGATTTGTAAATATATATGGTACTTGGTGTTGTATGTCGTTAGTTGTGCGTTGTTTTTTTTGCCCCGTTAGTTTTCTGTCGATAAAATACCCTGCTTGTCATGACACCTAAACAAATGTGTTTGTTTTTATTCTAAATGGTTAGATGATAAATAATTTATGTTTGTCATAAAATGTAATGGAATATAAAACATAAAGCATGTTATCTTACCTATGTTATGGTCGTTATGTAACCGCCCATTTACGGTACGTAAATTCGTAGCTTTGCACATATCTAATAGGTAGTCTCCGAATCGATTCGTAACCCGGTCACTATTTGATCGTGGTAATATAGTCTCAATAAGAATTTTCAGGTGCAATATATACAACACATATATAAACATCAGATTCTATATTAAAAAATAACTTATCTAGTTTAAGCCAAACAATACAATCAATATCATTTTTAACTAATGTTGCACCTTTACGAATAGAGTCTTTTATATAAATTACAATACCACCACTCGAGCGTTTCGCTCTTCGGTGTTGTAAACGTTTATATGAGTTAATAGGTTTGCTATATCCTTTAAGATCTATGGTAGAGTCTTTATGTGTCCAAGTTTCAGTAAGACAAATGATATCGTGACAATTTAGAAAAGATAAAAACTTACTATCAGAGCATTTAAGCGCTGTTAGTCCTTCCACATTCCATGAGACAAATTTTATGACATTCTCACAAACGTCCTATTCCCTATACAGTTGTTTGTTTATATACAGCTTGTCAATTTTGAGATATGCCTCCTTTCCCTCGGATCTCGCGTTTTTCATGATGGGTATGAGCCTTCGTCGGACATCCATTACTTCCCGTGGATACTGCTCGGATATTTCGAATGGGGTACCTTTAAGTTGTTTCGACTCATTGCGGACCCTCTCCTTATCCGGGTAGTATGCGAATTTTGCAACAATACGACGCACTTTATTCGGTTGATATCGTCCTATAATGAAGATAAAGATGATTTGCGATCCGTGTTAATCTTCCAAACTGTTAATGCAGACCATCAGAGTTCAATTTGCACAAAATTGTAGATGTTCAGCTGGTTTGTACATTAAACCCGTTTTTCCAATGATATATAACACGTAAAGGCGAATTATGCATCAGTGTGTTAAGAAAAATACTATTTACAGTCAAACGACCATACTGGTCTGCTTTAAAAAATATCAACGTACAAAATGGTTAACTAGCCTGTGTGATTAACTATTAGCCTCTCGATAACTCAACCACAACATAAACCAGACACCAAGAATAGCTCGCACACAATCGGACGTACTTGCAAACAATAGTGTGAGTTTTACATGTATTTAAATACTTTTTCCCGTTTTTCTTGAAAATGTTATTAAAATTTTGACATAATACATGTCTTGAAATGCTAATTGCTATACTTTAAAGAATCTATGACATGAAAAAGTCATTTGCTCTGCATTTTCTTAGCATGGTAAAATATGCAGGGTAAGAGTAATTAATCTAAACTCTGAACTTAAAGTACTTCAGGTCTAATGAATACTTATGGCAGTAGAGACAAACCGTACGATCATTACATCACAAATGTAATCGATAAATTCGAGGCATTACATGTGTTATATTGAATGCGTTTTAATTCCTTTTTATTATTGTTTAATTTTAGTTACAATGCTATAAGATTAACTTTTATTTACACGTACATGTATTATGAATATTGTTGGGCCAAGTGTGAGGTTAAGCGCTCCAAAACCGGTTTAAACCCCCAATGCTTTGCATTGACCGTTCCAAGGCGGTGACCCCAGCTTTATTCTTATTGGTGTTTATGTTGTTTCATATTGTGCTGTATTGTCCTGTTTTGTACTGTTTGGGCAATCGGTCACTTGCCTTAAATAAAGGACCTACTAATTGTTTATAATAATAATTCAATACTACTCCAGCAGCTGGAGTTTCACTTCTTTATATTGGTTCTGAGGATGACACTGACGTTTGAGGGGTATATACTTACCCCAGATGGATTGCGCATAACTTGTGAGAAAAGCAACAATCACAACTGAAGTTTATAAATCGTTGTCTTACCTTGGCGTGGTAGGGATTAGGCTCACACATTTTGATTCTTAAGTAGTAGTTTAAAGTTTAAATGACAAAAAGGCGACTTGGATACCTGATGACCGCGTTCCTTAGAAATTTCATCAACGATGTGTGTTGCTTTTATTCGGTGAAGTTACTGTTTGATATTTTTTTCATTTAAGAAAGGGGCTCTCTTTCTTTTAATGAGAATAAAATCACGATAAAATTAAGTAAGGAATTGTGATTATTCCATTTTAAATTCATCGAACCCTGCATCATTTTTAGGAAATCGTCTTGATCGATGGAGCCTATAAAAGATCCATGATGAAGATGAAAAAGTCCTAATTACTCTGCTTTTAGCAGTCTCGTGTTATATTTGGGATCATGTCTCCGTAGCCGGTCCAATATTACAGCCTTTATGCGGAGTTTTCGACCCTGTGATACGCATTTATGGGTCCGAATTTATCAAACTATTTTTATACTTAAGAATAAAAGAATCGACTTAGATAAAAAAAAACACATTCATATGAATGTATGAAAAATAAATTTAATGCCCAAGGTGACTCATAATGCAATGATTGTTTTAAGAACATTTCATTTTTAAAGATATTCTTCATTAATAGATCTTCTTGTCATATTTGGTTACTGAATACAGGCCCTGCTGATCTTTATTATGCATTATTTTCATGGAATGTACAAATAACATGTAGATATAAATCCAGTACAAAACACTAATGCGTTATATATGAACCAAATAAATCATATTATAACAATTGTGTCCCCTATTTAGCAGACCAGTCCAAAATTAAAAAACAACTGCACACACCAGGTCAAAATACAAATTTAATGTTTGTAACACTGATCTCGTCAAGTATTGATAAACAAAAACCCATATTATTCCTCTTTTAAATACGCTGACCCATATTATCCACCAATTAAAGTTGCTTTAAAATAATCTTAGTTTGTGTGGTTCGTAATTTTGACAGGATTTGTTTTCTAATCAATGACATAATAGAATTTGATATAATAAACCCAGTCCTCAAAAGGTTGTACTCATCAATCGACATCATCCACTAGGACAAACGGCGAAGAGCAAGGGCATGGTGAAGACATTAGGCGTTGAAGATATAGAGCTTAATGTACGAAAACTCGCAGTCCGATGGTACAGTTGATCGTTATAGGTTTCGTATATATTAAGTACATGCGTTTGACTCAGCTTTTTAATTAAGGTAAGTATTGTCATTCTAGTTAACATGTATTTGATGAAATTACACTTAACAAAGAAAAAAATCAGTGTTTCAACTTTGGTAATGAGTAGTTGAATCTAAGGAGTTTCATATCATTGCTATTTGGTGTCGATGAGAATTGTTTACTTCATATTTCCAAACAAATCGTTCAATCAATATACAAAAATAATCGAATTGGAAAAAATGCTATACATATATCGAACACAAAAAATATACACAGAGTTAATATCTAGTATCGCACCAGTCAACTGATTGGCTTTATATTGCTCCAATTTTTATATCGGTTAGTTTGGTTATGTTTGATGTATATGTGCACATAAACAGGTCCATATGCACGTATTTATTGCGAGGGGAATTCATCACCGATATTTAGAATGAGTAAAAGATTATCAACGAATCTAAACAAAATATACAAGTTTGTGTGTAATGTACAATCTGATTACAGTTATGTCTTCATCTATATCTGGCCTTACATGTGTCGATACTTCCTGGTGTTAGTCAAACCGTCTACGCATGACGTTTTGAAATCCCTGCTTCACAACTATAAGTAATAATAAGTCCTTTTTTATACTGGAATACAAATAATGCCATGTATTTTATGCAAATAAATTGTATAGTGACATCACGCTGTACCGTATAAGACTTGGTAATTAGATAATGTATCTGGTAATTACTGTCAATGGACAGATAAGCAGAGGAGAAACACATTTAGAATTGATTGGAATAGACTGTTATTTTCTGTTTGTACAATTGTTACTCAACAGATTAGCAGACTAGTTGTCAACTGTTTTGTTATATCCTTTTATTCAGTATTTTATTGAATACAGTTATGTAACTCACACGAGTCTCATATATTCTTTCACTGAAGACACAAATTTAGTAACTCATGTAGTGATAACATGCGATATCTTGTTTCATTATAAGTTTAGAAAATGAAAGGTATTAATAAGGGTGGCATTTCTCCATCAAACAAATAGCAAGTATAAAAATGTAAAACAATATAAAAATGTGTCGCGTCTAAAAATCGTTAGCGTCGCTGTAATGAACGCTGTACTTACACAAATTGATTGTCTTGTTGGTACCCCTATGTTTATTGTTGTTCATATAATCCGCACATGTTCGCCTTCATTAACACATGTCAGCACATGCCATTAGTATAGATCATTCTAGATGAGTTAGTATACCTACATAAAATGCAATCGTTTTAATGAAGCGGAATCAGCGGGCTTATTTTTTCATTATGCCTTTCATAAAACATAGTCTAGTACATCGCCTTGGCAATTTACTGTCGCATATCACGAACCTTTAATTAAATACATGTCATTATATCAGCATATTATTGTTAGGGTGTGCGATCTGAATCAAGGCAGTGTGGCTAATACTACTGTAAAATCTTAAATATGGTTATCGTTTGGAAGGTTTTGTACTGCCTGAAAACATCAAACTCTGATTTAAGTTGTACAAAATATTATTACATGTTTTAAATCTACATTATATAGAAAATGTTGTAGAACTACATGTTGAATCTGATGGTGTACTTTTGCCACCAAATGCAAACAGAAATTATCTTGCAGCTGAAATATCACGCTCGCTTGCGGTTGATGACCAAGTAACTGTCAGTATAAAATAATAATAATTGACAAATTCGCAGACTCACAGACAGTAATCACAGTCTATGCAATGCTTTCATTCATTCTTTCGACGTTTGTTTGCAATATTGCAAGTTTCAGCGCTCGTTTATTACATGTAATGATCCAGGTTCCAGACGTTTTGTTCAATTTCTAACAGATTGACATGTTTACACCCGACACGTGTCATTGAAACTGTAAAACAATTGAAATTTAAGACAGAATAAAAGTCTTGTTTTGTCTGCTGGTTAACACTAAAACAGTTGTACACAACATGTTCATTCAATGCCAAAACCGTTGATATATTCTAATATACAAATAACGTTATTTACACGATTGAAACAACGAATAAGTATTTTACACATGATAATGATACATACTATAATTAATTGCGTTTTTGCACTAGACGCTTTGGCGCTGAAGTATTGATAAACCAAACCTTGTTTATAACATACAAAATGCACCGCACAACTTAAAAAATCATGCAAATCCTACCTTGTTTATGTAAAATTTGGTACTTGCGACTTAACCATTTTTTCACTAAGTAGCATGCCGATTTATTTTACTATGTTCACGTTTTTTTAACTATTGACGTTATGATCAACCTAATTAGCAGTGTATGCTCCTGTAAGTGTCGAGGTTTTCCAGACAATTAGGGCGTTTGCTCTCAAATAGGTTCATTTATTATGTATGGTCCATTAATTATGTATATGAAATCATAAGGACTCCATTATTAAACGCATGCTTACATGGTTAAGATTGGTTTCTTACTTCTAAACATCTAAACAGGTGTACGTTTACATTCACTTGAATAAACATATTCAAATACTGTATTATGTGTAATGCATTTAAAGGCCAAATGTAGCCATCTTAAATTTAAACTTCATCGTATGAATGGAGAAACAACGCAGTTAATGTAATATTTAATTCATTTTTGTATCACTTACCAGATATGAGAGACGTGTTGTTGTTAGTAAATGTTCTTTCTTACGAACGTTTAAGATATAGAGAAACAGTAACATTTGTTTGATACAACAGATGTTACGGTATATTATGAATCTGTTCGTTGTATACTATTTACAAAAATCATTTTGATAAGCGTAGTTACTTTTTTTTAATTGTTAACATGTGTACATCGACAAATTACAGCCTTATGTTTATGCAAAGGAGATATTACACAATTCATGTTTGTCACATTAAGGTTTACCTACAAACATTGAACAAAATATTTCCATTCTTGGGATACGTCACGTTTCTGAGATTACTTTATACAAAATATGATAGAAAAAAACCGGATTGAGAAACTCATAAGAGTTTATCATGTGAAATCAGAGGATGTGGGTGACTTTGAACAAAATTGAAATGAATCAATACGTCATCCGATTTTGATGTGTCAAGCATTACATCGGCTGAAACAAAATGCTGTGATATCCAGGATTTAATCGTTAAGTGGGTTTGATTAAAATACTTTGCCTACTATATACGTTTTTCATTTATTGCAAATAAATGGAGTACACGATAAGTATTGATGCAAAGCATCAAAGGGCGTCGGGAATTTCAGTGTAAAAGGCACTCAATGTAGTTACATGGAACGATTTTTTTCTACTGTAAATATTAATATATTGGCCGATTATTTTAATCAAAATAGAAAAAGATACTGGTATAACCATTATCTATGATTTTGTGTTATAACTCCCAAATAACCATTATCTATGATGGTGTGTTATAACTCCCAAATAACCATTATCTATGATTTTGTGTTGTTACCCCCAAATACTTCAGAGTTTATTTTATTTACATTGGTTTCCTTTTTTACTGGCATCCGTGTGCAGTTTTCATTAATGGAACCGAACTGTGTAGGTTTTAAAAAATCTGCTTCATCTTGTAAGCGTTATTTCATATTTTTCTCAACTTCAAGGGGAGATGATTCCGAACTTATTCTTACGTTGCTCATTTAGGATAGGAGTTGAGTACTCATTGATATGAAAACAATGTAAAAGTTTTAATGTGTTTACGACCACCCACCCTCACCCTCTCACACATATGTTTCATGGGCATAATAAAAAAAATGGTTACAATAAAACAGCATATTTATTTAAACTAAAATGTCTACATCAAAACAAATATTTAACATAGAACACAAATAAAATAATTTGATTCTACTGGGGGCTCGAACCTTGGGCCTCTCACATGTGCAGCGAGCGTGTAACCACTACACTACGGAGCCGCTTGAAAAATCCCCTTCTAACTTAGATATTAATAAGCTAATAATAGTCGGTTTAAATGTAAACCCGGAAGTGTAAACGCTGGATAGTGAGCGGGTTTAAAGGTCCAACCAAAGGGTCCATACCACTGGCAAGATACGGGTCTGGCATGCGGCCTTCTATGTGTGGTTCTTAAAAAAAAACTGTAGGAGGACTTGATATTAATGAGACTGGGGTGCTGTGATGATGCTCCTCATTCATAAGTGGCTGCTTCCTTTATCAATACTCATTATTACAATTTATAATACGTGTCACGCTTTCGCGCTCTATAGCGCCTTTATTAGTAACTAGGTGGTTGCTAGGATAGTGGAACAAAGAAGTTTTGTTTTTATACAAAACCAGAAAGTTTCACCGGTTCGCGTATTTGCTCAGTCCCTGTAATCTTTTATTATTGCCCTGTGATGAGTTATTAATTAAAAGAATAAGCTTTGCATTATTGGCATAAATGTTGTAGTAAATGCAGTACTTATTTACACTAATTTACACATAAATCACCACTATTCAAGATATTCTGACAACAAAAAAATATACATTGATCCGTAAAAGAACTTCTCCCATCAGCAAAAAAAACGTATCACATACTAGTCGTCGCACTTCAGTGTGACGCAAATGAACGTTCAAGACGCCGATTTTAACAAGTGGTGTATCTAAGTGCGTCATCGTTGGATATGATGTATGTCTCATATTTTGTTTCTAAAAGAGTCCTCGGGTTTAACAATGTTTATTGTACATTAGTATTGATTAAATTGTCAGTATCTATATTGTCACGAGCCGAGCGGAAGCTGTGATTTTACTTCAATTTCTTTAACTTTTACAAACTTGAAGCTTTTGTTCAAGTTTAACATAGAACTAAAATGGACTCTGATAAACAGTAAACTAAGAATAACATTTTGACTATTCAGTTGTTTTAAAATTGTCAAAAAATACAAACTCAAGATTTATAACCTTTCTAAATTTAATTCATTCATAACGAATAAATAAATAACAACTTTCAATATGTATATTTCTTAACAGACAGATTAATTCTCAGACATTTACATTACAATACAGCAATATACATGTGTCATGTTAAGTATTTGCACTCTCTATTTTATAATGTCCTAAAAAGATGACAAATGCAGTTTAAATTATTTAAAAAATTCAGTCTTAATTTTTATAGCTAAGTCTTATTGAAAACTGAATTTTAAATGCTTATATAAGAAAAACAAAATAGGTCTCATATTTTAAATGCTTATATAAGAAAAACAAAATAGGTCTCACACCTAGGAAAACAAAGTTCAGAGTCCTCGAATGAGAATTTTCAGTGCCTTTTATACTCTCCAAAAGCGCACACATAACATTGTGCAATAATAACATAAAAGCGCACATATGAATTGTGCAAAAAAAGCGCACAAACAACGCTCAGTAAAGCGCACAAGAGCGCACAATAGAATTTGAGTGTTCTTGACACGGTAAATGTCACTCATATTAAAATTATATTTCTGACGATATTACAATGAAACAGTAGTCAAATACATATCAATTAAATCAATAAATCATTTATAAAGATGACTATTACCTTTTTAAACAATTCTTAAGAAGGACTATGAGTATTTAACAAATGATATCGTATGACTAGTCTGTCAAAATACTGTAGTCACTGTAAACTACCCAGAGTGCACTTATGTCAGCATCAGGAAATCAACTTCCTGTTTATGCAAAAATGGCTGCCACATTAACAGACGCTAATAAAATGAGACTTTTAAAAAGGATATTACAAATAATAAAGAAGCGCAAAAGGTAGGCATCGGCTGTTATCAGCTCTAACTTCCACACAGCATCCAATAAAAGCATTAAATAACAGTGACATAGTCATTTAGATGCAAAACATAAACGGTAAAAATGAACTATGTACATGTACATAAACACATGTTTTCATAAACAATCTAGGGCATGACAATATATTTCATTTTACATTGTGTGGTAGATCCAGTGCGAAGGATAAAATCACGATTTAACGTATAATCAAACTTGTACCGTGTGAAAAAACACACACAGTTTCGTTTTCGATTCTTCTGTGTTAATACAAACAAATTGTATGTTGAGCATTACAAATGACGTGTATTTTAGGCTATGAAACACTAAGCTGTATACAGCTTATAAATTGTAATATGTGTGTGGGTGTGTTTGTAATTCAGACTTTATTTACAGGTCGTCGCTGAGTCTTCACGACTACATGATGTGCTCTTTCAGGGAGAAAATATTTAATTTGAGCTAAAGAAGGTAAAATTTACCTCGGCTGCCCGGGTGTTCGCCAACGAAATAATTTTGATCCAAATAGACCAGTGCGTGATGGCAAATAAGACATTTATGTGAACTGGTATACATAAATAGATTGTATTATGCATAAAACCGACAAAATTAAATCCTCATCTAAAAATAGTTGTCTACGCCCCGCCTACTCGTTTACGGCAGTGATTAACGCCGCCTTTTCATCCGTATTCCCCGGTGACATCGACTGCGCATGCGTAGAGATTAATTAATCCCTTGGAGAGATGAATTCACCCATTGCGCTGAATTGCGATAAATTCATACCTTAAAGGGCTTAATTCATCCATTGCGATGAATTCAATCCTTTTAGGGCTTAAATCACCGCAATTTATCCCTAAAAACCACTGGAAAAGGTTTAATACAGATGAATTCGGATAAAACGGGGTGAAAACGGATTAATCCCTAAAAATCGGCTGAATAATGGTTCTTTTTTAGGGATTCTAAAGAGATTTATCCCGGAACAAAATCCCTAACCCCACTGTATCTCAGTGAACGTAGGTCATATTAACACAAGCCTCTGTGTCTGTTGGTTAATTACCGTGATTTAATAACTATTTAAAGTGATAAATCGGCAAAATATATACGTATAATGGGAATCAGCCTTTTGACGTATATTCACGTTATAAATTAGCAACCCGGTTCGATCCATACTGGTGGCGTTCTCAGATTGTTCAAGTGCTAGTTCTACCAAAGAGCAGGCCTGAAAAACCTAAGGATTTCTTTGTAAATCGGGCTAAACTCAATTATACATGTTAAAGCTGACTTCCTAATGATAAAAGAAATTCTACATAAGTAAATCTTTGACTGATTGATCACGCGACGTTTTACTATTTTGACAATAGCCTCTGGAATACCCACTCTATTTTTGAGAATAGTTCACATATCAAATATGCATCCAAAACAAATAGACTTATATCGTCTCAAATCGGAAAATTATGTTTTTCCGGGATTAAGTCTCAAAGGCAGAAGACACGGAAGAAGTGCCTATATTAAGCATGTCGTATAAATCAATGTGATCATATATATGTATAAAGTCTATATATGTTACAGTACATCTTTTAAGCTAGGAATTTCAATAAATTCTTACACGATTAAGGATTTTAGTGAAATTACTGTGTCACTTAGGGAATTCACGAAATGCCTGATTTATTCAGGACTTTTTCGCAAAGACTAAAATATGCATTAAATCATTTCATGAATGTGACCACTATTCCTTTCTTCTTTGGGCTTGTTCGCTCCCTTGGCAGACTAACACAGTTCATGCGAATATTTGGTCATTTCGGTGCATTTTACTGTTAAATGACCGATATGCGTTCGATGGCAGGTCATCGTGCACAGGGTCGTTTCCGGGAGATATATCGTGTATGTCCGAAAAAGGCCCTTAAAGCTGCATGCCAACTCGTGATTCACATTTACAATGCATACAATTGAAATTGTATTACTGAACGAATTGCTCAATGCATTTATTTCGTGTTTAACTGTGTTTCTATAATTGTTGCCTTGACTTAAGCATAGAGAAACACATTATACTAAGGTTTTGATTCCGCTGATGTAGTTTTAAGGGAACAATAAAATGAAAACTTATTCAATTCTATGCTGCTTAAGCATGCGGAGTCACAATGTATTAACAAATATCTTTGATTGCATGATATTGAATAGATAGGTCAAAGTCATGGTGACAAAGACGCTACATTTCAATACACATTTCGATAGGGATTAAGTATTATAACACAGTCAATTCGATATATCAATATAGCAATAGCCATTAACTAATGCTATGGAAATCATCAACCGCTTAATGTATGAAAAACGAACAATCGTGCAAACAATTGAATCCGTTTGTTTTAGAACTTAATTCACATGTCCTACACATATTACAGTTGTCATTTTTCATACAGTTCTATTTGTTGCAAAATATTTTCATAAATGAAAGGCATGCTGTCATTAAACCGTGTACATACGAATAAAACGTGACTGCTGCTTCCGTTATCGCAGTACAAATATAAGCACAGACGTGACTACAAGCCTCTTGCAAAAACATAACGGCCTATAATAGCTCGTGACTGAAGACCGGAGTGTATTTAGTGAACATCATGAATTCGTGACACGACAAGGAACATTTAACTCCATGTGAGAGGTACCGATTGAGTCAATTAGTTTTATCATAATTACGGCATCGCTCTCGGGAATGAAATATATATATTATTAAAGATGTGTGAGAAAAATTGAATGTTCGCTGAAATAGTTTTATTTTGGTGTTGCCAAGTAGCCTTGCATATCTTAACAAAGCGTCAACTAATAATTGCAATAATTAATTCGTATTGCAGTAACAGCAATTCCTAATTAGAACAGTTTTAACTGCATGCATCCCATTTATGTTCTTCTTTTGGCTTGGTTTGAACATAACCAAAACCGTGACATTAATCTATTACAACACGTCGATCACGATGAAAGTCAACATATGTAACAGCAGAATATAAAGGCATTTATCTATTGTTTTACATTTTCAATCCTAAAGACGAGTAAGAATATAGGTTAAATGATGAGAAGCAGAGTGCAATAGATAGCTTTGAGCAATATATGCACCGATATATTAACTCGACTTTACAATTTATATTTCATTGATCATCGTTTGCCTAAAATCGCAAATAAATCTCACAAGTTACTCGCGCTATTCGCGCTTGTTTGCGTGAAAATAATTCAAAAGGTCGGTAAGTAAGTGTAGGCAGAATTTTAAATATATAGATAAACATATTGTGTCATCGTTTACGTTGAACTTCGTAACTTTCCACTCTATCGTTTTTTGCCCATTAAATGGGAATAAACATATCTTAAAAACTTGCTAAAGTTATGGCAAAAAGAGAATGAATAAGAAGAGCTGAAGCAACGAATGGTGTATACATGTTAAAATCATAATGGCAACATCTCTTAATTTCTTTGTGCTATGTTTATGGTTGTTGAATGTGGCAGCCATTTTATTTTAACAAACATGATCAGAATGTTCGGTAAAGATTCGATTAAAACGGTACGACTAAGAAAACAATAACTGCTTATTCGCATTTTCTGTAAAGGGCAATTACTTTGAAGTACCTGGGATAATCTCGCTTGTTATTGAACGCCCTTTCGTCCGCCTATCCGCCCGCCCATCAGTCCGCCCTACCGTCCACCTATCCGCCCGCCCATCGGAAACGAAGGTTCATACTAAACGCCCAGTAGTATAAAATGTAACAAATTATTTTTTTAATTCAGGACAGGCAGTCTTTTGTTTCACGAAAATTTGGTATTTATCTCTGCAGATACCAGTTGCTCATAAATAGAAATGAAATGAAAACCAATGTCATCAATGCTGTTTATTTTTAATTTGGCATCACACACCATGACTTTTTTATATTTCGGCCAACCACGAACATATTCGTAAGGACAAAAAGTAAGCAAAACACGTGATAAAGCGATTACGCTATCACGTATTTCTCAACGGTGATCACTATTATGCACTTAAACTATTTTCTTTGTTGACTGTCCGACATATATTTCTCTTTGTTAGATCTGTTGAATGCGGGTGAATAAGCCTGCAGGAATCGCCTTTTCAAGTTGCTGTATGCGAAACAGGGTTACATGTCCTGTCATAAGTAACTTACAAAAAAAAACATATTAAAACAATTCATGTTGACTGGTTGTCATATGAAAACAAACGTTCGTTTTGTCAGATGCGGTTTGTGTTATGCATGCACTTTACGCACATGTGTTTATATTTATGGCATAACGATTGACCAGCCTACAAAGTGTTCTTGGGAATAAATGTATTTCATCAAATGCTCATTAATATGTTAGGTTTGGCATGTGTATTGAACAGCTTTGAACACGAATCAATTATATTTGCTTTTTTAATCCATTTCAGCGGCATGAGGTATGTCGATACAAGTGTGATTGAGCGTCAGCATGACACGTGATAACCTTTTGATTTTAATTACAATTTAAACATAAATTTGGGTAAAGTTTGACGACGAAGTTAAACATATATGATAATTTAAAAACAACGTGCTTAATGCAAATATAAACTATTTGATTACGGAAAGTCTAACTACAGAAACATGTATACAATCTAGCACTGTCTTCATTAAAGAAAAATTGAACAGGCACTTTGTTTCAGTCCTAAATTGTATACCGTTATCAATCCAAGTTTTCGGACACTGAAAAATAATACTTTTTTTTCGTGTGCGACAATTGAGATACGAACTATATAACAAGATAGTATAAACATTTTGAGACATAAGGTTGTTTGTTTTGTCAATTATTAAATTGAAATAAAACAAATAAATAAATATGCAATATTTGTATTGTGTTGCACTTTTCTTTCTCTGCTTTTAAATAAAGACAACTTCACATCTTTTACCTGAAATGGTATAAAACATGTAAAAAAAAACATCCATATTTCTTAATACGATATCATTTATAATTCTGTTTGGTGAAACCATTGTTAATTACCGGCATACATGGCAATTTAACAAATCACGCAATTGCAATTGTTATTGTCATTTGCAATCAGAGAATTCATCTGCCATGTATAATGACCTTTATCTTTAAGTATAACTTTAGGATCGACGGGTCCCTAGATAAGCGAAGAACATGGCAAAACTCCGCTTAAATAGCACTATAAAATATACTAAAAGCCATCAGATCGTCTAATCTCGAATGCAATGGAATAGCAGCAAACACATCGTGAATCTCAGTCACGCTCATTTTAGTATAAATATAGTGCCAAACGTTGTGGAGAATCGTTTCATGATTTTGGAATCGGAAGCAACACGTACACGATGCCAGACCACAGCCGAATTGTACGTAAAGTTTGTAATGATTTCTTTATGTATTGTTTTTAACATAATTGTTTATTTACGATTTTATTTACAATAAACATAAGTTATATATGTAAGTACAAAAAATCGAATATTTTATTTAAAAAACGAGTCAATTAATCGACAATAATCATTCAACAAACATTGCATGTCTTCAATCAAATCTCAAATATTTTTATTATTTAATAGTATGTTTATTTATTTCTATTTCTGTTCTAATGTTTCTATCGATTATTTTAATTATAACCAAAAATAAAGTATTGCTTTTCAACGGTTGCACAAACAATATTTAATGTATTTATATTTGCATTGAATGCCCTAATCATGTATATTTGGTTGGTCGTGTGCTCATTTCCTTCTGAAAATGTGGATGATAGTTACCAAAATATATGGAGATTAATAAAACCACCGTGCTTGAAAACGTGTTAAACGAATGAAAGCGATACAGTTTACTACAATTGGAGTGAACATATTTCAAACATCCGGGGTTTTTTTTCAATAAATTTTAAAACATGAATTAAAATAAAATATGCATATTTTAATTTTAATTAAATGTCTTTTTGTATGTGTTGTTTTGTTAAGCTTAAATATTGTTTGTATAAAACCGTATACTTGAAATTACTTATTGAATTGCGCGCAGCGATGTGTGCGGTAATGCATTAACAATTTTATAAATGTCGTAGGTTGATATGTTTCGGGATCAATTAATAGGATTTGGATTTCTGTTGTAATTGCATAAGACCAAGAGTGAGTTATTAAGCTATGAAGTTGTTGTGATTGAATTTTTAAATTGAGGGATACATATGTATTTACATGAAAGGCTTTGTAGCCGGGGTTTGAGTTTATAACGCAACTTGGGTTTTACGTTCCAAGCTTTTAATACTATTAAGTATAAATGATGTAAATGATGGCCTGAAACATGAATAAAAATCATGTTATAATTAACAAATGACAATTATAATAACAATTTAAATAATTCATTGTAATTCATAATAATATGCAATACAATACAATTACAATTCAAGAAAATACAATTATATAAAATAATACGCAATCAAATGTAATTCAAGAAAATACAATTATATAAACATAGAATAATGCACTCACCAGTGACCTCAAGACTTATTGTAGAAAGTGGCAATTGTAAAAAGCTAACTACATCTTACAAGGTTTTACAAACAAGTGACCAAATGTTGAGTTATGATTTAAAATTATATAGATGACTATGAAATCATCTCACATAAAAAGCATGCACTGTTAGTAATTAAACTCACTCATACATCACAAAGTATCTCTCACACTGAACTTCTCTCAGTCTTGATTGGGTTAGTATTGTTAAAAGGATTAGTGTCAGAGTGAATACCCTGTTACAGCTTTATTTTACTAAGATGTTCTCCGTATTAGAACTTATTTTTACGTTGATAGTACAACGCTTGTTTTGTTTCGTCATGTAAGGTTGACAAATGAGTTTATTAATAGAAGAATGATATTACTACCGGATTTAATATACAAAATATTTGATCACAAGCAGCAATTAAATTTAAAACCAAAATACTTTATATCGATTCCAACACGATCTAAGAAAGTATTCTTAAGTTTTAACGCACACACTGATTTATCAATACATATATTATTCTTCCTAAATATCAATACCGTCTATTACGTTATTTAAAATGAGAGCACGTGTTCATTATTATACAAACCATATTGAAATAAAATTACACATGCAGATTGAGCGCAACCTGGAATAATGACAAAAGTTATTATATGTGCACCTTGAAAAGTTGCATAATATGAATTGTATGTGAATATGCATGCACTATCTTTTACATTTAGGTTGTAATATGACTAATGTAAAACGTTTACATTATTAATACCATCACTATTATACGCGTTTCAGATCGTGTGGACCATGCTGTTATCTTCTTTGTGTCATCCAATTCAAACATTTCTGCTGTCTGGAGGCGATGTTTGTTTCGGAATATGCAACTGCGTTGAAGAAAAAATGTGGTTTGACTAAAGTCCGGATATATGAAACCGAAGTAAAACTGGTACGATGCGAGGAGAGAGATCTCAGATCTATACCAAGCTTTGCAATTCAGAATCTTCCTACGGGATTCTATCCTGGTGGGAAAAACTTTACCATTGACTTGCGTAGCAATTATATACAAACTGTTCCTGATAAAGCGTTTGGAGACCTGCCAAAGCTGTCCAGCGTTGACCTCTTTGGAATTATTTTATGGAATAATTCAATATCGTCCGTAAGCGATTCGGCATTTCTTGGTCTAGAAAATACTAGAGTTGTTGTAGATCTCGCAACAAATAATTTGACGACAATCCCACAAGCACTGCGTATTCTAAGAAAGATCGAAGTGTTAGAAATAGCAGACAATCCCATTATGACCTTAGATTCTTCCATGATTCAACACATCAGTCCCGTGCATGACTTCAGTATAAATTTGACCTTGTATAGTAGCTGGCCTGTAGTACTCAATAATCTTCATGTACATTACCTTTGGTTGTATGGTTACTCTGGAAATTCGTTTCAGAATTTCGATGTACATGGCATCGGTCAACGTGGGATTGAGTTAGATATAGGAGGGACTGATATTGTAGATCTAAGTGATGTGGTTTGTAACAATCAAATAAACGTCTCAAAGCTTTGGCTTTGGGGAAATTTCAAACTAGATATTAGGCCCTTTGAAAGGTGCAGTCAAGGAAAGGTCATGCAAAATATTTTGGAATTGGAGCTTGATGACATTAACTTCGAAAGCATCCCCAACTTCGCTCACACACTGACTAAACTAGAATGGCTCAGGTTTGCATTTCATAATATCACCGAAATTAATGCTAACGACTTTCGAGGACTCAAAGAGCTTAAAGTACTGTATCTTGATTACAACCGAATCACAACAATACATCCACATGCATTCGACACAAACACAAAACTTCGCGAGTTATATCTAAACGAAAACATGTTGACGCATATTCCAGATAGTGTTGTAAATTTAAATCTTGGGTTGTTAAGAATGGATGCTATCGATTGCACATGCTCAAGTTTGCAAAATCTGAAACAAGTAAATGCAACATTTGCCGATAATATACCCTGCCTTGGCGACACGCAGTTTGTTCAATACGCCCTCGCTGCCTGTCCCTGATAACATTGTCAACCGATCGCCATGTAATCGCATTAAGAAATACTTGACGACATATTTTCACAATTGTTAAAGAAAACGCGGATAGTAAGATCCGATTTTGACGATTGTTTCACCGAAATTGTGTATATTTTGTGTAAGTTGTTTACTTCTCTGCCTTGCATAATGTTGAATATACAAACCAATAATTATGGATTATGTTATACACACTTTTTGGATGTGTGTTTCGTTAACATCTGTGTTTAAATAATATATTTGCGATGTATGCATGCATGGTGTGTATGTTAACACAATAAATTAAACTTGACTTTAAATTGGGATATGTAACAATAGTACTAAAATGCGCGTAAAGGCTCTAAATTGTCATGTTGTTGTATGCTGATTCGAGGTTATCACATATTTGTTCATATGCCGTTGAGTGGTGTTTTATATATCATAATGCGAACATGGAAGTGTTTTCGTGACTAAATGTTGAACTTTAGTGGGTTGCTGATTGTTAATCGAAATATGAATATCAAGATGACATTTGCCTGTCTTATTATAATAAAGTATATTAATAATATGAAAATAAACTTGTTTGATCCGCTACATATTTCTATTATCCTAATCATCGATAAAAACATAATTGTTATCCTCGTTAGTCTTAATGTTTTCCATACAAATCATAATCCAAAGACAACATAAAAGTGGGTGTTTGTATTTGACAAAACTTCCGACATATAAATGCAAAAAACAATTCCTCTGACGCCCGTTTGCCTTCTTTGTGCAACGGAGGTCGACCTCAATGGCGAAGCTCAGTTGATGAGTTTCCAGCGCCCGTAAACGGTACAACATCCTTGTTCAGACGTCTAAAGAACTGAAACGATGCATATTAAATTATGTAAGACATGTCGTTATGTAAACTTAAACATGCAAATGTGTGGCATGTGAATAGTGCACATTTATTCATACAAATCAGACGGCAAGTCAAAGCCTAAAATCAAGAGTTAAGGTTTGAATAACCTGATCCCCGCCGATGCCCAAAGCGCACACAGGACGCCCCCAACGCACATCAATCACGTTGATTTGCTTAAAGTCGTATAAGTTTACATATGTGAAACATTATTTTTATTTAAAGAAGCTGCGATCATTTGCAAGATTTATCGATCACCACCAATGAAGAGAAGTGTACATGACTTCACGTACAATAATCGGTAGTAATGAACGATTCAGGTAAAACCGCGAGCGGGATAAGCAAACCTACTGCTCATGTTTCTTTTCTGTCTTCTTTTTTCTTTTAACGGCCGGGGTGGGGGGGCGTATGAGGATCCATGGCACAAGACCGGTGTCTGGGTGCCGTCATCACCCATGCCCCCGGCCCCGAAACCTCTAATTTATGAGAAATCTAAAAATAAGCAGCTATTACTATAGTGTAAACATTAAGTATTCTTTAGCAACACATGTAAACTACTCATGATCAATCTGATTGCTCAAAGAAACATAACAAATAAACATAAACAGCATCCCATACGCACCCCGAATATCAACAAGAAACACACTTATCACTCAAACTATAACATCCATAAACTAATACTTAAAAAGAGTGTAAATAAATCATAAAAATTCGAGTATTATATGCATGAATATGACGAAATTTTGCAACAGCTGTATTATACCGACATCCACATCTAACCAGTCAAACCAAAACGAAAAGATAAAATTATCGTATTAAAATAAAGAAAGAAAGAATAACTTGTAAAATTAAATGTTCGTTACATAAAAAATAATAAAACTGACAATTAAACATACTTAGATTTCGATAAATATGTACGAAGAAATATCTCCAGGAAGAGAGAGTCTAAAATATAATACACATTACTTAGAATTAAAATTAACATTAAAACACAATATGAAGTAAAAGATGAAACAAAATAATCAAGAAAAACTTAGCTGATTCAGACTTAAATGAAATACACCCTTTGACTTTCACGGTAAAGGAATCGGTTCGTGTTAAGATCCCATCTCACATTGACTAAAAAGCCGAACTGAAAGTAAACTTATTATTGACTTTATCATGGCAACATTACAAACGTAAACGTAATGTAACCGATTATTTAAACATACACATGCTCAGTAAGGGCGGGCGGGCGGGTTTATCACCCTTTCGTTCTCCAAGTACGTGGCCATGTAATCTTATAATGCCTCGGTCACACTATCACGAATAAGAGCTACAAATGAGCTACGATTCAATCGGCTACGAATGACTACGAAATTGTCGAATTCGTAGGCCGCTACGAATATCAGTACGGAGTACAACGAAGTGACTACGGACTTCGACGATTCTGCCATCCAAATGTTTGAAAACGAACAAGAAAAGGTACGGACTGCTACTGATCGACGCGATTTAGTACGGAGCGCCACAAATCGGAACGATCAAACTACGAATCCGCTACAATCCAGTACGATTAAATACGACGCTACGCGAATTAGTACGATCTAACTTCGGATCCGCTACGGTCTAGTACGTGTAAGTACGAACTAGAACGATCCGCTACGAAGCAGTGGGAATTGCGAGGTACTGGTACGGACAGGTAGGAACGAACTACGATTGAGACACAGAATGCCTCCCAAAAAGAGAACATGCAAGAGGCTGCAACAACGCGTAACAGAATTAATGGAATCAGCCGTGTCTGGGGAAAAGTCTACCTCCTCCATCCAAAACCAAAAGCCGGGACGTCTTTAAAGCCGGTCTCTTATCCACCACCTCCTTTTTCTTCTCTGACCTGATAAAGTATGTAATTATTGATGAACAAATATAGATTATACTTAGGAAAGTTTGATTATTTTTATTTTTGTATTTTATTATGTCGGCTATTAATTTAACAATTATTAAATCACGTAAAAGTAAGAGCAAGATTCAAAAGACATATGAGGAAGACACTCACCTGCAAAAAACATAATGTTTTACTAGTTAGTTAAAATTCTAATATTTTCAAAATACGTAACCTTTAGCACAAAGCTATACTTGTTATACGATATTGAATCATTATTACCTCTGTGCATATCGTCAAGCAGCTCGACTACGGCCTCTGCATTTTGTGCCATTTCAAAATCCAAGTGTAACAATTTTATCGCAAACGCAATTTGCTGGCGGTTCATGTTTGCGAACTCAACAAATGCAAGTGCGGTTGCTTTATAATTTCAATGATGTATTTCAGTAGCAATTTATTATAGTGGACCGTAAATGCCCGTACTGTTTCGTGCTGAAATGTAGTACATCGTACAAGATCGTGCAAATTCCTGCCTATCCGTAATATAACGTACTAGAACCGTGGCTTTCCGAAGCATATCCGTGGAATAATCGAAGCTTATAGGTAGCGTAACCGTACCGTTCCGTAGTTCTTCGTATCAATCCGTAGAAGTCCTTGAAAATCTTTGGGCCTACGAAAAGGTACGGACGACTACGGTGTCGTTACGAACTAGTACGGTTTAGTACGGACCGCTACGGATACGCTACGGTCGATAAATTCGAAGCAATTTTTTAACATGTTCAAAATTTGCCAAGACTCGCTACGGACATCCAAAAACTACTACGACTGATTACGGATCAAGTACGGAGAGCCACGGTCAAGTAAGGATAGCTACGAACTGTGCCGAAAAGTATTCGTAGCTCGTTCGTAGCACTGATTCGTGACAGTGTGACCGAGGCATAAGGAAAAATATAGCCAGTTTTTTTTCTCAATGCAAAAATATCGCGGGTGGTAACAATAATTTATCTCCTGATAATGCTTCTGAAGAGTCATTATTCCTATGCAATTATAACCTCGATTAAAAGGCTTGTTATTCAAAAGAGTTGATGTACTTTTGATGCGTAAATCCGAGAAACACGTTTGCGCATTTTACACACAGCATCAACGCGTCACTGTAATGGTATAGTGCGAACACCATCCATTTATGTATGTATGTATGTATGTTTGGCCTGCTACAAATGTCCACCGGTTAATATATGTATGGCATCGTATTATATCAAGGTACAACGATTAACGTTTGCACGTAATTACCAACATTATAATGCTTGACGCTAAGATAAGGTACTACTTATTCAGTAAACATAATTTGGTACATTTTTTATGAAACGAAACAGTCCAGACAACATTTAGGTATATTTTGTGCGACATTTGACATTCATAAAACAATTTAGGTATATTCCCTTGGAATGAAAATACTCGAAAATAACCAAGGTTCAATCCATAAAGACTATCACTTAACTGACAAGGTATTAGGACTAAATCTCCTATCGAGACGTTCGTATAAGCTGCGTCGTAAATCCTGGAAAAGAACTTTGATAGAGCTTTACACATTATCAGGTGACTGGTAAAAGTCGCGTCGCTGAAACGAATACATCACCTACTGTAGCAAATCCTATGAAACGACACTACAAATTGTCGAATCGATTTTCTTCATTTGAAACTTACGGAAGCCCTTTACAGATAACCGTAGTTAAAACCATTACAAAGGACATAATCTGCGGTTAAATATTCAAAACTGTTCGGTTATTTGAGTCGCTTTCTGACAAAAGTGGGCATAATGCATGTGCGTTAATTTTCGTCCAAGATTAGCCTGTGCAGTTCGCACAGGCAAATCAGGGACGTCACTTTCCGCCTTATTTGCATATTTTTTAAGAGACTTCATTTAAACGAAAACTGTCATAAAAGCAAAACGTGTCGTCCCTGATTAGCCTGTGCGGACTGCACAGGCTAATATGTGACGACACTTTACGCCCATGCATAATGCCCAGTTTTCTCATAATGCGACTCATTTGATTGTACCGAAAATCTGTTTAATGTTAATTTATTTTGAGATAATATATAGCGAAAGTAATAATAGAGAGTATTTTGTTGCCTCTTACAAAGACGCGTTGTAGCTATGTCGAGTAATGCAACAAAATACAAAATAAATGCATATGCATATTTGACAGCTTAATTCGTATAACCCATTAATTGAATCTTATCGAAAGACTAATTCATTTACATTAAAAACCAATTTTTAGCTTTACATAGGTTTCAGAACTTTTATCTTTTTAAAAAGAGCCTTATTGTTGGTAAACATATGGTCTGATTTTCTGTTACCAATATATGACTCTCACATCTTTCAAAATAAAAAGTTTACATGCAACATTATTTTCCGCAACTATTAGCAACGAATGTGTGTAGGTATTCGAAATCGAATACATCATTTATTTTTTATGAAATATGTATTACAAATTTGTTCTAAGATTCCCAAAAGTAGTTAACAATAAACCATCTTAGTTTGAAATAGTCCCGGCGACGTAACTACGTTTCCAGACAGCGCTTCACAATGAACCAGCATACTTCGCAAAATTGTCTCCCGGCGACGTGAATACAGGGTGCAGGATCACGTGACTTTTTGGGGCTCCACCTTTTAACTTTAATGGATTTAGACACGACGGTAAGTGGTGCTTTATTTCAAATAACTTTTTTAAACACGTTTTCTTAAGTTCAACTAGTGCATAAAAGACAGATGTGTATGCTGCTTTTGGCAATGTTTCGTAGATCTACATCAGAATTACTTTATACAATAAGAATGTGTTCTTGTTCAAAATTCCATTTTTACTGCATTCATTGTACACGATTAAATATCACAAAACGTCAAATTTTGTCACCGATTTTAGACGTATTCAATGATTTATTCTTATACCTTAAGATATCAGCACAAACTGCAAGAAAAACTGTATTGTATGCACTATAGATTTTTGCAAATGTATTTTAATCACTTGAGATATTTGCAAAAATAAAGTTCTTAGCGGTGTGATTACATTTTGCCAAGCCCGTGTGTAAATCCCTGAAAACCCCGTTCAATATGCATCATGAATACATGGCCAGTCAACAGTCACTAATGTGCCGCCTTTCTTTGAGAAACCATCCGTACATTCAAGGCGAACTCTATTGCCAGTCAACTGTCACGAATGGACATCCTTACTCTGACAAACAGTTGGCACATTGCTGGCGACGTGATAACGACAAATCTGTCGTTACTGAGGCACTTGTAACATTTGCCAGTCGATGTCAGCTATACGATACGATTGGATTTCATTGTGAAATAAGATGACTCTGTTTTGATTGTAAACACGGGTTATTTCCATACGTCGTGAACACTGCGTGGTCAGGTAGATAGGGATGTATGGAGTGGGCAAGTATACTTTTTAAATATATTATTTAAGTATAATATGTTAAATTAAAGATTCATAACAAACTGTATTTAAATATATATTATTCTGCTAAGGAAATTGCCTCTTAATAGGGTATTACATGACAAAACATTCATGCGAGTGATTTAGTCCATAAGAATATCGTGCACATAAATTATACGGGTATTATTTCATGCATTTTGACTTTAACCAGTTCGTCGTTTGATGAGTCTGTGAACTTCCTTCTCGTGTTCGATTAAAGAAAAATATATAATTTGAATAATCATAGATAAGTTCTCTTTTTACGAAAGTAGACCATCTGTGTTATCGTCTCTTATTTCCGTCAAAAGATACAATGCCAACACAAATAAACATCTGCAACTTCATTAACAAACAGGTATAAACACATTTTTTCTAATCAAATACACACACTGTTTCTTATAGGTTTTTGCATTGCTTCTCCTCTTTTGTAAATGCTTTGAGATCATTGCACATCCCCACTAAAACGATACATACAAGTCACGTCATGGGAAACGGGTCTTAAGTATAATGCATTAAGCGCAGACTGGTCAGAAGCTAAGCTGTCCACTGTAAAGTCACGCAATAGTTCGTGGTCTAACAAGTTTATAAGGTAACTCTAGACTTTACTACGCGGATACGCAGGCTTTTTTGAGGCTACGCTTGACGAAATCGGCTAAAGAACCATTACAACAAAGTATAATTTCTTTTTGAAAAACAAATGCGAAAAGCTCATCTTTTTGAAAAACTATCGAGTTATTTTTTTAAAGAAATTAGAACCTGTTGTCTTTAAAAAAAAATCATTCTCACGGTTCCTGTGTATAGGTCTCTGATACAATCTCCTGATGTCCTGTCTTTAACAGCGTATTTTAAACAATTACGCGTGCGTTTTCAAGTATAAGAGAGAGAGAGAGAGAGGGGTTTTATTCCAATAGCTAGTAAGTTATAAAATATGCATACAAACGGTGTTAACTAATCAACACAGAAATGTTGTCTTTTGTTGTATTTACTACCTGTGTTGTATGCTGTTACCGTGAAATATTCACTAAAACTCCATGTATACCACCAACATGTCCTCGCAAACTTTATCGAAATCCGTCATAATAGTGTGTTTACAATTATTGAAGCGCGTACATTATTTCAATACTTAGCAACATCCGAATACATAAGGGCATACATATAAAATACCATTCATGTTGCGTTATTAACAGCGAACAGATGGTGAATCGATTGGTACGGTTTTATTCTTAAACCTCGGCCGGAATCTGTACTAATAACCACGCACGTCATAATTTGTCAAATGCGAAATGATAATTAATGTATTTAAACGTATATTGCACGAATCGCTTTTTGAATATACTGCAATAAATTACATTTATTGCGCGGATTTGTATGCGTAAAAAGAGTTGACATTCACGCATTAATTTACGCTATATATTAGGCTAAATTAAATACTCTTAAACACGTTTCCTTGGTTGAAACAGCACTTGATGTCTTTCTTGAAAATGTTTAGACCGCTCCTTTATTCATTACACCAACGCGATCTCAATTCGATCGCTCACTTCTTTGCCACGAACGTTCTAAAGTGGTCACCAAACGTTCATTTAGTTGGGTTTGTGTTTGCTTTGTGCTTCATCAATATGCCGATTTTGTTTTCCTGACAATCGGTCTTATCCCATTAACACGGAACGTAATCCTGACAATGAGAGGTCCCGTACTGACGCAAGATGAAATTTGACTTTCGTCCATCGTCTATGCATGCGCTAAAGAATGGAAGAATAAGAATGTGGAATTTCAAGATGAGTTTTAAATCGTTAATTCGCCGTGTTGAATTAATTGAAAATACTAAGTAGTACTTAATAACGTAAGTGAAAACTCGAGGTTCATTTCTCAAATCATATTGTGGAAACCATAGAACGTAATCTGATCAATTAAAACTATATACTTGAGTATGTGACACGGTTACACTTACGGATCTGGGTGTCAACTAGTGCATTACGGATCTGAGTGTCAACTAGTGCATTACGTATCTGAGTGTCAACTAGTGCATTACGGATCTGAGTGTCAACTAGTGCATTACGGATCTGAGTGTCAACTTGTGCATTACTGATCTGGGTGTCAACAAGTCCATAACGGTTCTAAGTGTCAACTTGTGCATTTGGATCTGAGTGTCAACTAGTGCATGACGGACCTGCGTGTCAACTTGTGCATTACGGAACTGAGTGTCAATTAGTGCATTACGGATCTGAATATCAACTAGTGCATTACGGACCTGAATGTTAATTAGTGCATTACGGATCTGAGTGTCAACTAATGCATCACGAACCTGAGTGCCAACTAGTGCAAGCGTCTCAAAATGACAGATAGTTAATGCTGCTGCAGGTGGTGTTTAACTTTGCTTCAGTTCGAAATGAAGATGTCCGTTTGATATTGAACACTTTTAATACTAATATTTAAACGTGTTTTAAAACTGGGAGAAAATGGGCACAAGTTCTTGATAATGTCTAGCTATAAAGCGAAATAAGTTACACAGTTTTAGTTTGAATTTGTTAACACTCATACTTTTAATATCACAATTATATATAAATATATCATTATAACAGTTGTTTGCCATTCGCCATTTGAACGTAGGTACTGACATGGTATTCATTGGTTGTTGTTTTACTAACATATGCTAAATGCTTAATTAATTCTAGGCATCGCGTTTCACACCTGGTATATAGAACGCATTACATGTTGGAAACTTTTCAAATAAATATATATATGCTCAGACAAATATTAGCTCATTGAATGGTTAAGGCAAAAACCGAATGACATTTCCATAAATAAGTAATAGAATAAAATGAACATATGATTTTTAGCACATAGGATGGAAGAACAAAATAAAGCGTATTCGTTTTCCAAGATGGTTATGTCCGTACTGGAGTTTCACTACTGACATTATGAAAACAACACAATTATTTTTAAATTTAAAAGGTGGTCATTCGTCATTGTTTGATCGTTAACATTAGTTAAAGGATGTTTGCCAACTTTCACGTGTGCGGTACTATGCTGGTACTAAATGAGTCCACACTGTGAGCATTTTATTGATTTTTGCCTTTGTGACAGCCTTATTTGCAATATTGCAAATGCACATGCCAACGATATTCATTTTATCCATTTTAACCGGCCAATGGCTTTGGTGTAACGATACCGCTCATACTTTGTAAAACCACGCTTTTAGCAATAATATTACGGGTTTCATAGAAAAAATAACTCGAGTATATAACTGTGTCTTCTTAAATAATTTATTCGTATCACTTTTTCTTGTCTGTTTTATTCGCATAGACTGTTTAGCTTATACTATGTGCGATTGAAACACGATTGTGATATATGACTGATAAAATAAAAGAGGAAATAATAGTTCATAACATGAACACATATTTGCTTCAATCAAAATATAAAAGCTCAAATAGCAACACACCTTAAGTTTATATATAGCACCTTAATTGAATATTAAATAACCATAAAACGTTTAGTGATTCCTATACAACACTTATTTTGTTATCGTCAGATAATAAACTTGATATTGTTTATTATGAATAATTATGTTCTAGAAATGTAACCCCGTCCGTAATATCGATTTTAACAGCTTGATCACTTATATCGAGAAGGTAATAGAATTGATATTAAAAATATTAAATATTAAAATATCAGGATGTGTTTTAGTTTAAACGAGTAAACACATTGTTGAAAAAAGACACAGCAAGCACAGCCCTTTTGATGAATAGAAATTAAATTGTGAAGTGTTTAACGTAGTTTTCTACCATATATGTTAACCCTTTCAGTGCGGGAACCGAATTTTGAAGGCCTTTGCAAACAGTTTGGATCCAGATGAGACGCCACAGAACGTGGCGTCTCATCAGGATCCAAACTGTTTGCTATTCTGATAGTATTCTTTGAAAAAAATCGAAGAAAATGCTAATTTTAGAAATTCAGCAGACGACAATTTAGCAGACGACAAATTTCCCAGCATGCAAAGGGTTAAGAATTTGCTATTTGACGTACACCAGCATGTTGACTGACATAAGACTAAATGATACCCAGCGCATACACAACGCCGTCACAGAGTATGTCCATGAAAAAATAAAACACCGTTATCATTTCAATCTGTTCTTTCTCTTCCTTTCTTGTACTACATATCTTGACGTTACATCAGTTTCCTATCATATCTTTCAATGTTAAAGGAACCTTTTCACGTTTTGGTTAATTGAAACAAAAATAAAAAATATATGTTTCAGGTTTGCAAATTTTTGTTGTAGTTATGATATTTGTGAAGAAACAGTAACACTGAACATTTATCGTGCTCTAAAATATCCATCATATGCATCTTTTGACGATTTAAAAACCTGAAAATTATTAAGCGTTGCAACGCGAAACGATTGAATAATTTGGAGAAATCTATTGGTATCGTTATATTTTGTGACATTACGAGGATTGCTTATATGAAGTATAAAATACATCACTAATTGTATGAGCTATATTACCGAGTGGTCTAAGCGGTAGACTTTTATTCCAGGGCTCAGTGGTTCGAGCCCATTTGAGAGTTGCTTTTTTCTTTCTTTAATTGTATTCTTGTTTTTTTTACTGGAGCTTTTAATATCAAATGTTTACACATATCAACATAAAGCATTTACTAAAAAACTTCAATACATGCAAACATCTGTAAAAAGGTCCCTTTAAACGTGGATATGACGTGTTATACACACTGACGACATATCTGAACATACATCGACACAATGTGCCGGTATTGAAATGTCTGACGACTCATTGATTTCCACATACATGCAATCGTCATCTACTCTTAAGACACTCTATGCGTTGTCGGTTTAGCTTTGTCAATTGGTTACTAAATTATAACGTTCTATGTTCGATTGGTATTTTTGGTTCTAAGCCCAGCGTCAAGTATACGTTGCATGTGTTTAATATATGCGCTGCCATAAGTGATGTAAGTTGATGCACCCGTATACGTTTGTGAGTGTACGTTCGGGGATAATATAATACACTTACAGCGTAGCTATTTCCAAACTTTTATCTGAGTCGATCACACAAAATTAAGCACTGCGATGGTTTGAGAGCCATGTCTAAATGTTATCGATACAGTTCAAACTAATGCAATATTAGGTCTTTCTTGCTATTATTCGGAAATTACTTTAAGAATAAATGAGAAATGTGTGATCATTACACGGTGCAAAGATACTTCATGGTTTGAATGTTATTATGCTGGCTTCGATAAACAATACAGATATCAGTATATCGACGATTATTCCAATAAATATAAAAATGTAGCATGTCCACCCGTAGTATCGGGCCTCTTAATGAATCAATCTAAATGGTTCAAGTGAAAAGATTAAAACAAATGGTTATATGTCAATCTATATTTAAATGTGCATTATTTGAAATAACAACAAAAACTGCATTAAAATCGAAATTGCTTTCACAAAATACTGGCAAAACTTTGCTCCCTGTAATAATCTGTGTCATTTACAAAGTTTCTCATAATATCGGCCCTTCTAATTGGTTGCTAAGTTTTGTATGCGCATGTGCTTGTTCTATGAAGTGGGTGTGGTGTGGATGGGGAGGGGGATGGTATACAAAGTCCATAGCTCTGTTAAATCCATTTTATTGACGTTGACCAATAGAGCCATGACGGAAAAGACCTAAATAAAACAATGACAAAATCTTTCAAACAGAACAAAACATGAAATGATATGAAATGTGAATTAACTGAATATTCTCATTAATAAGCGAATTCATAAACGTTTTATAATACAATGATACAAACTGTTAAATAAATAAAAATAGTTTTATAACTCACCAGGAGTAAACATGACCTAATTTTGAATGAAAAACGTAAAACGATCGTTCATAATTGTTATTAATAAACAGTTTAAAAAAACTATAAAAATCAAAAACGTCTACAGTCCTGCCCAACTTGATGTGTCTTCTTTAAGTGGACGATACAATGAGGAGGGCCAGTACTATGAGAAACAACCATACCGTTATTCCCATTTCCATGCGTATATTAAATATAATCACGGAACCGTTAATAAAAAATATGAATACGATGCCTAACAAATAGTTGTCGATGCAAGGTACTGAACGAATTTGAATTCATGCCTACTGAACTGTCTTGATAACAAAACACTGACACATACTAAAGTACCTTTTCAGAGGTACGCATGCGCATCACAGTACGTCATATACACACAATGCATGGCATGTTTACTTCTCGAACTAATTTTCCAAAAATCTCAAAAGGGCTTTTATTTTGTGAAATCTTTTGTATTTATAAAAATAACTATTGTATTGACCGTTTATGTAACCGTACCTTTGTGATAAACGCACATGTTATTTTGAAGATTTATTATTGTAACAAATAATACTTCAAGCGAATTATACAGGATGTGTTCCGTTTGCAAAAATAACATACGAAGAGTTTTAAATGGCTGACTGTTTTGTTATAAATGATCTAAATATATATTCATCATCAAAATAAAAGGAGAGAACCAAAACGTAATCACAGCAAATAAAATCGAACAAACTCAATTTTGCTTTTTGTAAATGCTCCGTATGTGCTTAATGTTAAGATGCTTATGAATTGAACATATATTAATTTAATTGCAATACCAATATCTTTAGTTTAGAGAAACAACTTCATATATCGCAATTCAAATTATATAGATTTTTTTTGGCAAGATTAGTACAATTGGAATATATACTGGAGTTTTTTTTAACAGTTTAGATATTTATACTAAAAAAGCCGACGGGAAATAAGGTTTTACATTGTTAGTCGTTTTGTATGTTTTTTTTCGTTTAAAGAGAGTCTCTTATTAGAAAACATTGAGTTCACGCGGAAAGTGTCGTCCCTGATAAGCCTTTGCGGACTTCACAGGCTAACATTGGTCGACACTTCACGCACATGAATTAAGCCCCCTTTTCACAGAGCGCGGCTCATATGATTTCACTAAAAAGGCACACTATTAATCAGTGCCGATGATAGCACACTATTAATCAGTGCCGATGATATGTTCTTTCTTGAGAAAAGCTATTTACTGCTAACGTAAATTAGATTTTAACATGGATACGCTAATCAAAGACTAATGGGCTTAAACATAATGGCCATAATCATTACTCTGCTTTGATCATGTTGCAGAGAACACGGAGCGAGTTTAATTAAGGATTCATGCTTTCCCGATTCTTTGAATTCTCAATAATAGCGACAAACATTTGATAGTATTGTATTTCGGTCTGAGCCATGTTCCCGAGAAGAGAGGAAATGTGGAAATTACAATTAGACACTGATAATCAATCGATGCTTGGGAGCAAATGATGCTTTAAGCCTCAACCTGCCATGTACAATTCAGCATATCGAAACAACGTTAATAGCTAGCATAGTGAACTGAAAGCTTAAATAGCAGAAATATATGATCTGCGTCATATAACGTTAACAACTATGTATTTCTTTGTACATAGTCAAAGCTATATCTTGGAAAATGTACGAAAACTATAATGCAACGTCATTTTGCTAGGTCTTGGTGCAAATACGTTCATTTACACATCTGTTTCACATTTTATCTTACGGTTGTAAAATACGTTTTAAACTTGTGTTGGACTATTCAAAACTATCGTAGTATTGTGTTTCATTCCACGTTCAATTTCTATTCATTCAATGTTTTGTTTCAAATTTCATTAATTATGTATCAGATCGTTTTACCATCAATATATTGATTAAATAATAAATATTGAGTTATTGTATTTAAGTACTTGAAATTATCCGATGAGTTTGAGAAACTTTACACGGCTAGTCTATCAAATGTTTTACAAAACAAATTAGTTTGCGACACGCAATATAACTGTTAAATAATTTTAAAATAATTAGTCAACTGTATTAACATTACAATTTAACCTCTCTTAGTAATAAGGTAACAATTTGTGATGGTTCCGCCTCTCGCAATAGTGCATGAATGATCATCGATGTTGCCCAGCTAGTAATATTTTAGCTTTCACCATGAGTTGTTAATCCGCACAATCAATTCATCTTCTGTTTGTATTTTTACATCTGTATGCTCCCCCAAAAAAAAATATTTTGGGGGAGCATAAAGTCGCCGCTTCGTCTGTCCGTGCGTGTGTGTGTCTGTCTGTCTGTCTGTCCGTGCACAATTTTTGTCCGGGCTATTTCTCAGCAACTAATGATCGGAATTCAATGAAACTCCCTATGGGAAGCTTCACTACCAAGAGGAGATGTGCATATTATCAGCGGGTTCTGGTCGGATGATTTTTCACAGTGTTATGGCCCTTTCAAATTTTCTATTTAAAAAATTATTTTCCCCCCAACTACTATGCCCTCAAGACGTTTCCTTTTATCTGAATATATTGCGCAGTATTGTGACAAAAAACCTTTGGGGAGCATCACCCGTCTCCGACGGTTTCTTGTTTAAGTAGTTAGTGTAAGGGGGTTTGTCTTTGAGGATAGATATTATTTGATCAACAAACAAAGGCATTAAGTCTGCACGCAAATTACTAGTTTGGAAACCGCTGGACCACAATAAGCAAGGCTCAACCCATTTATGCCTAGCGTATAGAAAAAAGGTCTTGGCAAACAGCGTAGTCCCAGATGAGACGCCGCATGCCGCCGTCGTCTTATCTGGGTCTGCGCTGTTTGCTTACAGGAATTTCTGTAATAAATATTATAAATATAGAAATAAGTAAACAAGGCATCCCTTATTTTGGAAATAATTTGTTCCAATTTAGAAGGATGTGACAGTCCACATAACTGGGTTAATGTTAGGGACTGAGGCTCTGTTCCGTGCCTGCAACTATCGCTCGATTGGTAATTGTCGGTATTGTAAAAGGGCACTCTTAAGTATGTTACAAAAACCCGGGTTGCGGAAAATATACTAAAAAGTACTCCGGGGTATGACCGGGCGCCTTTACGAGTTTTTGCCGTACCCGACATACATTGTAGTATACTTATAAATAAGTACTCGGTATACTTTTCAGTAGTACCTGAGCAGACAACGACCAATTGAGCGCAAATGGTTGAGTATTAACTACATTATTCATATAAATACTATCAATCACTACAATTTCATACAGTGTGTGCTTATTGTTTTGTTTTATATATCAAAAGCACAAAAACACTTAATATTATATTATACGATGCAATTGTGTTTATTGAATGTCAGCACTATAGTGTCCCTTTTTTTACTTGACACACTGCTTAACCCATGTATGCCTAGCGTCTAGCACAAAGGTCTTGGCAAACAGCGTAGACCCAGGTGAGACGCAAACAGCGTAGACCCAGATGAGACGCCACATGATATTGCTGGTATTTATACCTCGAATGCAAATGTTGAAAGTTAATCATTATGTGCTTGGTGTTTTTTACCATCAACCATGAACTGTAAAACAAAGACCTTTTGCGCACGCAATTCAAACAATATCAGTCCATAAAATTATACACATGCAAGTTCGTTTGAAGTTGAATGGTCGTATAAAGCTTTGGTTAGTACGACCATCGAGTTTTCTTAATAACAATGAGTCATGTTCTGAGAAAACTGTGCATAATACATGTGCGTAACGTGTCGTCCCAGATTAGCCTGTGCACATGCGTTATGCCCAGTCTTCACAGAACAAGACCCAATTATAATTCCTTTTCAATTTGTTTTGGTAGACGTATGTGTTTTATATTAGATGTATTTGATATGATAAATATGGTTTCTAATTAGTATTTTTTTTTAATTTTCTTTGAAGAGTACAGCAAATATAGATCGCAGTATACTTAATAAGATTTCTCTGGAATATGTATATGAATGCTGAGCAAGTGTGATTCAAATGCGATAGTGAAATCAACAGCTTTAATGCACTAGACGTCAATGATCTGAATCGTGCTACGAATACGATCTGGTTTCATAGAATATGGAATGATGATTTGATTCCAGTGTGATAAGTGTGTTTTTATGTTTCTCTGAATTCGCAGCCATTGCGATTAGCGTTAAGTAAAATCGTATTTTGGTCTTAGTAAAGAATGTCTGCACTTTACAGAAATAGTTTAATATCCAACGATAATAGACAGCTATGCTGCAATTAATATAAAGAATTGCATATTTATCTATTTGTGAAAGCTGGTGTAGGCAAAAGAGTTCATTGTGTTGGTTCAAAGGTTTACTAAAACATATGACATTTCTGTACCGATTGCATCGTTTCAAGAAAATATTGTAAAACAAATTAATTTTACACATATTATCACGTTTAAAAGTTGTGCGATTTAAATTAATCGAGAGTGAATCAATAACTACACAATATTAAAACACTATATAGATAACACTAGTTTGTGACTAGAGTGGACTGAGTGTTTACACGAAGACGTTTGTGAGTTTCGTACAAAACCGTTGTATGCGCATGAATAAAGTCTTGTTTTGAGAAAACTGGGCATAATGCATGTGCGTAAAGTGTCGTCCCAGATTAGCCTGTGCAGTGCGCACAGGCTTACCAGGGACGACACTTCCCATTTAAACTAGATTTTCGGTAAATAGGGACTTCCCTTAAACGAAAAATGTCATAAAAGTGAAAAGTGTCGTCCCTGATTAGCTTGTGTGGACTGCACAGGCTAATCTGGGATGACACTTTACGCATATGAATTAAGCTCAGTTTTCTCAAAACACGACTCATATGAATCGTGTCCTTTAACGTTTCACTGTGTTCCTCATAATCCGTCGGTATGAGCCCACGTTATATGTTTGTATCTTTAATAATATGTGTTATATTGAGGTCATTTGAAGAACATTATTACAAGGTAGAACATAATTATCTTTAAAATTATTGTGTTCAGTTAAATTAATAATATCTTTAAACAAAACAAGAAACCGACGGGTGATGCTCCCCAAAGTTTTTTTGTCACAATATTGCACTATATATTCAGATAAAAGGAAACGTCTTGAGGGCACAGTAGTTGGGGGGACAAGATTTTTTTATATAAAATTTCAAAGCGCCATAACTCTGTGAAAAATCATCCGACCAAAACCCGCTGATAATATGCATATCTCCTCTTGGCAGTGAAGCTTTCAATAAAGTTTCATTGAATTCCGGTCATTAGTTGCTGAGAAATAGCCCGGACAAGAATTGCACTATATGTACAATTAATGGAAAATTTCAAAGGGCCATAACTCTGTGAAAAATCATCCGACCAGAACCCGCTGATAATATGCACATCTTCTCTTGGTAGTGAAGCTTCCCATAAAGTTTCATTGATATTCCGGTCATTAGTTGCTGAGAAATAACCCGGACAAGAATTGCACTATATGTACAGTTAATGGAAAATTTCAAAGGGCCATAACTCTGTGAATAATCATCCGACCAGAACCCGCTGATAATATGCACATCTCCTCTTGGTAGTGAAGCTTCTCATAAAGTTTCATTGAATTCCGGTCATTAGTTGCTGAGAAATAGCCCGGACAAAAAGTGGGCACAGACGGACACACGGACGGACAGACGAAGCGGCGACTATATGCTCCCCCCAAAATTGTTAGAGAATGTTAGAGAACATTGCAGTTTTTTTAATATAATCGCATATTCCTTGTATCTTCATGACATCCTCTTGTTATTCGGTATAAGCGTGATTTACATATTAGAGCAATCCATCTAAACACGTTGCTTTTCGACGATAGTTTGTACTGATAACGTAATTCGGTAAGATAAATATATATGAAACATATATATGCAGTTTCATAACAAAAATTTCTTAGTTCAAATTATATTTTATCTTAATATTAGATTAATGTTTTCACAATAATTTTGTATGTTCTCACTTAAAGGAATAAGGTAGCAAGTTAATGAAGAAATTTAAAAAAAAGTGCGATAGGAAATCAAACATCTTTGATGCCCTTATGAATTAGTTCAGTTATCATGAATTGATATCTTGGAATAGAGCAATCAGATCTAAAAACAAAGAGAAAGTGTTTTAGCGATAAGTATTTCTATGGGACTCGTATTTACATCAACGATAAGGTATTCACTGGAATTCGTATAAACAGCAACGATAAGTTATTCTCTGGAACTCGTATTAACAGCGACAATATGGTATTTTCTGGAACTCGTATTTACATCAACGATAAAGTATTCTCTGTAACTCGAATTTACAGCAACGATAAGTTATTCTCTGGAACTTGTATTCACAGCAACGATAATGTATTCTCTGGAAGCCGTATTTACAGAAACGATAAGGTATGGAAGGGTATTTAGGTAAAAATTACATCATTCGTGGTGAATATTTACATCATGACTGATGTTTATCTAACATGCTTCATGACATTTCCAACATGCTTGTTGTTTATTCGTTTATACTTGATGATTGTTGCAAAATTACATCATTCATGGTGAATATTTACAATATGCCTGATGTTTATTCTAATATGCTTCATGACAATTCCAAGATGCGTGTTGTCTTTTCGGTGATACTTGATTGTTGCAACATGCTTGGTGACTATCCTATGTTTGTAAGTATATATTCCTGAAACCAGTCATAATCGGTTTTACCACTAAGCGTCATTAACAACGGCAGTAAGCAACAGGCAGTAAGCAGGATGAAACTAAGCAGAATGCAAGTTACCAAATTATGACAGCAGGTGGCGCACGTTTATTTTCCGTATGTTGAATAAATTACTTTTCGGAAAAAAGCGAAAACATCCGAACTGCCATACTGGATAAGCTGAATTACTTCCCTTTGTTTTATAATCTCCGTTAAACTATATACGTTTATTATTGCAAGACCAGTAGGCCTTAACAATAAAACTGACTGCCGTGAATGTTTTTTTTATATTTGTAAGTTGCAGTTGGTACTCATGAAAATGTACATGTATTTTATTCAGGACATAACGGGGCTGATGTGTTGGAAGTGTGGCCCATCACTCGTCCAAATAATTACAGTAGACGTCATCTACCGATGTGCATTGTAGCCCAACCCCCATTGCCACAGACCTGTGCGTGTAACTTACAGATTTCTCTAGTCTGTTTACCAGGCTATAATTACAATATATATAAACACATATTTATCATTTTATGTCTATTATATATTATGTCTGTGGTATATAGTGAAACCTTAAAGTTACAAGTAAACGGGTCTAGTACAACTATTGTACCCCTCCTTGGGAAAACAACTACTTCTACTATTAAAATATCATGGAACATAATTTTCAATCAAATTGGAAAAAATAAAATAAACGAAAGTTATATAAACAGGTCTGTCATGAACGTTGACGTCGCTCTTGGTTACAAGAAAAATTCCCATGCACGGACTTTAACCGTCATTTTTGACGATGCTGGAACAGCAGCGTCCAAGGTTTGATAACCAGTAAAAAAATCTTCACAATGGCGACCTATGTAAAAGACCGAGCCAGTCCGATTGAGATAACTCGATTTTTCAGTTACTTCCCTTGGCATTCGCCACTGCATAGGAGATTGCTCGTTGATTTTCACTGATAACATTCTCTTAGCAGAGTTGTCGTTCGTGTTGATAAAGGTAAATATTAATAGAACAGCATATCCTGGGGAAACAGATTCAATAAGTGTATCAGAACGTTAATTTCAAATTAGTAATTTTACATCCATTTTATTTTTATGGACCAATGAAACAACTATATATGTTCTCTATTTTGTTTGATATTTGTTCTCGATTTAGTAAATAAATTGCGAATAAAAACATGTAAAATTAACTTTTTACATGATCACAAAACTAAAGAATGCGAACAATTTCGAACCTGCAAATTAAAAACGCTGCACTGCTATGATATATATAGATAAAACAACATTTCTTTCCGTAATTGTCCGTCCCGCTAGCGCAGTGGTAAGGACGTTTCGCTTTTTCACCTTTACGACACCGGTTCGATTCCCGCTCCCGGCGCAATGTTATATTTTGTATGTTTTGTGGTCACCATTCCGGACAGGTGTTTTTTTACCGGATTATCTCATCCCCCCCCCCCCGCAGCATTTGACCATATAAAAATTTAAAAAGTATTTCAGTACAAAACAAATAGCTGGAAATTGCAGCTATCATTCAAAATTCGTCCCAACTGTCGTCAATCTAATCTTATTAGGTAGGAATGCTAGGACACACTCCGGGTCCCAACATTATGCAGCCTCAACGCGGAGGTAACTCATTACCTTGGAAAAACACAAATACCCACACTGGGTGCAGCCTAGGCGCGTTTAGACTCAAACAAGGCAACAAACTCAAGTGCGGGCACAATCATTTAAAATTTACATATTAAATACGATATTCTAACAGAAATTACACAACCACGTAAGTGTACATACCATGTTTGATATTTCGTTCGATTGTTAGATTTCAGCATATACATGTATAAGGTCATTTCGCTATTAGTTAACTTATCCATATGTTCGTGGGCGACCTCGGATAGTCAAGTGCTCATACGATTGAGCTCACATGGTCCGGCTATGTGCTCATACCTACTTTCGAGAATCATCATGAAGGTATTGCCATACTTAATGAACAAGAATGTGACCCGCCTCCCAGTTTCGCTCAATGGGTCAAGTTAACCACGGGTTTGACTCTTATGAATCGTGGCAAATACCTAGTGTTTTATTTTGCTTAATGTAAATTAAGTCATGCATCTATATGTACTTTAAGCAGCATAGCATGACTTCCAAATGACCAACAGCTCTTTCATATGTGAAAGAGATTGACCGACAAAATACCTACTTTTCGATGGTTTTTAAGATGGTCTGTAATTCGTAATAACGTTCAAGTGCTGTTGATTTCATTATTTTAATGAGGACCTAGACGAGTGAGAACTCATTTCTGAAATATTTACATAATATGCATTGATATAGAGATTTACGCATGATCACACATTTTGAATTCTTATTATATTTTGTCAGTGTGTAAACATACACACAGTATTTAAGTCTACTTTTTTACTAAATTTAATTCATTTTCTACGACTTTAAGCGTCTTATCAGGAGCTCCGCATACATGTATTTGTCGCATATATTGAAATATATCCATAGAGATTCTTTGGTTATTGAAGGTAAATGACTGTACAAAAATTACGATTAGTTATTAACAAAAAAGTAAGGTCTACAAACACGCGGTTAATTTCGTTTCAATAGCAAATACCACACAAAGGGTATAAGCCGTAAATTTCCGTAGTCGTCCGTAGCATTTCGGAACGACTGTCAATTGACATCATTGTATCATGCATGATTGTATGTGGCTTTGTGCTTGGGTAAAACTCACATCTTGCCATCGCGTTAATTTATTAAACGCATCAATGTTTGATTTCATTGTGCTTTGCCCCTATTTCACAAGTCTCTCTGCACAAACCAACATACATATACCCAGCATGCAATTTACGAACAAGAATGTTGCATCTGTACACATGATTGATACCATTAAGCAGAATGTAAATAGACATTGGTCATCAGGCAAGATGTAAGTGTCATCAAGCATGAAAAGGTATCTACATATAAAATAAAAGTACCATCAAGAATCATGACACTGTCATAACGAAGGATGTAATTTTTACCTAAATACCCTTCCATAATAAGGCATGTTCGGTGATTCGTTTGTGGAAGTTTTATTCGCGTTATGCATCGAAGTATACATTTTTACCTGATTGTGCTTAATGTCAAGTTTTACAAATCGGAAAACATATTTGATGCCTTATTGGTCAACACTGCATTACATCATATAAATTTAACATAGTCGTAACACGTGTCTTGTTCTATTGTACCAATGCATTTACAGAAACACCAATGTCATAAACATAGGTGACACTGATTTATTTACGCCCTCACTTATTGCAAAGAAATTAAAATCAATTAAATGCCATCGACGTACTGACGATCATATATAATGTATATTTTCAACAGTTCTATGCTTTTTAAAGTGCATGTAAATTGTACCATGTAGCAATGGGTCAAGCGAGCGTTTCGTGTATTAATAAGCAGATATGTGTTGGTCTGCATTTACATATCCAGACATTTAGTATCTAATGATATCTAATGCGTCCGTGACATTAACAGTTTATTGACTTTGGTAATTTCCCAAACCAGCATGCCAGCATCATTCCTGGTAAAATAATAACTAACATCAACACCATGTTTACCAACCACCAACAATACGATGAGTATGTCCAATATCTAGGCAACAAAAAAATAATGTTCAACCAAAAATGATATAGATTTTGACATTGGATTGTATTTAAGATTGTGTAAGCTTCTGAAACTTTAATGTAGGCATTATTTGTGGATGAAACACTTGGTATTTTAAATTTATGTAACTCAAAACCGCACAACACTTATCATTTACAATTAATTGCAACAATTGCTATTAACGGTTGATGGAATCAACAATAACGATATTTTATTAGCAAAATTTTGTTATATTGATTGTTTTATAAAAAATACTAAAGATAAAAAAGAAGCCTAATTAAAAAACATCGTTTCCTACTTGATAAACCAGCTGTTAAAGACCTATAAACACTCAAAAGCAACGAAAATTATGTAAAATATTTCGTAAAACAAAGTGAACACATAAAAAACAGTGTTCCTAATAGTGATAGCCAAAATTTCAACGCATGTTGTGGTCTGTTAACAAATATTTAACGTCATAAGAATGCCCTTTTTTATTTTTTATGTGACAATATATTCCATGAGAATTTCCCGCGGCGATATCCGAACATTAACGACCGAACGTAATTTGCTCGTAAATGTTCGGATATCGTCGCGGGCAATGTCTACACAACAGCTATTTCTTCCAAAGGCCAAATTACATTTTTATAATTAAATGGATGCTTACTGGTAAAAAACAAGTGGATACACCTGCACATAGCATGCGACATGATTCAATAAACAATATATCATACCTTTTAAGCAATTTTTAGACTTGGAACTGAATCATGCACTTATTTGAACATGGTTTTCGTTAAATAATATGAAATGAAGTATTGAAAAATAAGTCCCTGCGATAAACGCACTATAAAAACTAATTATAGTATAATCATGGACAACAATAACAAAACATATTAGGGCGCCTTTGAGTGACACTTTGTTCGGTTGATATAGGTACTTTTACTTGCTCGGTAAAGCAACGTTATTACCCTCTCCACTGGAAAATGTTTCAATTCTATCGATCATTTTGGTATTAAACAGCATAACATATATTATTGTTATCCTGTCGAAAACAGTTATAAACTGTCATTTGACATGAACCGCTGTCCATCATTCACTGCCTTAATTCAATAAAAAAAATACGAGAGCCTTTTGTAAATCAGTATCGCCCGGTCATGTCCACGGGGAATGTGTGATACTCATCAACTAATGAGGATGAATTCGCTAGGGTCGTCAATTCGCTTAATACTTTATAATACTATATAATGATTGGCGCAAATTGGTTATACAAAATTATTGCCACCGAGATTTTAGCTTATATTACAGGGATTTTTTTCGAACGTATGATTACGTGTAATAATGGTATATGATAATGTTGATTATTAATATGTTCATGCCATTAAAGTAATCTATAATAATTAAAAACATGTAATGAGATAGTTAACAAGTTATAAAAAAACACTTACAAATCAATGAAAACTAACATTAAAAGATTGAAAAATTTCTTGCACTTTGAGTTCTATTATATCTAGAAAGATCTTGCTATTAAAACTATAATTAAATTGTATTAACTAGTAGCAAGTTAACTAAAGATGAAATGAGGCATATACATATGTAATTCGGACAACAAAGACTCATGTTCATGCCATTTTTTTTAACGGATTCCATTTTAATTCTGTTTTTCACATCTCTCAAAACAACCGTTTCCACTTTCATATTCTTTTTTTTAAAGAAGTCTTTTTTTAAAGAAAATAAGAATTCGCGGAAAGTGTCGTCCATGATAAGCCTGTGCGGACGGCGGAGACTAATATTTATAAACACTTTACGCACATACATAAAGCCACGTTGTTCCAGAGCGCCTTCAGTAATTCAGTTTAGATATTATACTCAGTACAAATATTTAAACATCTATAACAGCTGTTGATGTATTTTTCATAAGTTAGTGTGTTTGTTATCTATAGTGACGTTTCCAAACGTGTCGATACTTCAATTTATTTAATTGACAGGAAAGTATTTTATTGGATTCAACATATTTTGCTCACTCACTAAATAATTCGGTTCCTAAGCAACCATAATGTATATATCAGATTATTTCTTCGTATTTTAACCGGACGATGACATCGAGTGATATTTCCAGATTCAGCCACACACGATTAATTCGTTACTGTTGAATGATGTTTTATATATGTAGTAAATATTTGTAAGTTATTGGCATGACTATATTAATAGAGGCGTATAATACAATGTTGTATGTTTCTACTAAAGGGACTTACGCTACATTTTTTGTCGACACTTTATTTAATTCCTTCTATGCCGGGTTTATTTTTTGATCATATTTGATGAATCTGATCATATTCATTAAATTTAATATTAAGTTCGATTTTTTTGTTATTATCGATCATCTTTATTCACTTAAAATTTAGAAAACTTACTTAAAAAATGCTTTTCATAAAATCGATAATGTTTGTGTATGTCATTGCATTGTCTTATTTAAGTGGTGGATTGTAAAATAAAATTAACAGAAAAAATCAACTTGAGTTACCGACCATCTTTGTATGGCTGTGATAGTGGAAAAGAATACCATTTCCGTTTTTGGCCTAATTGGGGTCTGAATTAGTGTTTCTACGGCACTATTGAGTTAACTCTAGAATCACAACATACGGCACAATACTAGAGAAAAAGTATCAATCATATTCTGTATTCAGTTATTGTATAAACACTTTGTCTTGATATTGCGGCTAATCAACGGCTAATGCAAACATCACAATTGTCATTGTCGTGATTTTCCAATGCGATCATGTTCAAATAAGGATTGCTGTTTTGATTCAGGAGTAATTTGTTTGCATGGCTCTCTGAGATGTTTAATAACATTTCGTTTTTTTTCTTAACGATGTTTAAGAGCAGATATTAATTTCTGAGCGCAAGTATAAGACTCGCAACAATTATTAATCGATCATTATTAACAAATGCATCAAATAGTGTAATATATGGCATGTGTTATTGTAAAAGCTGGAAATAGCCAGGCAGTCAGCGGTATTATTCGCATCAAATGCCTTGTTAAGAACAAGCAATTTGCAAGATTATGATCAAAGGCGTTAGTAAAATATTCATTCCACAGAATGCTACTGATTGCAATCTTTAATAAGGTCAGCCTTTTTTTAATACCACGATTAAACATTTTAATCAGTTTCCAATAATTACCATTATATTGAAGCCTTTATACCTCAATCTGTTAGATATGGATTTTCATTTTTCTGTTTTACTCAATCGTTGAGTATTTCGATGCACGCAAAGGGTTTGCGATGCTGTTGTTAGTTTTCACGTTTTGGTGAGCATTAACTGGATTTAGACAATGATCATTCAAATTCTTATCAGACACCCCTTTAATGTTTCATAACGTTATTGATTTAATAATTTAATTTAATTATCTTGATGTAGACAATGGTTTATTATTGTCTTGGTGAATACCTAAAGTAATTTCAACAACACTGCTGAAGGGAATTCTTTTTCCAAGCTATAAGTAATTTGTAATATTTTGCATGCTTGCATAAGGCCATCATAGGTATTTTGTTTTAACATACAAAATATATGAAACACCATCTGAACGATTTGATCCAATAAATATAAACTTTCTTGAAAATCTGTCACGTAAAAGGTTCGTCTCTAACTTATGATATATTCGTTTATTACCGTCAAAATGTATCGCTGTAATGGTGAGTATCTCATAAGGGATTTCTTTAATGTCAGCAACATCCTCGGGTTATTTGATATAAACGGCTTTCTGCTATTGCATCAAGCCGTACAAGTGCTTATTTTCAAGACATATTGCTGTCTGTTATTTTCTTTGAGAAATCCCAATATGTTTGGTACTGCATGTGTAAATAATACGTATTAGACGACTTTGAAAACACTTCTTATACAAAAAATCGCACCGATCCGCAATGCAATTTAGATTGCATGAAAGGCATATTTCGAATCGATAGATTGCACAACTTCTTATGTAAATAGTAAAAACTGCAACAATGCCTATGACTTAACTGAATACATTTATAGTGATTGTATTGATTGTAGTAGTTAAACGCCTCGACCTGTATACAGCAAATTGCTTTAAAACGTGTTTAAATACATGACACTAGGTCAATTGCAGAATTACATTTACGTTATTGCAACTCGTTTACAGACGCATATCAGGGCTTATTAACAAATATAACAAGATGTGTTTGTGAAACACTATGCCCCCTATATATTTGACCTTTGACCTTAAATAAAAGCCTTGACCTTGAACTTTCATTACTCAAAAAGTGCAGCTCCATGAGATACATATGCATGCCAAATATCAAGTTGATATCTTCAATATTGCAAAAGTTATGACCAATTTTAAAGTTTGACGCAAACAAAAAAAAAACAACAAACCAACAAACATACAGGGACAAAACAATATGTTCCCCCAGTATACACTAAGGTACATAAAAATAAAGCTATGTTGCATCGGAACTTAGAATGCATATCGCGAGTCTAAGGAACAGATGCAAACGCAATAATATTACAATTGGTTTGTAAGAAGCGGCAAATTCAAAGCAGGTTCGATGCTTTATCGAAATACGGCTAAAACTCACAGTTTTGAAACTAGTTACAGCTTGTTAAAATCGCACAATAACACATTATGCGTCGTACTTGTTTTTTGTTCAAGTATAACTACTGTCATACCAAAAGAAGTGTATGCACACTTGGAGACGTTTCTAAAGCAACACTTCAATATCTCCGTTATGAGTTAAGATTTTGATTCAAAAATTGTACATGGGTTCATTTGACAGGTGCGTGAAGTTGGTACTGACATCGACATTCGAATATCGAGCTGGGGCGAATGTCGAGCCAGCTCTGACTTCGACATTCGGCAAAAGTCCTGAATAACGAGCGGGGGCGAATGTCGAGCCAGCTCTGACATCGACATTCGGCACTAGTCCCGAATATCGAGCTGGGGCGAATGTAGAGCCAGCTCTGACATCGACATTCGGTACTCGTACCAAATATCGAGCTGGGACGAATGTCGAGTCAGCTCTTACCAAGACTTCCGGCAAAAGTCCCTAATATCGAGCTGGGACGAATGCCGAGCCAACTCTGACATCGTGAATGGGCGCTAGTCCCGAATATCGAGCTGGGACGAATGTCGAGCCAGCTCTGACATCGACATTTGGCAAAAGTACCGAATATCGAGCTGGGGCGAATGTCGAGCCAGCTCTGACATCGACATTCGGCAAAACCCCCGAATAACGCGCTGTGGCGAATGTCGAGGCAGCTCTGACATCGACATTCGGCACTGGTCGCGAATATCGAGCTGGGGCGAATGTCGAGCCAGCTCTGACATCGACCATCGGCACTAGTACCGAATATCGAGCTGGGACGAATGTCGAGCTCTGATATCGACAATCGGCAAAAGTCCCGAATATCGAGCTGGAGCGAATGTCGAGCCAGCTCTGACATCGACATACGGCAAAAGTCCAGAATGTCGAGCCAGCTCTGACATCGATATTCCGTCACATTCGTCACTAGTCCCGAATGTCGAGCAAGCTCTGTCATCGACATTCGGTACTAGTCCTGAATATCGCCCCAGCTCAAAATTCTGGACTTTTGCCTAATGGTTACAATACACTAAATGATCGCTTCATGTAGGGCTGTACTCTCTAAAAAAATATCATAGTTGACAGGAAGGCATGTTTTACACTTTTTACCATTATTCAGGTGTTATCTTGCGGAGATAATGGTAGGGCATGAATAGGTGTTCACTACTGAATCCCTGAAATATGATACACTTGAAGACTATAGTAAACCATTGCACTAGAAAAGGTTACATTCCACTAAGAAAAGGCCGAAAAAAAAAAGTTGCAAAAACAGTCGATTTTGATTTGTGTCAAGTTCTTTCTTGCATTGTACATGACATATCTTTTTTATTGCATAAATCGATTCCGCTTAGAATGGCCTTTAAGAAAAGGTATGGTTATGGGGGTCTCTATGTGCAAAATGTTGCATTTATTTTCGCTCAAAGTTGTCGCTTTTACATTGAATTATATAGGGAAACTATTTGGTGTATTATGACCTAAACGCAAAACCAGGCCTAGTCACAAAGGTGCTGTATTTATAGAAAATCATCATTTTTTAGTGAGATATGATGCGTTTTTGCAAATTTCACGGAATAAATGCGTTTGTTTCACGAATTAAAGGAGCATCGTGAGTTTTTAAGAAAAAAATACGTTTTCAGAGGAAAATAAGAAAAAACATGTACAAAAACTCGTCTTGAGCATCTCAAATCGCAACAATTTGTGCTGAAAGAGCTCATGAACACGTTTTAATAGTTGTTTACTTCTTTTTCTACATAGCTTGTAACAATATTCCAGTATTTTGACCGATTGTAATTATTTAGGGTAATCGTTTTACGCCTGAACGCCCGTTATAAATCAAAGCTCCGAACGCGAAAGCCACATGGCTTATCAGGCGTTATAATAAAATGCATTTTCAAGCATTTCTACGTGAAAGATCGGTCTGAAAATTGGCATGCACATAGAAAATAGGTTTATAAGTATCGAGAAGTGCTTATTTTTCGCGCTGTTAACAGTAAACGTTGTCTTATAGGTTACAATACACTAAATGATCGCTTCATGTAGGGCTGTACTCTCTAAAAAAATATCATAGTTGACAGGAAGGCATGTTTTACACTTTTTACCATTATTCAGGTGTTATCTTGCGGAGATAATGGTAGGGCATGAATAGGTGTTCACTACTGAATCCCTGAAATATGATACACTTGAAGACTATAGTAAACCATTGCACTAGAAAAGGTTACATTCCACTAAGAAAAGGCCGAAAAAAAAAGTTGCAAAAACAGTCGATTTTGATTTGTGTCAAGTTCTTTCTTGCATTGTACATGACATATCTTTTTTATTGCATAAATCGATTCCGCTTAGAATGGCCTTTAAGAAAAGGTATGGTTATGGGGGTCTCTATGTGCAAAATGTTGCATTTATTTCGCTCAAAGTTGTCGCTTTTACATTGAATTATATAGGGAAACTATTTGGTGTATTATGACCTAAACGCAAAACCAGGCCTAGTCACAAAGGTGCTGTATTTATAGAAAATCATCATTTTTTTAGTGAGATATGATGCGTTTTGGCAAATTTCACGGAATAAATGCGTTTGTTTCACGAATTAAAGGAGCATCGTGAGTTTTTAAGAAAAAAATACGTTTTCAGAGGAAAATAAGAAAAAACATGTACAAAAACTCGTCTTGAGCATCTCAAATCGCAACAATTTGTGCTGAAAGAGCTCATGAACACGTTTTAATAGTTGTTTACTTCTTTTTCTACATAGCTTGTAACAATATTCCAGTATTTTGACCGATTGTAATTATTTAGGGTAATCGTTTTACGCCTGAACGCCCGTTATAAATCAAAGCTCCGAACGCGAAAGCCACATGGCTTATCAGGCGTTATAATAAAATGCATTTTCAAGCATTTCTACGTGAAAGATCGGTCTGAAAATTGGCATGCACATAGAAAATAGGTTTATAAGTATCGAGAAGTGCTTATTTTTCGCGCTGTTAACAGTAAACGTTGTCTTATAGGTTACAATACACTAAATGATCGCTTCATGTAGGGCTGTACTCTCTAAAAAAATATCATAGTTGACAGGAAGGCATGTTTTACACTTTTTACCATTATTCAGGTGTTATCTTGCGGAGATAATGGTAGGGCATGAATAGGTGTTCACTACTGAATCCCTGAAATATGATACACTTGAAGACTATAGTAAACCATTGCACTAGAAAAGGTTACATTCCACTAAGAAAAGGCCGAAAAAAAAAGTTGCAAAAACAGTCGATTTTGATTTGTGTCAAGTTCTTTCTTGCATTGTACATGACATATCTTTTTTATTGCATAAATCGATTCCGCTTAGAATGGCCTTTAAGAAAAGGTATGGTTATGGGGGTCTCTATGTGCAAAATGTTGCATTTATTTTCGCTCAAAGTTGTCGCTTTTACATTGAATTATATAGGGAAACTATTTGGTGTATTATGACCTAAACGCAAAACCAGGCCTAGTCACAAAGGTGCTGTATTTATAGAAAATCATCATTTTTTTAGTGAGATATGATGCGTTTTGGCAAATTTCACGGAATAAATGCGTTTGTTTCACGAATTAAAGGAGCATCGTGAGTTTTTAAGAAAAAAAATACGTTTTCAGAGGAAAATAAGAAAAAAACATGTACAAAAACTCGTCTTGAGCATCTCAAATCGCAACAATTTGTGCTGAAAGAGCTCATGAACACGTTTTAATAGTTGTTTACTTCTTTTTCTACATAGCTTGTAACAATATTCCAGTATTTTGACCGATTGTAATTATTTAGGGTAATCGTTTTACGCCTGAACGCCCGTTATAAATCAAAGCTCCGAACGCGAAAGCCACATGGCTTATCAGGCGTTATAATAAAATGCATTTTCAAGCATTTCTACGTGAAAGATCGGTCTGAAAATTGGCATGCACATAGAAAATAGGTTTATAAGTATCGAGAAGTGCTTATTTTTCGCGATGTTAACAGTAAACGTTGTCTTATAGGTTACAATACACTAAATGATCGCTTCATGTAGGGCTGTACTCTCTAAAAAAATATCATAGTTGACAGGAAGGCATGTTTTACACTTTTTACCATTATTCAGGTGTTATCTTGCGGAGATAATGGTAGGGCATGAATAGGTGTTCACTACTGAATCCCTGAAATATGATACACTTGAAGACTATAGTAAACCATTGCACTAGAAAAGGTTACATTCCACTAAGAAAAGGCCGAAAAAAAAAGTTGCAAAAACAGTCGATTTTGATTTGTGTCAAGTTCTTTCTTGCATTGTACATGACATATCTTTTTTATTGCATAAATCGATTCCGCTTAGAATGGCCTTTAAGAAAAGGTATGGTTATGGGGGTCTCTATGTGCAAAATGTTGCATTTATTTTCGCTCAAAGTGTCGCTTTTACATTGAATTATATAGGGAAACTATTTGGTGTATTATGACCTAAACGCAAAACCAGGCCTAGTCACAAAGGTGCTGTATTTATAGAAAATCATCATTTTTTTAGTGAGATATGATGCGTTTTGGCAAATTTCACGGAATAAATGCGTTTGTTTCACGAATTAAAGGAGCATCGTGAGTTTTTAAGAAAAAATACGTTTTCAGAGGAAAATAAGAAAAAAAATGTACAAAAACTCGTCTTGAGCATCTCAAATCGCAACAATTTGTGCTGAAAGAGCTCATGAACACGTTTTAATAGTTGTTTACTTCTTTTTCTACATAGCTTGTAACAATATTCCAGTATTTTGACCGATTGTAATTATTTAGGGTAATCGTTTTACGCCTGAACGCCCGTTATAAATCAAAGCTCCGAACGCGAAAGCCACATGGCTTATCAGGCGTTATAATAAAATGCATTTTCAAGCATTTCTACGTGAAAGATCGGTCTGAAAATTGGCATGCACATAGAAATAGGTTTATAAGTATCGAGAAGTGCTTATTTTTCGCGATGTTAACAGTAAACGTTGTCTTATAGGTTACAATACACTAAATGATCGCTTCATGTAGGGCTGTACTCTCTAAAAAAATATCATAGTTGACAGGAAGGCATGTTTTACACTTTTACCATTATTCAGGTGTTATCTTGCGGAGATAATGGTAGGGCATGAATAGGTGTTCACTACTGAATCCCTGAAATATGATACACTTGAAGACTATAGTAAACCATTGCACTAGAAAAGGTTACATTCCACTAAGAAACGGCCGAAAAAAAAAGTTGCAAAAACAGTCGATTTTGATTTGTGTCAAGTTCTTTCTTGCATTGTACATGACATATCTTTTTTATTGCATAAATCGATTCCGCTTAGAATGGCCTTTAAGAAAAGGTATGGTTATGGGGGTCTCTATGTGCAAAATGTTGCATTTATTTTCGCTCAAAGTTGTCGCTTTTACATTGAATTATATAGGGAAACTATTTGGTGTATTATGACCTAAACGCAAAACCAGGCCTAGTCACAAAGGTGCTGTATTTATAGAAAATCATCATTTTTTTAGTGAGATATGATGCGTTTTGGCAAATTTCACGGAATAAATGCGTTTGTTTCACGAATTAAAGGAGCATCGTGAGTTTTTAAGAAAAAAATACGTTTTCAGAGGAAAATAAGAAAAAACATGTACAAAAACTCGTCTTGAGCATCTCAAATCGCAACAATTTGTGCTGAAAGAGCTCATGAACACGTTTTAATAGTTGTTTACTTCTTTTTCTACATAGCTTGTAACAATATTCCAGTATTTTGACCGATTGTAATTATTTAGGGTAATCGTTTTTACGCCTGAACGCCCGTTATAAATCAAAGCTCCGAACGCGAAAGCCACATGGCTTATCAGGCGTTATAATAAAATGCATTTTCAAGCATTTCTACGTGAAAGATCGGTCTGAAAATTGGCATGCACATAGAAAATAGGTTTATAAGTATCGAGAAGTGCTTATTTTTCGCGCTGTTAACAGTAAACGTTGTCTTATAGGTTACAATACACTAAATGATCGCTTCATGTAGGGCTGTACTCTCTAAAAAAATATCATAGTTGACAGGAAGGCATGTTTTACACTTTTACCATTATTCAGGTGTTATCTTGCGGAGATAATGGTAGGGCATGAATAGGTGTTCACTACTGAATCCCTGAAATATGATACACTTGAAGACTATAGTAAACCATTGCACTAGAAAAGGTTACATTCCACTAAGAAAGGCCGAAAAAAAAAGTTGCAAAAACAGTCGATTTTGATTTGTGTCAAGTTCTTTCTTGCATTGTACATGACATATCTTTTTTATTGCATAAATCGATTCCGCTTAGAATGGCCTTTAAGAAAAGGTATGGTTATGGGGGTCTCTATGTGCAAAATGTTGCATTTATTTTCGCTCAAAGTTGTCGCTTTTACATTGAATTATATAGGGAAACTATTTGGTGTATTATGACCTAAACGCAAAACCAGGCCTAGTCACAAAGGTGCTGTATTTATAGAAAATCATCATTTTTTTAGTGAGATATGATGCGTTTTGGCAAATTCACGGAATAAATGCGTTTGTTTCACGAATTAAAGGAGCATCGTGAGTTTTTAAGAAAAAAATACGTTTTCAGAGGAAAATAAGAAAAAACATGTACAAAAACTCGTCTTGAGCATCTCAAATCGCAACAATTTGTGCTGAAAAGAGCTCATGAACACGTTTTAATAGTTGTTTACTTCTTTTTCTACATAGCTTGTAACAATATTCCAGTATTTTGACCGATTGTAATTATTTAGGGTAATCGTTTTACGCCTGAACGCCCGTTATAAATCAAAGCTCCGAACGCGAAAGCCACATGGCTTATCAGGCGTTATAATAAAATGCATTTTCAAGCATTTCTACGTGAAAGATCGGTCTGAAAATTGGCATGCACATAGAAAATAGGTTTATAAGTATCGAGAAGTGCTTATTTTTCGCGCTGTTAACAGTAAACGTTGTCTTATAGGTTACAATACACTAAATGATCGCTTCATGTAGGGCTGTACTCTCTAAAAAAATATCATAGTTGACAGGAAGGCATGTTTTACACTTTTTACCATTATTCAGGTGTTATCTTGCGGAGATAATGGTAGGGCATGAATAGGTGTTCACTACTGAATCCCTGAAATATGATACACTTGAAGACTATAGTAAACCATTGCACTAGAAAAGGTTACATTCCACTAAGAAAAGGCCGAAAAAAAAAGTTGCAAAAACAGTCGATTTTGATTTGTGTCAAGTTCTTTCTTGCATTGTACATGACATATCTTTTTTATTGCATAAATCGATTCCGCTTAGAATGGCCTTTAAGAAAAGGTATGGTTATGGGGGTCTCTATGTGCAAAATGTTGCATTTATTTTCGCTCAAAGTTGTCGCTTTTACATTGAATTATATAGGGAAACTATTTGGTGTATTATGACCTAAACGCAAAACCAGGCCTAGTCACAAAGGTGCTGTATTTATAGAAAATCATCATTTTTTTAGTGAGATATGATGCGTTTTGGCAAATTTCACGGAATAAATGCGTTTGTTTCACGAATTAAAGGAGCATCGTGAGTTTTTAAGAAAAAAATACGTTTTCAGAGGAAAATAAGAAAAAACATGTACAAAAACTCGTCTTGAGCATCTCAAATCGCAACAATTTGTGCTGAAAGAGCTCATGAACACGTTTTAATAGTTGTTTACTTCTTTTTCTACATAGCTTGTAACAATATTCCAGTATTTTGACCGATTGTAATTATTTAGGGTAATCGTTTTACGCCTGAACGCCCGTTATAAATCAAAGCTCCGAACGCGAAAGCCACATGGCTTATCAGGCGTTATAATAAAATGCATTTTCAAGCATTTCTACGTGAAAGATCGGTCTGAAAATTGGCATGCACATAGAAAATAGGTTTATAAGTATCGAGAAGTGCTTATTTTTCGCGCTGTTAACAGTAAACGTTGTCTTATAGGTTACAATACACTAAATGATCGCTTCATGTAGGGCTGTACTCTCTAAAAAAATATCATAGTTGACAGGAAGGCATGTTTTACACTTTTTACCATTATTCAGGTGTTATCTTGCGGAGATAATGGTAGGGCATGAATAGGTGTTCACTACTGAATCCCTGAAATATGATACACTTGAAGACTATAGTAAACCATTGCACTAGAAAAGGTACATTCCACTAAGAAAAGGCCGAAAAAAAAAGTTGCAAAAACAGTCGATTTTGATTTGTGTCAAGTTCTTTCTTGCATTGTACATGACATATCTTTTTTATTGCATAAATCGATTCCGCTTAGAATGGCCTTTAAGAAAAGGTATGGTTATGGGGGTCTCTATGTGCAAAATGTTGCATTTATTTTCGCTCAAAGTTGTCGCTTTTACATTGAATTATATAGGGAAACTATTTGGTGTATTATGACCTAAACGCAAAACCAGGCCTAGTCACAAAGGTGCTGTATTTATAGAAAATCATCATTTTTTTAGTGAGATATGATGCGTTTTGGCAAATTTCACGGAATAAATGCGTTTGTTTCACGAATTAAAGGAGCATCGTGAGTTTTTAAGAAAAAAATACGTTTTCAGAGGAAAATAAGAAAAAACATGTACAAAAAACTCGTCTTGAGCATCTCAATCGCAACAATTTGTGCTGAAAGAGCTCATGAACACGTTTTAATAGTTGTTTACTTCTTTTTCTACATAGCTTGTAACAATATTCCAGTATTTTGACCGATTGTAATATTTAGGGTAATCGTTTTACGCCTGAACGCCCGTTATAAATCAAAGCTCCGAACGCGAAAGCCACATGGCTTATCAGGCGTATAATAAAATGCATTTTCAAGCATTTCTACGTGAAAGATCGGTCTGAAAATTGGCATGCACATAGAAAATAGGTTTATAAGTATCGAGAAGTGCTTATTTTTCGCGCTGTTAACAGTAAACGTTGTCTTATAGGTTACAATACACTAAATGATCGCTTCATGTAGGGCTGTACTCTCTAAAAAAATATCATAGTTGACAGGAAGGCATGTTTTACACTTTTTACCATTATTCAGGTGTTATCTTGCGGAGATAATGGTAGGGCATGAATAGGTGTTCACTACTGAATCCCTGAAATATGATACACTTGAAGACTATAGTAAACCATTGCACTAGAAAAGGTTACATTCCACTAAGAAAACGGCCGAAAAAAAAAGTTGCAAAAACAGTCGATTTTGATTTGTGTCAAGTTCTTTCTTGCATTGTACATGACATATCTTTTTTATTGCATAAATCGATTCCGCTTAGAATGGCCTTTAAGAAAAGGTATGGTTATGGGGGTCTCTATGTGCAAAATGTTGCATTTATTTTCGCTCAAAGTTGTCGCTTTTTACATTGAATTATATAGGGAAACTATTTGGTGTATTATGACCTAAACGCAAAACCAGCCTAGTCACAAAGGTGCTGTATTTATAGAAAATCATCATTTTTTTAGTGAGATATGATGCGTTTTGGCAAATTCACGGAATAAATGCGTTTGTTTCACGAATTAAAGGAGCATCGTGATGTTTTTAAGAAAAAAATACGTTTTTCAGAGGAAAATAAGAAAAAACTGTACAAAAACTCGTCTTGAGCATCTCAAATCCGCAACAATTTGTGCTGAAAGAGCTCATGAACACGTTTTAATAGTTGTTTACTTCTTTTTCTACATAGCTTGTAACAATATTCCAGTATTTTGACCGATTTGTAATTATTTAGGGTAATCGTTTTTACGCCTGAACGCCCGTTATAAATCAAAGCTCCGAACGCGAAAGCCACATGGCTTATCAGGCGTTATAATAAAATGCATTTTCAAGCATTTCTACGTGAAAGATCGGTCTGAAAATTGGCATGCACATAGAAATAGGTTTATAAGTATCGAGAAGTGCTTATTTTTCGCGCTGTTAACAGTAAACGTTGTCTATACGCAAAACCAGGCCTAGTCACAAAGGTGCTGTATTTATAGAAAATCATCATTTTTTAGTGAGATATGATGCGTTTTGGCAAATTTTCACGGAATTAAATGCTGTTTGTTTCACGAATTTAAAGGAGCATCGTGCATCGTGAGTTTTTAAGAAAAAAAATACGTTTTCAGAGGAAAATAAGAAAAAACATGTACAAAAACTCGTCTTGAGCATCTCAAATCGCAACAATTTGTGCTGAAAGAGCTCATGAACACGTTTTAAAGTTGTTTACTTCTTTTTTCTACATAGCTTGTAACAATATTCCAGTATTTTGACCGATTGTAATTATTTAGGGTAATCGTTTTACGCCTGAACGCCCGTTATAAATCAAAGCTCCGAACGCGAAAGCCACATGGCTTATTCAGGCGTTATAATAAAATGCATTTTCAAGCATTTCTACGTGAAGATCGGTCTGAAAATTGGCATGCACATAGAAAATAGGTTATAAGTATCGAGAAGTGCTTATTTTTCGCGATGTTAACAGTAAACGTTGTCTTATAGGTTACAATACACTAAATGATCGCTTCATGTAGGGCTGTCTCTCTAAAAAAAATATCATAGTTGACAGGAAGGCATGTTTTACACTTTTTACCATTATTCAGGTGTTATCTTTGCGGAGATAATGGTAGGGCAATGAATAGGTGTTCACTACTGAATCCCTGAAATATGATACACTTGAAGACTATAGTAAACCATTGCACTAGAAAAGGTTACATTCCACTAAGAAAGGCCGAAAAAAAAGTTGCAAAAACAGTCGATTTTGATTTGTGTCAAGTTCTTTCTTGCATTGTACATGACATATCTTTTTTATTGCATAAATCGATTCCGCTTAGAATGGCCTTTAAGAAAGGTATGGTTATGGGGGTCTCTATGTGCAAAATGTTGCATTTATTTTCGCTCAAAGTTGTCGCTTTTACATTGAATTATATAGGGAAACTATTTGGTGTATTATGACCTAAACGCAAAACCAGGCCTAGTCACAAAGTGCTGTATTTATAGAAAATCATCATTTTTTTAGTGAGATATGATGCGTTTTGGCAAATTTCACGGAATAAATGCGTTTGTTTCACGAATTAAAGGAGCATCGTGAGTTTTTAAGAAAAAAATACGTTTTCAGAGGAAAATAAGAAAAAAAATGTACAAAAACTCGTCTTGAGCATCTCAAATCGCAACAATTTGTGCTGAAAGAGCTCATGAACACGTTTTAATAGTTGTTTACTTCTTTTTCTACATAGCTTGTAACAATATTCCAGTATTTTGACCGATTGTAATTATTTAGGGTAATCGTTTTACGCCTGAACGCCCGTTATAAATCAAAGCTCCGAACGCGAAAGCCACATGGCTTATCAGGCGTTATAATAAAATGCATTTTCAAGCATTTCTACGTGAAAGATCGGTCTGAAAATTGGCATGCACATAGAAAATAGGTTTATAAGTATCGAGAAGTGCTTATTTTTCGCGATGTTAACAGTAAACGTTGTCTTATAGGTTACAATACACTAAATGATCGCTTCATGTAGGGCTGTACTCTCTAAAAAAATATCATAGTTTGACAGGAAGGCATGTTTTACACTTTTTACCATTATTCAGGTGTTATCTTGCGGAGATAATGGTAGGGCTATGAATAGGTGTTCACTACTGAATCCCTGAAATATGATACACTTGAAGACTATAGTAAACCATTGCACTAGAAAAGGTTACATTCCACTAAGAAACGGCCGAAAAAAAAAGTTGCAAAAACAGTCGATTTTGATTTGTGTCAAGTTCTTCTTGCATTGTACATGACATATCTTTTTTATTGCATAAATCGATTCCGCTTAGAATGGCCTTTAAGAAAAGGTATGGTTATGGGGGTCTCTATGTGCAAAATGTTGCATTTATTTTCGCTCAAAGTTGTCGCTTTTACATTGAATTATATAGGGAAACTATTTGGTGTATTATGACCTAAACGCAAAACCAGGCCTAGTCACAAAGGTGCTGTATTTATAGAAAATCATCATTTTTTTAGTGAGATATGATGCGTTTGGCAATTTCACGGAATAAATGCGTTTGTTTCACGAATTAAAGGAGCATCGTGAGTTTTTAAGAAAAAAATACGTTTTCAGAGGAAAAATAAGAAAAAACATGTACAAAACTCGTCTTGAGCATCTCAAATCGCAACAATTTGTGCTGAAAGAGCTCATGAACACGTTTTTAATAGTTGTTTACTTCTTTTCTCTACTAGCTTGTAACAATATTCCAGTATTTTTGAACCGATTGTAATTTATTAGGGTAATCGTTTTTACGCCTGAACGCCCGTTATAAATCAAAGCTCCGAACGCGAAAGCCACATGGCTTCAGCGTTATAATAAAATGCATTTTCAAGCATTTCTACGTGAAAAGATCGGTCTGACAATTGGCATGCACATAGAAAATAGGTTATAAGTCATCGAGAAGTGCATTATTTTCCGGAGATGTTAACAGTACGACGTATGTCCTTATAGGTTACAATTACACTAAATGATCCGCTTCATGTATGGCTGTACTCTCTAAAAAAATATCAATAGTTTGACAGGAAGGCATTGTGTTACACTTTTTACCATTATTCAGGTGTTATCTTGCGGAGATAATGGTAGGGCATGAATAGGTGTTCACTACTGAATCCCTGAAATATGATACACTTGAAGACTATAGTAAACCATTGCACTAGAAAAGGTTACATTCCACTAAGAAACGGCCGAAAAAAAAAGTTTGCAAAAACAGTCGATTTTGATTTGTGTCAAGTTTTTCTTGCCTTGTACATGACATATCTTTTTATTGCATAAATCGATTTCCGCTTAGAATGGCCTTTAAGAAAAGGTATGGTTATGGGGGTTCTCTATGTGCAAAATGTTGCATTTATTTTCGCTCAAAGTTGTCGCTTTTACATTGAATTATATAGGGAAACTATTTGGTGTATTATGACCTAAACGCAAAACCAGGCCTAGTCACAAAAGGTGCTGTATTTATAGAAAATCATCATTTTTTTAGTGAGATATGATGCGTTTTGGCAAATTTCACGGAATAAATGCGTTTGTTTCACGAATTA